>NW_028136382.1:600000-1087000 GCF_964662115.1 Mustela nivalis
AGGCCTGATCTCTAGTCCGTGAGGGGAGATCCTCTGGAAATCAAAGTAGGGCAAGTGGGAGGCAGTCACTCAGGATTTTGTCTCTGGGTGTTTCGTTTACAGTGTCCGGTCAGGGTAGGGGTTGTCTCAGAGGCCGAGGAAGAGCCTTCCTCTCGGGGGATTGTCCAAGCTCCCAAGTGTTTGTGTTCATTCTGTGGGAATGAAGAGTACTGTTTTCTGCCACAGGGGACCCCCCAGGAGAGGGACTCTAGAGCACAGCAGTGGGTTCATTCAACTGGAATACACACCATCTAGTTAGTCCTGGGTGCCTATGGGCATGGCAAGCCACATATGCGGGCTCTTGGTCCAGTCACTGAGAGGCGTTACTTGAATAAGGTACTCACGCTGAGGGTCACAATGTGTGTTTGTGCCCAAGGCGGCCCTCACGCTTGGGCGTGGCCTCATGGGCCATGCCGTTTTCTCCTACACTGAAGGTTTGACTCACTGCCAGCAGCAAGGTTTCTTGCCATGGGGAAGGAGGGGTTCTGACTTGTGCATCAGGTTCCCCCCTGTGCAGGGATTGGAGATAAGGTCTAGGTTCCGATGACTGAAAACCCAGGTTGGGAATGGATGGTGGCCTAAGGCAGTGGCGGGTCCAATGTGCTGGGTGTGCAGCCAGCTGTGTCGGTGTCTGTTGGAAGGTCTGGGCTCAGGCTATTTGCGACAGAGCATCACTGTTTAAGGTAGCCTATGCAATTGGGGTGTTGCCGAGGGCCTAGCAGTTTGATCCTCATTTGGGGTTTCTGGGCAGCGACATAGACAATGTTTTTCTCCTGGGAGGCAGGCACAGTGCTTCATTGTGGCCCCAGAATTCCCAGTAGGGAGGGTTTGTGGGCCAGGAGTGTGAGGACGGAAGTCTGAAAACACAAGCTAGTGTGAGGATTGGAGCCAAGGGCAGAGCAGGCCCACTCTGCAGAGGCTGAATCAAAATCTCCTGCATCTGAAGTCAGGCTGAGGATCAGACGTTGGCTGAGGCTGGAGTATGTGTCCATGATGGCACCTTCATGAAGTGGGGGCCTCATGAGGCCAAGGAAGTTTTCCCACGCTGAGTTTGGAGGTTGCCCCAAACCACAAGGTTTCCTTCTGCGGGACATTCGAGTCCTGTTGCATGGCTCCAGGACATACCATATGGAAGGACTGGAGAGCAGGGTTCGAAGGATGGATCCCTGTACAGCATGCCTCGCATTCCCATTGGCTATTAGCGACAAGATATGTTTGATCTGCTGCCTCTGGAACACGCGACCCAGGGGGCTGAGTTGAAATGGCCTCTCCTGAGGATGCGTCATAATGTGCGTTTGGGTCCATGGAGACCTTGGAATGTGCTGGTTGTTCAGTGGCCCTGCGGAACTCTCCTACCTGAAGTGTTTGATACATCCCAGTAAGAAAGCTGCCCATGTGGAGATGAGAGAGGTTTGGTTTGGTGCCTCAGAAAAGCCCCATGTGCTGGTCTACGAAAACAGTCCTCTGAGAACGGAAACATGGAAACCAAAGCTAAGGTTCAGATTAGGGCCTGGGTGCCTGTCCATTTCAACATTCTGTCTCTGGGGACACTGTCTGAGAGTCTAAGTGGAGATAGTTGCTCCGCTGGTGTCAGAGAGCCCCTCTTAGTCCAGGGTGGCCTATACTATTGATGGCCTCAGGGACCTTGGAGCTTTTCCCTAACCTGTAGGGTTGTGGTCAATGGATTGGGCACACTTTCCTTGGAGAGGGCAGGCACAATCTTTCGCTGTTTGGTCCAGAGGCCCTAGCCTGGATGTTGTGTGGGTCCAGGCTGTGGGCACAGATGTCTGAATACACAAACTCAGCTTATGAGTGGCGCCTAGGGTATGGCCGGCCGGATGTACAGCCCGAGAGGGAGCTCCTGGGCCTCTGAAACAAGGGCGAGTGGGAGGCGTTCCTTCAGGCTTTTGTCTCTGGATGTTGTGTCCGGGATAGCCGTGGATTGGAGCGGTGGCCTCAGGTACTGTGGACGAGTATCCCTCTCTGGGGATTTGTCCCAGCTCCCAAGAGTTTGGGGTCATTTTGTGGGAAGGGTGGAGTCGTGTTGTCTGGCTCATGGGTCTCTCCAAGAAAGGGATTCCAGAGCAGAGCTCCAGGTACGGGCGGGGCGACTGGAAAATTCAAACCGTGGTGAGGATTGGGTGCATAGGGGCTTGGCAAGCCCCATATGTGGGCTCTTGGTCCAGGCCCTGACAGGCCTTTCTTTGACATGGGGCTCATGCTGAGGGTCACAGTGTGAATTTGTGCCCAAGCAGCACTCAAGTTTGGGCGTGGCATCAGGGGCCATGAAGGTTTCTCCCACCCTGAAGGTGTGACTGCATGCCAAGAGCAAGCTTGACAGCCATGGGGAAGGAGGAGTTCTGTTTTGTGCTTGCTATACCCAGCTGTGTGGAGAATTGATATAATGTCTAGGTTCAGATATCTGAAAACCAAGGTTAGGATGAGGTGAAGGCATAAGACCATGGCGTGTCCGAAGTGCTGGGTGTGCGGCCAGCTGTCTCCTTGTCTGTCTGGACGTCTGGCTTCAGGCTGTGTCAGGCAGAGCATGAGTGCCCAGAGCAGCCTATCCAGTTCGGGTACCGTCGAGGCCCGAGCAGGTTGATCCTCATCTGGGTTTTCTGGAGAGCCGCACAGGGAAACGTTTTTCTTCCGTTGGGCAGACACTGGGCTGGGTTGTGGTTCTGGAGTTCCTAGTCCGGAGGGCTTGTTTGCCAGGAGTGTGAGGAAGGAGGTCTGAAAACACAAGCTAGCGTGAGGTTTGGGACCGAGGGCACGGCAGGCCCACTCTGCAGAGGCTGAATCGAGATCTCCTGCACCGAGGTCATGTCAGCTATGAGACGTGCCTCAGGCTAGAGTTCTTGTCCAGCATGGCCTCTTCCTGAAGGGTGTGGGGGCTTCATGAGGCCAGAAAGTTTTGCCTACGATGGGATTTGTGAACTGCTCCAAAACTGAAGGTTACCTTCTGCACGACAGTCGAGTCCTATTGGATGGTTCCAAGAGGCCCCATATGGAAAGACTCGAGAGCAGGTGTCTAAGCATGGATGCCTGGGAACGCCACCTCATATTCCCACTCTTTAGTCAGGACAAGGCAGGCTCAATCTGCGGGCTCCTGGGTGAGCTACCCAGAGGGGAGAGTTGAAATGGACTCTCCTGAAGATGAGTCCTACTGTGGCTTGGTGGCCTGGGAGACCTTGGAATGTGGAGGTGGCTCAGGGACTCTGCAGGATTCTCCAACATGAGGTGTTTGACACGGCTCCAACAAGGAAACTTCCCATGTGGAGACGAGAGGAGTTCTGTTCCGTGCCTCAGGAAAGCCCCATACCCTGTTCTTCGAACCACAGCCTCTGAGGAGTGACACCTGGAAACCAAAGCAAGAGTTGAGACTACGGCCTAAAGGCCTGTCCGGCTCAACCTTCTATCTCTGTTGACATCTGTGTGCATGCATTCATGGATGTAGCTGCTCAGCTTGTGTCCGAATGCCCCTGTGAGTCCAGTGAGGCTCCCAGTAGTGGGATGTCCTCGGAGACCTTGAGCTTTCTCATATTCTGGAGGTGTGTGGCCAAAGGAATGGACACAGTTTCCCAGGAGAGAGCAGGCACGGTCCTGTGGTATGGCTCCAGAGGACCCAGCCTAGAGGCTGTGTTTGCCAGGGCTGTGGGGACAGATGTCTGAAAAAGCAAACTTGGCTCAGCTAGGGGCCAATGTAATGGCAGGCCTGATCTCTAGTCCGTGAGGGGAGATCCTCTGGAAATCAAAGTAGGGCAAGTGGGAGGCAGTCACTCAGGATTTTGTCTCTGGGTGTTTCGTTTACAGTGTCCGGTCAGGGTAGGGGTTGTCTCAGAGGCCGAGGAAGAGCCTTCCTCTCGGGGGATTGTCCAAGCTCCCAAGTGTTTGTGTTCATTCTGTGGGAATGAAGAGTACTGTTTTCTGCCACAGGGGACCCCCCAGGAGAGGGACTCTAGAGCACAGCAGTGGGTTCATTCAACTGGAATACACACCATCTAGTTAGTCCTGGGTGCCTATTGGCATGGCAAGCCACATATCCGGGCTCTTGGTCCAGTCACTGAGAGGCGTTACTTGAATAAGGTACTCACGCTGAGGGTCACAATGTGTGTTTGTGCCCAAGGCGGCCCTCACGCTTGGGCGTGGCCTCATGGGCCATGCCGTTTTCTCCTACACTGAAGGTTTGACTCACTGCCAGCAGCAAGGTTTCTTGCCATGGGGAAGGAGGGGTTCTGACTTGTGCATCAGGTTCCCCCCTGTGCAGGGATTGGAGATAAGGTCTAGGTTCCGATGACTGAAAACCCAGGTTGGGAATGGATGGTGGCCTAAGGCAGTGGCGGGTCCAATGTGCTGGGTGTGCAGCCAGCTGTGTCGGTGTCTGTTGGAAGGTCTGGGCTCAGGCTATTTGCGACAGAGCATCACTGTTTAAGGTAGCCTATGCAATTGGGGTGTTGCCGAGGGCCTAGCAGTTTGATCCTCATTTGGGGTTTCTGGGCAGCGACATAGACAATGTTTTTCTCCTGGGAGGCAGGCACAGTGCTTCATTGTGGCCCCAGAATTCCCAGTAGGGAGGGTTTGTGGGCCAGGAGTGTGAGGACGGAAGTCTGAAAACACAAGCTAGTGTGAGGATTGGAGCCAAGGGCAGAGCAGGCCCACTCTGCAGAGGCTGAATCAAAATCTCCTGCATCTGAAGTCAGGCTGAGGATCAGACGTTGGCTGAGGCTGGAGTATGTGTCCATGATGGCACCTTCATGAAGTGGGGGCCTCATGAGGCCAAGGAAGTTTTCCCACGCTGAGTTTGGAGGTTGCCCCAAACCACAAGGTTTCCTTCTGCGGGACATTCGAGTCCTGTTGCATGGCTCCAGGACATACCATATGGAAGGACTGGAGAGCAGGGTTCGAAGGATGGATCCCTGTACAGCATGCCTCGCATTCCCATTGGCTATTAGCGACAAGATATGTTTGATCTGCTGCCTCTGGAACACGCGACCCAGGGGGCTGAGTTGAAATGGCCTCTCCTGAGGATGCGTCATAATGTGCGTTTGGGTCCATGGAGACCTTGGAATGTGCTGGTTGTTCAGTGGCCCTGCGGAACTCTCCTACCTGAAGTGTTTGATACATCCCAGTAAGAAAGCTGCCCATGTGGAGATGAGAGAGGTTTGGTTTGGTGCCTCAGAAAAGCCCCAGGTGCTGGTCTACGAAAACAGTCCTCTGAGAACGGAAACATGGAAACCAAAGCTAAGGTTCAGATTAGGGCCTGGGGGCCTGTCCATTTCAACCTTCTGTCTCTGGGGACACTGTCTGAGAGTCTAAGTGGAGATAGTTGCTCCGCTGGTGTCAGAGAGCCCCTCTTAGTCCAGGGTGGCCTATACTATTGATGGCCTCAGGGACCTTGGAGCTTTTCCCTAACCTGTAGGGTTGTGGTCAATGGATTGGGCACACTTTCCTTGGAGAGGGCAGGCACAATCTTTCGCTGTTTGGTCCAGAGGCCCTAGCCTGGATGTTGTGTGGGTCCAGGCTGTGGGCACAGATGTCTGAATACACAAACTCAGCTTATGAGTGGCGCCTAGGGTATGGCCGGCCGGATGTACAGCCCGAGAGGGAGCTCCTGGGCCTCTGAAACAAGGGCGAGTGGGAGGCGTTCCTTCAGGCTTTTGTCTCTGGATGTTGTGTCCGGGATAGCCGTGGATTGGAGCGGTGGCCTCAGGTACTGTGGACGAGTATCCCTCTCTGGGGATTTGTCCCAGCTCCCAAGAGTTTGGGGTCATTTTGTGGGAAGGGTGGAGTCGTGTTGTCTGGCTCATGGGTCTCTCCAAGAAAGGGATTCCAGAGCAGAGCTCCAGGTACGGGCGGGGCGACTGGAAAATTCAAACCGTGGTGAGGATTGGGTGCATAGGGGCTTGGCAAGCCCCATATGTGGGCTCTTGGTCCAGGCCCTGACAGGCCTTTCTTTGACATGGGGCTCATGCTGAGGGTCACAGTGTGAATTTGTGCCCAAGCAGCACTCAAGTTTGGGCGTGGCATCAGGGGCCATGAAGGTTTCTCCCACCCTGAAGGTGTGACTGCATGCCAAGAGCAAGCTTGACAGCCATGGGGAAGGAGGAGTTCTGTTTTGTGCTTGCTATACCCAGCTGTGTGGAGAATTGATATAATGTCTAGGTTCAGATATCTGAAAACCAAGGTTAGGATGAGGTGAAGGCATAAGGCCATGGCGTGTCCGAAGTGCTGGGTGTGCGGCCAGCTGTCTCCTTGTCTGTCTGGACGTCTGGCTTCAGGCTGTGTCAGGCAGAGCATGAGTGCCCAGAGCAGCCTATCCAGTTCGGGTACCGTCGAGGCCCGAGCAGGTTGATCCTCATCTGGGTTTTCTGGAGAGCCGCACAGGGAAACGTTTTTCTTCCGTTGGGCAGACACTGGGCTGGGTTGTGGTTCTGGAGTTCCTAGTCCGGAGGGCTTGTTTGCCAGGAGTGTGAGGAAGGAAGTCTGAAAACACAAGCTAGCGTGAGGTTTGGGACCGAGGGCACGGCAGGCCCACTCTGCAGAGGCTGAATCGAGATCTCCTGCACTGAGGTCATGTCAACTATGAGACGTGCCTCAGGCTAGAGTTCTTGTCCAGCATGGCCTCTTCCTGAAGGGTGTGGGGGCTTCATGAGGCCAGAAAGTTTTGGCTACGATGGGATTTGTGAACTGCTCCAAAACTGAAGGTTACCTTCTGCACGACAGTCGAGTCCTATTGGATGGTTCCAAGAGGCCCCATATGGAAAGACTCGAGAGCAGGTGTCTAAGCATGGATGCCTGGGAACGCCACCTCATATTCCCACTCTTTAGTCAGGACAAGGCAGGCTCAATCTGCGGGCTCCTGGGTGAGCTACCCAGAGGGGAGAGTTGAAATGGACTCTCCTGAAGATGAGTCCTACTGTGGCTTGGTGGCCTGGGAGACCTTGGAATGTGGAGGTGGCTCAGGGACTCTGCAGGATTCTCCAACATGAGGTGTTTGACACGGCTCCAACAAGGAAACTTCCCATGTGGAGACGAGAGGAGTTCTGTTCCGTGCCTCAGGAAAGCCCCATACCCTGTTCTTCGAACCACAGCCTCTGAGGAGTGACACCTGGAAACCAAAGCAAGAGTTGAGACTACGGCCTAAAGGCCTGTCCGGCTCAACCTTCTATCTCTGTTGACATCTGTGTGCATGCATTCATGGATGTAGCTGCTCAGCTTGTGTCCGAATGCCCCTGTGAGTCCAGTGAGGCTCCCAGTAGTGGGATGTCCTCGGAGACCTTGAGCTTTCTCATATTCTGGAGGTGTGTGGCCAAAGGAATGGACACAGTTTCCCAGGAGAGAGCAGGCACGGTCCTGTGGTATGGCTCCAGAGGACCCAGCCTAGAGGCTGTGTTTGCCAGGGCTGTGGGGACAGATGTCTGAAAAAGCAAACTTGGCTCAGCTAGGGGCCAATGTAATGGCAGGCCTGATCTCTAGTCCGTGAGGGGAGATCCTCTGGAAATCAAAGTAGGGCAAGTGGGAGGCAGTCACTCAGGATTTTGTCTCTGGGTGTTTCGTTTACAGTGTCCGGTCAGGGTAGGGGTTGTCTCAGAGGCCGAGGAAGAGCCTTCCTCTCGGGGGATTTTCCAAGCTCCCAAGTGTTTGTGTTCATTCTGTGGGAATGAAGAGTACTGTTTTCTGCCACAGGGGACCCCCCAGGAGAGGGACTCTAGAGCACAGCAGTGCGTTCATTCAACTGGAATACACACCATCTAGTTAGTCCTGGGTGCCTATGGGCATGGCAAGCCACATATGCGGGCTCTTGGTCCAGTCACTGAGAGGCGTTACTTGAATAAGGTACTCACGCTGAGGGTCACAATGTGTGTTTGTGCCCAAGGCGGCCCTCACGCTTGGGCGTGGCCTCATGGGCCATGCCGTTTTCTCCTACACTGAAGGTTTGACTCACTGCCAGCAGCAAGGTTTCTTGCCATGGGGAAGGAGGGGTTCTGACTTGTGCATCAGGTTCCCCCCTGTGCAGGGATTGGAGATAAGGTCTAGGTTCCGATGACTGAAAACCCAGGTTGGGAATGGATGGTGGCCTAAGGCAGTGGCGGGTCCAATGTGCTGGGTGTGCAGCCAGCTGTGTCGGTGTCTGTTGGAAGGTCTGGGCTCAGGCTATTTGCGACAGAGCATCACTGTTTAAGGTAGCCTATGCAATTGGGGTGTTGCCGAGGGCCTAGCAGTTTGATCCTCATTTGGGGTTTCTGGGCAGCGACATAGACAATGTTTTTCTCCTGGGAGGCAGGCACAGTGCTTCATTGTGGCCCCAGAATTCCCAGTAGGGAGGGTTTGTGGGCCAGGAGTGTGAGGACGGAAGTCTGAAAACACAAGCTAGTGTGAGGATTGGAGCCAAGGGCAGAGCAGGCCCACTCTGCAGAGGCAGAATCAAAATCTCCTGCATCTGAAGTCAGGCTGAGGATCAGACGTTGGCTGAGGCTGGAGTATGTGTCCATGATGGCACCTTCATGAAGTGGGGGCCTCATGAGGCCAAGGAAGTTTTCCCACGCTGAGTTTGGAGGTTGCCCCAAACCACAAGGTTTCCTTCTGCGGGACATTCGAGTCCTGTTGCATGGCTCCAGGACATACCATATGGAAGGACTGGAGAGCAGGGTTCGAAGGATGGATCCCTGTACAGCATGCCTCGCATTCCCATTGGCTATTAGCGACAAGATATGTTTGATCTGCTGCCTCTGGAACACGCGACCCAGGGGGCTGAGTTGAAATGGCCTCTCCTGAGGATGCGTCATAATGTGCGTTTGGGTCCATGGAGACCTTGGAATGTGCTGGTTGTTCAGTGGCCCTGCGGAACTCTCCTACCTGAAGTGTTTGATACATCCCAGTAAGAAAGCTGCCCATGTGGAGATGAGAGAGGTTTGGTTTGGTGCCTCAGAAAAGCCCCAGGTGCTGGTCTACGAAAACAGTCCTCTGAGAACGGAAACATGGAAACCAAAGCTAAGGTTCAGATTAGGGCCTGGGGGCCTGTCCATTTCAACCTTCTGTCTCTGGGGACACTGTCTGAGAGTCTAAGTGGAGATAGTTGCTCCGCTGGTGTCAGAGAGCCCCTCTTAGTCCAGGGTGGCCTATACTATTGATGGCCTCAGGGACCTTGGAGCTTTTCCCTAACCTGTAGGGTTGTGGTCAATGGATTGGGCACACTTTCCTTGGAGAGGGCAGGCACAATCTTTCGCTGTTTGGTCCAGAGGCCCTAGCCTGGATGTTGTGTGGGTCCAGGCTGTGGGCACAGATGTCTGAATACACAAACTCAGCTTATGAGTGGCGCCTAGGGTATGGCCGGCCGGATGTACAGCCCGAGAGGGAGCTCCTGGGCCTCTGAAACAAGGGCGAGTGGGAGGCGTTCCTTCAGGCTTTTGTCTCTGGATGTTGTGTCCGGGATAGCCGTGGATTGGAGCGGTGGCCTCAGGTACTGTGGACGAGTATCCCTCTCTGGGGATTTGTCCCAGCTCCCAAGAGTTTGGGGTCATTTTGTGGGAAGGGTGGAGTCGTGTTGTCTGGCTCATGGGTCTCTCCAAGAAAGGGATTCCAGAGCAGAGCTCCAGGTACGGGCGGGGCGACTGGAAAATTCAAACCGTGGTGAGGATTGGGTGCATAGGGGCTTGGCAAGCCCCATATGTGGGCTCTTGGTCCAGGCCCTGACAGGCCTTTCTTTGACATGGGGCTCATGCTGAGGGTCACAGTGTGAATTTGTGCCCAAGCAGCACTCAAGTTTGGGCGTGGCATCAGGGGCCATGAAGGTTTCTCCCACCCTGAAGGTGTGACTGCATGCCAAGAGCAAGCTTGACAGCCATGGGGAAGGAGGAGTTCTGTTTTGTGCTTGCTATACCCAGCTGTGTGGAGAATTGATATAATGTCTAGGTTCAGATATCTGAAAACCAAGGTTAGGATGAGGTGAAGGCATAAGACCATGGCGTGTCCGAAGTGCTGGGTGTGCGGCCAGCTGTCTCCTTGTCTGTCTGGACGTCTGGCTTCAGGCTGTGTCAGGCAGAGCATGAGTGCCCAGAGCAGCCTATCCAGTTCGGGTACCGTCGAGGCCCGAGCAGGTTGATCCTCATCTGGGTTTTCTGGAGAGCCGCACAGGGAAACGTTTTTCTTCCGTTGGGCAGACACTGGGCTGGGTTGTGGTTCTGGAGTTCCTAGTCCGGAGGGCTTGTTTGCCAGGAGTGTGAGGAAGGAGGTCTGAAAACACAAGCTAGCGTGAGGTTTGGGACCGAGGGCACGGCAGGCCCACTCTGCAGAGGCTGAATCGAGATCTCCTGCACTGAGGTCATGTCAACTATGAGACGTGCCTCAGGCTAGAGTTCTTGTCCAGCATGGCCTCTTCCTGAAGGGTGTGGGGGCTTCATGAGGCCAGAAAGTTTTGCCTACGATGGGATTTGTGAACTGCTCCAAAACTGAAGGTTACCTTCTGCACGACAGTCGAGTCCTATTGGATGGTTCCAAGAGGCCCCATATGGAAAGACTCGAGAGCAGGTGTCTAAGCATGGATGCCTGGGAACGCCACCTCATATTCCCACTCTTTAGTCAGGACAAGGCAGGCTCAATCTGCGGGCTCCTGGGTGATCTACCCAGAGGGGAGAGTTGAAATGGACTCTCCTGAAGATGAGTCCTACTGTGGCTTGGTGGCCTGGGAGACCTTGGAATGTGGAGGTGGCTCAGGGACTCTGCAGGATTCTCCAACATGAGGTGTTTGACACGGCTCCAACAAGGAAACTTCCCATGTGGAGACGAGAGGAGTTCTGTTCCGTGCCTCAGGAAAGCCCCATACCCTGTTCTTCGAACCACAGCCTCTGAGGAGTGACACCTGGAAACAAAAGCAAGAGTTGAGACTACGGCCTAAAGGCCTGTCCGGCTCAACCTTCTATCTCTGTTGACATCTGTGTGCATGCATTCATGGATGTAGCTGCTCAGCTTGTGTCCGAATGCCCCTGTGAGTCCAGTGAGGCTCCCAGTAGTGGGATGTCCTCGGAGACCTTGAGCTTTCTCATATTCTGGAGGTGTGTGGCCAAAGGAATGGACACAGTTTCCCAGGAGAGAGCAGGCACGGTCCTGTGGTATGGCTCCAGAGGACCCAGCCTAGAGGCTGTGTTTGCCAGGGCTGTGGGGACAGATGTCTGAAAAAGCAAACTTGGCTCAGCTAGGGGCCAATGTAATGGCAGGCCTGATCTCTAGTCCGTGAGGGGAGATCCTCTGGAAATCAAAGTAGGGCAAGTGGGAGGCAGTCACTCAGGATTTTGTCTCTGGGTGTTTCGTTTACAGTGTCCGGTCAGGGTAGGGGTTGTCTCAGAGGCCGAGGAAGAGCCTTCCTCTCGGGGGATTGTCCAAGCTCCCAAGTGTTTGTGTTCATTCTGTGGGAATGAAGAGTACTGTTTTCTGCCACAGGGGACCCCCCAGGAGAGGGACTCTAGAGCACAGCAGTGGGTTCATTCAACTGGAATACACACCATCTAGTTAGTCCTGGGTGCCTATGGGCATGGCAAGCCACATATGCGGGCTCTTGGTCCAGTCACTGAGAGGCGTTACTTGAATAAGGTACTCACGCTGAGGGTCACAATGTGTGTTTGTGCCCAAGGCGGCCCTCACGCTTGGGCGTGGCCTCATGGGCCATGCCGTTTTCTCCTACACTGAAGGTTTAACTCACTGCCAGCAGCAAGGTTTCTTGCCATGGGGAAGGAGGGGTTCTGACTTGTGCATCAGGTTCCCCCCTGTGCAGGGATTGGAGATAAGGTCTAGGTTCCGATGACTGAAAACCCAGGTTGGGAATGGATGGTGGCCTAAGGCAGTGGCGGGTCCAATGTGCTGGGTGTGCAGCCAGCTGTGTCGGTGTCTGTTGGAAGGTCTGGGCTCAGGCTATTTGCGACAGAGCATCACTGTTTAAGGTAGCCTATGCAATTGGGGTGTTGCCGAGGGCCAAGCAGTTTGATCCTCATTTGGGGTTTCTGGGCAGCGACATAGACAATGTTTTTCTCCTGGGAGGCAGGCACAGTGCTTCATTGTGGCCCCAGAATTCCCAGTAGGGAGGGTTTGTGGGCCAGGAGTGTGAGGACGGAAGTCTGAAAACACAAGCTAGTGTGAGGATTGGAGCCAAGGGCAGAGCAGGCCCACTCTGCAGAGGCTGAATCAAAATCTCCTGCATCTGAAGTCAGGCTGAGGATCAGACGTTGGCTGAGGCTGGAGTATGTGTCCATGATGGCACCTTCATGAAGTGGGGGCCTCATGAGGCCAAGGAAGTTTTCCCACGCTGAGTTTGGAGGTTGCCCCAAACCACAAGGTTTCCTTCTGCGGGACATTCGAGTCCTGTTGCATGGCTCCAGGACATACCATATGGAAGGACTGGAGAGCAGGGTTCGAAGGATGGATCCCTGTACAGCATGCCTCGCATTCCCATTGGCTATTAGCGACAAGATATGTTTGATCTGCTGCCTCTGGAACACGCGACCCAGGGGGCTGAGTTGAAATGGCCTCTCCTGAGGATGCGTCATAATGTGCGTTTGGGTCCATGGAGACCTTGGAATGTGCTGGTTGTTCAGTGGCCCTGCGGAACTCTCCTACCTGAAGTGTTTGATACATCCCAGTAAGAAAGCTGCCCATGTGGAGATGAGAGAGGTTTGGTTTGGTGCCTCAGAAAAGCCCCATGTGCTGGTCTACGAAAACAGTCCTCTGAGAACGGAAACATGGAAACCAAAGCTAAGGTTCAGATTAGGGCCTGGGGGCCTGTCCATTTCAACCTTCTGTCTCTGGGGACACTGTCTGAGAGTCTAAGTGGAGATAGTTGCTCCGCTGGTGTCAGAGAGCCCCTCTTAGTCCAGGGTGGCCTATACTATTGATGGCTACAGGGACCTTGGAGCTTTTCCCTAACCTGTAGGGTTGTGGTCAATGGATTGGGCACACTTTCCTTGGAGAGGGCAGGCACAATCTTTCGCTGTTTGGTCCAGAGGCCCTAGCCTGGATGTTGTGTGGGTCCACGCTGTGGGCACAGATGTCTGAATACACAAACTCAGCTTATGAGTGGCGCCTAGGGTATGGCCGGCCGGATGTACAGCCCGAGAGGGAGCTCCTGGGCCTCTGAAACAAGGGCGAGTGGGAGGCGTTCCTTCAGGCTTTTGTCTCCGGATGTTGTGTCCGGGATAGCCGTGGATTGGAGCGGTGGCCTCAGGTACTGTGGACGAGTATCCCTCTCTGGGGATTTGTCCCAGCTCCCAAGAGTTTGGGGTCATTTTGTGGGAAGGGTGGAGTCGTGTTGTCTGGCTCATGGGTCTCTCCAAGAAAGGGATTCCAGAGCAGAGCTCCAGGTACGGGCGGGGCGACTGGAAAATTCAAACCGTGGTGAGGATTGGGTGCATAGGGGCTTGGCAAGCCCCATATGTGGGCTCTTGGTCCAGGCCCTGACAGGCCTTTCTTTGACATGGGGCTCATGCTGAGGGTCACAGTGTGAATTTGTGCCCAAGCAGCACTCAAGTTTGGGCGTGGCATCAGGGGCCATGAAGGTTTCTCCCACCCTGAAGGTGTGACTGCATGCCAAGAGCAAGCTTGACAGCCATGGGGAAGGAGGAGTTCTGTTTTGTGCTTGCTATACCCAGCTGTGTGGAGAATTGATATAATGTCTAGGTTCAGATATCTGAAAACCAAGGTTAGGATGAGGTGAAGGCATAAGACCATGGCGTGTCCGAAGTGCTGGGTGTGCGGCCAGCTGTCTCCTTGTCTGTCTGGACGTCTGGCTTCAGGCTGTGTCAGGCAGAGCATGAGTGCCCAGAGCAGCCTATCCAGTTCGGGTACCGTCGAGGCCCGAGCAGGTTGATCCTCATCTGGGTTTTCTGGAGAGCCGCACAGGGAAACGTTTTTCTTCCGTTGGGCAGACACTGGGCTGGGTTGTGGTTCTGGAGTTCCTAGTCCGGAGGGCTTGTTTGCCAGGAGTGTGAGGAAGGAGGTCTGAAAACACAAGCTAGCGTGAGGTTTGGGACCGAGGGCACGGCAGGCCCACTCTGCAGAGGCTGAATCGAGATCTCCTGCACTGAGGTCATGTCAACTATGAGACGTGCCTCAGGCTAGAGTTCTTGTCCAGCATGGCCTCTTCCTGAAGGGTGTGGGGGCTTCATGAGGCCAGAAAGTTTTGGCTACGATGGGATTTGTGAACTGCTCCAAAACTGAAGGTTACCTTCTGCACGACAGTCGAGTCCTATTGGATGGTTCCAAGAGGCCCCATATGGAAAGACTCGAGAGCAGGTGTCTAAGCATGGATGCCTGGGAACGCCACCTCATATTCCCACTCTTTAGTCAGGAAAAGGCAGGCTCAATCTGCGGGCTCCTGGGTGATCTACCCAGAGGGGAGAGTTGAAATGGACTCTCCTGAAGATGAGTCCTACTGTGGCTTGTTGGCCTGGGAGACCTTGGAATGTGGAGGTGGCTCAGGGACTCTGCAGGATTCTCCAACATGAGGTGTTTGACACGGCTCCAACAAGGAAACTTCCCATGTGGAGACGAGAGGAGTTCTGTTCCGTGCCTCAGGAAAGCCCCATACCCTGTTCTTCGAACCACAGCCTCTGAGGAGTGACACCTGGAAACCAAAGCAAGAGTTGAGACTACGGCCTAAAGGCCTGTCCGGCTCAACCTTCTATCTCTGTTGACATCTGTGTGCATGCATTCATGGATGTAGCTGCTCAGCTTGTGTCCGAATGCCCCTGTGAGTCCAGTGAGGCTCCCAGTAGTGGGATGTCCTCGGAGACCTTGAGCTTTCTCATATTCTGGAGGTATGTGGCCAAAGGAATGGACACAGTTTCCCAGGAGAGAGCAGGCACGGTCCTGTGGTATGGCTCCAGAGGACCCAGCCTAGAGGCTGTGTTTGCCAGGGCTGTGGGGACAGATGTCTGAAAAAGCAAACTTGGCTCAGCTAGGGGCCAATGTAATGGCAGGCCTGATCTCTAGTCCGTGAGGGGAGATCCTCTGGAAATCAAAGTAGGGCAAGTGGGAGGCAGTCACTCAGGATTTTGTCTCTGGGTGTTTCGTTTACAGTGTCCGGTCAGGGTAGGGGTTGTCTCAGAGGCCGAGGAAGAGCCTTCCTCTCGGGGGATTGTCCAAGCTCCCAAGTGTTTGTGTTCATTCTGTGGGAATGAAGAGTACTGTTTTCTGCCACAGGGGACCCCCAGGAGAGGGACTCTAGAGCACAGCAGTGGGTTCATTCAACTGGAATACACACCATCTAGTTAGTCCTGGGTGCCTATGGGCATGGCAAGCCACATATGCGGGCTCTTGGTCCAGTCACTGAGAGGCGTTACTTGAATAAGGTACTCACGCTGAGGGTCACAATGTGTGTTTGTGCCCAAGGCGGCCCTCACGCTTGGGCGTGGCCTCATGGGCCATGCCGTTTTCTCCTACACTGAAGGTTTGACTCACTGCCAGCAGCAAGGTTTCTTGCCATGGGGAAGGAGGGGTTCTGACTTGTGCATCAGGTTCCCCCCTGTGCAGGGATTGGAGATAAGGTCTAGGTTCCGATGACTGAAAACCCAGGTTGGGAATGGATGGTGGCCTAAGGCAGTGGCGGGTCCAATGTGCTGGGTGTGCAGCCAGCTGTGTCGGTGTCTGTTGGAAGGTCTGGGCTCAGGCTATTTGCGACAGAGCATCACTGTTTAAGGTAGCCTATGCAATTGGGGTGTTGCCGAGGGCCAAGCAGTTTGATCCTCATTTGGGGTTTATGGGCAGCGCCATAGACAATGTTTTTCTCCTGGGAGGCAGGCACAGTGCTTCATTGTGGCCCCAGTATTCCCAGTAGGGAGGGTTTTTGGGCCAGGAGTGTGAGGACGGAAGTCTGAAAACACAAGCTAGTGTGAGGATTGGAGCCAAGGGCAGAGCAGGCCCACTCTGCAGAGGCTGAATCAAAATCTCCTGCATCTGAAGTCAGGCTGAGGATCAGACGTTGGCTGAGGCTGGAGTATGTGTCCATGATGGCACCTTCATGAAGTGGGGGCCTCATGAGGCCAAGGAAGTTTTCCCACGCTGAGTTTGGAGGTTGCCCCAAACCACAAGGTTTCCTTCTGCGGGACATTCGAGTCCTGTTGCATGGCTCCAGGACATACCATATGGAAGGACTGGAGAGCAGGGTTCGAAGGATGGATCCCTGTACAGCATGCCTCGCATTCCCATTGGCTATTAGCGACAAGATATGTTTGATCTGCTGCCTCTGGAACACGCGACCCAGGGGGCTGAGTTGAAATGGCCTCTCCTGAGGATGCGTCATAATGTGCGTTTGGGTCCATGGAGACCTTGGAATGTGCTGGTTGTTCAGTGGCCCTGCGGAACTCTCCTACCTGAAGTGTTTGATACATCCCAGTAAGAAAGCTGCCCATGTGGAGATGAGAGAGGTTTGGTTTGGTGCCTCAGAAAAGCCCCAGGTGCTGGTCTACGAAAACAGTCCTCTGAGAACGGAAACATGGAAACCAAAGCTAAGGTTCAGATTAGGGCCTGGGGGCCTGTCCATTTCAACCTTCTGTCTCTGGGGACACTGTCTGAGAGTCTAAGTGGAGATAGTTGCTCCGCTGGTGTCAGAGAGCCCCTCTTAGTCCAGGGTGGCCTATACTATTGATGGCCTCAGGGACCTTGGAGCTTTTCCCTAACCTGTAGGGTTGTGGTCAATGGATTGGGCACACTTTCCTTGGAGAGGGCAGGCACAATCTTTCGCTGTTTGGTCCAGAGGCCCTAGCCTGGATGTTGTGTGGGTCCAGGCTGTGGGCACAGATGTCTGAATACACAAACTCAGCTTATGAGTGGCGCCTAGGGTATGGCCGGCCGGATGTACAGCCCGAGAGGGAGCTCCTGGGCCTCTGAAACAAGGGCGAGTGGGAGGCGTTCCTTCAGGCTTTTGTCTCTGGATGTTGTGTCCGGGATAGCCGTGGATTGGAGCGGTGGCCTCAGGTACTGTGGACGAGTATCCCTCTCTGGGGATTTGTCCCAGCTCCCAAGAGTTTGGGGTCATTTTGTGGGAAGGGTGGAGTCGTGTTGTCTGGCTCATGGGTCTCTCCAAGAAAGGGATTCCAGAGCAGAGCTCCAGGTACGGGCGGGGCGACTGGAAAATTCAAACCGTGGTGAGGATTGGGTGCATAGGGGCTTGGCAAGCCCCATATGTGGGCTCTTGGTCCAGGCCCTGACAGGCCTTTCTTTGACATGGGGCTCATGCTGAGGGTCACAGTGTGAATTTGTGCCCAAGCAGCACTCAAGTTTGGGCGTGGCATCAGGGGCCATGAAGGTTTCTCCCACCCTGAAGGTGTGACTGCATGCCAAGAGCAAGCTTGACAGCCATGGGGAAGGAGGAGTTCTGTTTTGTGCTTGCTATACCCAGCTGTGTGGAGAATTGATATAATGTCTA
Source organism: Mustela nivalis (assembly GCF_964662115.1). Taxonomy (NCBI): domain Eukaryota; kingdom Metazoa; phylum Chordata; class Mammalia; order Carnivora; family Mustelidae; genus Mustela; species Mustela nivalis. The sequence goes on from NW_028136382.1 coordinate 617,450, forward strand.
GGTTCAGATATCTGAAAACCAAGGTTAGGATGAGGTGAAGGCATAAGGCCATGGCGTGTCCGAAGTGCTGGGTGTGCGGCCAGCTGTCTCCTTGTCTGTCTGGACGTCTGGCTTCAGGCTGTGTCAGGCAGAGCATGAGTGCCCAGAGCAGCCTATCCAGTTCGGGTACCGTCGAGGCCCGAGCAGGTTGATCCTCATCTTGGTTTTCTGGAGAGCCGCACAGGGAAACGTTTTTCTTCCGTTGGGCAGACACTGGGCTGGGTTGTGGTTCTGGAGTTCCTAGTCCGGAGGGCTTGTTTGCCAGGAGTGTGAGGAAGGAAGTCTGAAAACACAAGCTAGCGTGAGGTTTGGGACCGAGGGCACGGCAGGCCCACTCTGCAGAGGCTGAATCGAGATCTCCTGCACTGAGGTCATGTCAACTATGAGACGTGCCTCAGGCTAGAGTTCTTGTCCAGCATGGCCTCTTCCTGAAGGGTGTGGGGGCTTCATGAGGCCAGAAAGTTTTGCCTACGATGGGATTTGTGAACTGCTCCAAAACTGAAGGTTACCTTCTGCACGACAGTCGAGTCCTATTGGATGGTTCCAAGAGGCCCCATATGGAAAGACTCGAGAGCAGGTGTCTAAGCATGGATGCCTGGGAACGCCACCTCATATTCCCACTCTTTAGTCAGGACAAGGCAGGCTCAATCTGCGGGCTCCTGGGTGAGCTACCCAGAGGGGAGAGTTGAAATGGACTCTCCTGAAGATGAGTCCTACTGTGGCTTGGTGGCCTGGGAGACCTTGGAATGTGGAGGTGGCTCAGGGACTCTGCAGGATTCTCCAACATGAGGTGTTTGACACGGCTCCAACAAGGAAACTTCCCATGTGGAGACGAGAGGAGTTCTGTTCCGTGCCTCAGGAAAGCCCCATACCCTGTTCTTCGAACCACAGCCTCTGAGGAGTGACACCTGGAAACCAAAGCAAGAGTTGAGACTACGGCCTAAAGGCCTGTCCGGCTCAACCGTCTATCTCTGTTGACATCTGTGTGCATGCATTCATGGATGTAGCTGCTCAGCTTGTGTCCGAATGCCCCTGTGAGTCCAGTGAGGCTCCCAGTAGTGGGATGTCCTCGGAGACCTTGAGCTTTCTCATATTCTGGAGGTGTGTGGCCAAAGGAATGGACACAGTTTCCCAGGAGAGAGCAGGCACGGTCCTGTGGTATGGCTCCAGAGGACCCAGCCTAGAGGCTGTGTTTGCCAGGGCTGTGGGGACAGATGTCTGAAAAAGCAAACTTGGCTCAGCTAGGGGCCAATGTAATGGCAGGCCTGATCTCTAGTCCGTGAGGGGAGATCCTCTGGAAATCAAAGTAGGGCAAGTGGGAGGCAGTCACTCAGGATTTTGTCTCTGGGTGTTTCGTTTACAATGTCCGGTCAGGGTAGGGGTTGTCTCAGAGGCCGAGGAAGAGCCTTCCTCTCGGGGTTTGTCCAAGCTCCCAAGTGTTTGTGTTCATTCTGTGGGAATGAAGAGTACTGTTTTCTGCCACAGGGGACCCCCCAGGAGAGGGACTCTAGAGCACAGCAGTGGGTTCATTCAACTGGAATACACACCATCTAGTTAGTCCTGGGTGCCTATGGGCATGGCAAGCCACATATGCGGGCTCTTGGTCCAGTCACTGAGAGGCGTTACTTGAATAAGGTACTCACGCTGAGGGTCACAATGTGTGTTTGTGCCCAAGGCGGCCCTCACGCTTGGGCGTGGCCTCATGGGCCATGCCGTTTTCTCCTACACTGAAGGTTTGACTCACTGCCAGCAGCAAGGTTTCTTGCCATGGGGAAGGAGGGGTTCTGACTTGTGCATCAGGTTCCCCCCTGTGCAGGGATTGGAGATAAGGTCTAGGTTCCGATGACTGAAAACCCAGGTTGGGAATGGATGGTGGCCTAAGGCAGTGGCGGGTCCAATGTGCTGGGTGTGCAGCCAGCTGTGTCGGTGTCTGTTGGAAGGTCTGGGCTCAGGCTATTTGCGACAGAGCATCACTGTTTAAGGTAGCCTATGCAATTGGGGTGTTGCCGAGGGCCAAGCAGTTTGATCCTCATTTGGGGTTTCTGGGCAGCGACATAGACAATGTTTTTCTCCTGGGAGGCAGGCACAGTGCTTCATTGTGGCCCCAGAATTGCCAGTAGGGAGGGTTTGTGGGCCAGGAGTGTGAGGACGGAAGTCTGAAAACACAAGCTAGTGTGAGGATTGGAGCCAAGGGCAGAGCAGGCCCACTCTGCAGAGGCTGAATCAAAATCTCCTGCATCTGAAGTCAGGCTGAGGATCAGACGTTGGCTGAGGCTGGAGTATGTGTCCATGATGGCACCTTCATGAAGTGGGGGCCTCATGAGGCCAAGGAAGTTTTCCCACGCTGAGTTTGGAGGTTGCCCCAAACCACAAGGTTTCCTTCTGCGGGACATTCGAGTCCTGTTGCATGGCTCCAGGACATACCATATGGAAGGACTGGAGAGCAGGGTTCGAAGGATGGATCCCTGTACAGCATGCCTCGCATTCCCATTGGCTATTAGCGACAAGATATGTTTGATCTGCTGCCTCTGGAACACGCGACCCAGGGTGCTGAGCTGAAATGGCCTCTCCTGAGGATGCGTCATAATGTGCGTTTGGGTCCATGGAGACCTTGGAATGTGCTGGTTGTTCAGTGGCCCTGCGGAACTCTCCTACCTGAAGTGTTTGATACATCCCAGTAAGAAAGCTGCCCATGTGGAGATGAGAGAGGTTTGGTTTGGTGCCTCAGAAAAGCCCCAGGTGCTGGTCTACGAAAACAGTCCTCTGAGAACGGAAACATGGAAACCAAAGCTAAGGTTCAGATTAGGGCCTGGGGGCCTGTCCATTTCAACCTTCTGTCTCTGGGGACACTGTCTGAGAGTCTAAGTGGAGATAGTTGCTCCGCTGGTGTCAGAGAGCCCCTCTTAGTCCAGGGTGGCCTATACTATTGATGGCCTCAGGGACCTTGGAGCTTTTCCCTAACCTGTAGGGTTGTGGTCAATGGATTGGGCACACTTTCCTTGGAGAGGGCAGGCACAATCTTTCGCTGTTTGGTCCAGAGGCCCTAGCCTGGATGTTGTGTGGGTCCAGGCTGTGGGCACAGATGTCTGAATACACAAACTCAGCTTATGAGTGGCGCCTAGGGTATGGCCGGCCGGATGTACAGCCCGAGAGGGAGCTCCTGGGCCTCTGAAACAAGGGCGAGTGGGAGGCGTTCCTTCAGGCTTTTGTCTCTGGATGTTGTGTCCGGGATAGCCGTGGATTGGAGCGGTGGCCTCAGGTACTGTGGACGAGTATCCCTCTCTGGGGATTTGTCCCAGCTCCCAAGAGTTTGGGGTCATTTTGTGGGAAGGGTGGAGTCGTGTTGTCTGGCTCATGGGTCTCTCCAAGAAAGGGATTCCAGAGCAGAGCTCCAGGTACGGGCGGGGCGACTGGAAAATTCAAACCGTGGTGAGGATTGGGTGCATAGGGGCTTGGCAAGCCCCATATGTGGGCTCTTGGTCCAGGCCCTGACAGGCCTTTCTTTGACATGGGGCTCATGCTGAGGGTCACAGTGTGAATTTGTGCCCAAGCAGCACTCAAGTTTGGGCGTGGCATCAGGGGCCATGAAGGTTTCTCCCACCCTGAAGGTGTGACTGCATGCCAAGAGCAAGCTTGACAGCCATGGGGAAGGAGGAGTTCTGTTTTGTGCTTGCTATACCCAGCTGTGTGGAGAATTGATATAATGTCTAGGTTCAGATATCTGAAAACCAAGGTTAGGATGAGGTGAAGGCATAAGACCATGGCGTGTCCGAAGTGCTGGGTGTGCGGCCAGCTGTCTCCTTGTCTGTCTGGACGTCTGGCTTCAGGCTGTGTCAGGCAGAGCATGAGTGCCCAGAGCAGCCTATCCAGTTCGGGTACCGTCGAGGCCCGAGCAGGTTGATCCTCATCTGGGTTTTCTGGAGAGCCGCACAGGGAAACGTTTTTCTTCCGTTGGGCAGACACTGGGCTGGGTTGTGGTTCTGGAGTTCCTAGTCCGGAGGGCTTGTTTGCCAGGAGTGTGAGGAAGGAGGTCTGAAAACACAAGCTAGCGTGAGGTTTGGGACCGAGGGCACGGCAGGCCCACTCTGCAGAGGCTGAATCGAGATCTCCTGCACTGAGGTCATGTCAACTATGAGACGTGCCTCAGGCTAGAGTTCTTGTCCAGCATGGCCTCTTCCTGAAGGGTGTGGGGGCTTCATGAGGCCAGAAAGTTTTGCCTACGATGGGATTTGTGAACTGCTCCAAAACTGAAGGTTACCTTCTGCACGACAGTCGAGTCCTATTGGATGGTTCCAAGAGGCCCCATATGGAAAGACTCGAGAGCAGGTGTCTAAGCATGGATGCCTGGGAACGCCACCTCATATTCCCACTCTTTAGTCAGGACAAGGCAGGCTCAATCTGCGGGCTCCTGGGTGAGCTACCCAGAGGGGAGAGTTGAAATGGACTCTCCTGAAGATGAGTCCTACTGTGGCTTGGTGGCCTGGGAGACCTTGGAATGTGGAGGTGGCTCAGGGACTCTGCAGGATTCTCCAACATGAGGTGTTTGACACGGCTCCAACAAGGAAACTTCCCATGTGGAGACGAGAGGAGTTCTGTTCCGTGCCTCAGGAAAGCCCCATACCCTGTTCTTCGAACCACAGCCTCTGAGGAGTGACACCTGGAAACCAAAGCAAGAGTTGAGACTACGGCCTAAAGGCCTGTCCGGCTCAACCTTCTATCTCTGTTGACATCTGTGTGCATGCATTCATGGATGTAGCTGCTCAGCTTGTGTCCGAATGCCCCTGTGAGTCCAGTGAGGCTCCCAGTAGTGGGATGTCCTCGGAGACCTTGAGCTTTCTCATATTCTGGAGGTGTGTGGCCAAAGGAATGGACACAGTTTCCCAGGAGAGAGCAGGCACGGTCCTGTGGTATGGCTCCAGAGGACCCAGCCTAGAGGCTGTGTTTGCCAGGGCTGTGGGGACAGATGTCTGAAAAAGCAAACTTGGCTCAGCTAGGGGCCAATGTAATGGCAGGCCTGATCTCTAGTCCGTGAGGGGAGATCCTCTGGAAATCAAAGTAGGGCAAGTGGGAGGCAGTCACTCAAGATTTTGTCTCTGGGTGTTTCGTTTACAGTGTCCGGTCAGGGTAGGGGTTGTCTCAGAGGCTGAGGAAGAGCCTTCCTCTCGGGGGATTGTCCAAGCTCCCAAGTGTTTGTGTTCATTCTGTGGGAATGAAGAGTACTGTTTTCTGCCACAGGGGACCCCCCAGGAGAGGGACTCTAGAGCACAGCAGTGGGTTCATTCAACTGGAATACACACCATCTAGATAGTCCTGGGTGCCTATGGGCATTGCAAGCCACATATGCGGGCTCTTGGTCCAGTCACTGAGAGGCGTTACTTGAATAAGGTACTCACGCTGAGGGTCACAATGTGTGTTTGTGCCCAAGGCGGCCCTCACGCTTGGGCGTGGCCTCATGGGCCATGCCGTTTTCTCCTACACTGAAGGTTTGACTCACTGCCAGCAGCAAGGTTTCTTGCCATGGGGAAGGAGGGGTTCTGACTTGTGCATCAGGTTCCCCCCTGTGCAGGGATTGGAGATAAGGTCTAGGTTCCGATGACTGAAAACCCAGGTTGGGAATGGATGGTGGCCTAAGGCATTGGCGGGTCCAATGTGCTGGGTGTGCAGCCAGCTGTGTCGGTGTCTGTTGGAAGGTCTGGGCTCAGGCTATTTGCGACAGAGCATCACTGTTTAAGGTAGCCTATGCAATTGGGGTGTTGCCGAGGGCCAAGCAGTTTGATCCTCATTTGGGGTTTATGGGCAGCGCCATAGACAATGTTTTTCTCCTGGGAGGCAGGCACAGTGCTTCATTGTGGCCCCAGAATTCCCAGTAGGGAGGGTTTGTGGGCCAGGAGTGTGAGGACGGAAGTCTGAAAACACAAGCTAGTGTGAGGATTGGAGCCAAGGGCAGAGCAGGCCCACTCTGCAGAGGCTGAATCAAAATCTCCTGCATCTGAAGTCAGGCTGAGGATCAGACGTTGGCTGAGGCTGGAGTATGTGTCCATGATGGCACCTTCATGAAGTGGGGGCCTCATGAGGCCAAGGAAGTTTTCCCACGCTGAGTTTGGAGGTTGCCCCAAACCACAAGGTTTCCTTCTGCGGGACATTCGAGTCCTGTTGCATGGCTCCAGGACATACCATATGGAAGGACTGGAGAGCAGGGTTCGAAGGATGGATCCCTGTACAGCATGCCTCGCATTCCCATTGGCTATTAGCGACAAGATATGTTTGATCTGCTGCCTCTGGAACACGCGACCCAGGGTGCTGAGCTGAAATGGCCTCTCCTGAGGATGCGTCATAATGTGCGTTTGGGTCCATGGAGACCTTGGAATGTGCTGGTTGTTCAGTGGCCCTGCGGAACTCTCCTACCTGTAGTGTTTGATACATCCCAGTAAGAAAGCTGCCCATGTGGAGATGAGAGAGGTTTGGTTTGGTGCCTCAGAAAAGCCCCATGTGCTGGTCTACGAAAACAGTCCTCTGAGAACGGAAACATGGAAACCAAAGCTAAGGTTCAGATTAGGGCCTGGGGGCCTGTCCATTTCAACCTTCTGTCTCTGGGGACACTGTCTGAGAGTCTAAGTGGAGATAGTTGCTCCGCTGGTTTCAGAGAGCCCCTCTTACTCCAGGGTGGCCTATACTATTGATGGCCTCAGGGACCTTGGAGCTTTTCCCTAACCTGTAGGGTTGTGGTCAATGGATTGGGCACACTTTCCTTGGAGAGGGCAGGCACAATCTTTCGCTGTTTGGTCCAGAGGCCCTAGCCTGGATGTTGTGTGGGTCCAGGCTGTGGGCACAGATGTCTGAATACACAAACTCAGCTTATGAGTGGCGCCTAGGGTATGGCCGGCCGGATGTACAGCCCGAGAGGGAGCTCCTGGGCCTCTGAAACAAGGGCGAGTGGGAGGCGTTCCTTCAGGCTTTTGTCTCCGGATGTTGTGTCCGGGATAGCCGTGGATTGGAGCGGTGGCCTCAGGTACTGTGGACGAGTATCCCTCTCTGGGGATTTGTCCCAGCTCCCAAGAGTTTGGGGTCATTTTGTGGGAAGGGTGGAGTCGTGTTGTCTGGCTCATGGGTCTCTCCAAGAAAGGGATTCCAGAGCAGAGCTCCAGGTACGGGCGGGGCGACTGGAAAATTCAAACCGTGGTGAGGATTGGGTGCATAGGGGCTTGGCAAGCCCCATATGTGGGCTCTTGGTCCAGGCCCTGACAGGCCTTTCTTTGACATGGGGCTCATGCTGAGGGTCACAGTGTGAATTTGTGCCCAAGCAGCACTCAAGTTTGGGCGTGGCATCAGGGGCCATGAAGGTTTCTCCCACCCTGAAGGTGTGACTGCATGCCAAGAGCAAGCTTGACAGCCATGGGGAAGGAGGAGTTCTGTTTTGTGCTTGCTATACCCAGCTGTGTGGAGAATTGATATAATGTCTAGGTTCAGATATCTGAAAACCAAGGTTAGGATGAGGTGAAGGCATAAGACCATGGCGTGTCCGAAGTGCTGGGTGTGCGGCCAGCTGTCTCCTTGTCTGTCTGGACGTCTGGCTTCAGGCTGTGTCAGGCAGAGCATGAGTGCCCAGAGCAGCCTATCCAGTTCGGGTACCGTCGAGGCCCGAGCAGGTTGATCCTCATCTTGGTTTTCTGGAGAGCCGCACAGGGAAACGTTTTTCTTCCGTTGGGCAGACACTGGGCTGGGTTGTGGTTCTGGAGTTCCTAGTCCGGAGGGCTTGTTTGCCAGGAGTGTGAGGAAGGAGGTCTGAAAACACAAGCTAGCGTGAGGTTTGGGACCGAGGGCACGGCAGGCCCACTCTGCAGAGGCTGAATCGAGATCTCCTGCACTGAGGTCATGTCAACTATGAGACGTGCCTCAGGCTAGAGTTCTTGTCCAGCATGGCCTCTTCCTGAAGGGTGTGGGGGCTTCATGAGGCCAGAAAGTTTTGACTACGATGGGATTTGTGAACTGCTCCAAAACTGAAGGTTACCTTCTGCACGACAGTCGAGTCCTATTGGATGGTTCCAAGAGGCCCCATATGGAAAGACTCGAGAGCAGGTGTCTAAGCATGGATGCCTGGGAACGCCACCTCATATTCCCACTCTTTAGTCAGGACAAGGCAGGCTCAATCTGCGGGCTCCTGGGTGAGCTACCCAGAGGGGAGAGTTGAAATGGACTCTCCTGAAGATGAGTCCTACTGTGGCTTGGTGGCCTGGGAGACCTTGGAATGTGGAGGTGGCTCAGGGACTCTGCAGGATTCTCCAACATGAGGTGTTTGACACGGCTCCAACAAGGAAACTTCCCATGTGGAGACGAGAGGAGTTCTGTTCCGTGCCTCAGGAAAGCCCCATACCCTGTTCTTCGAACCACAGCCTCTGAGGAGTGACACCTGGAAACCAAAGCAAGAGTTGAGACTACGGCCTAAAGGCCTGTCCGGCTCAACCTTCTATCTCTGTTGACATCTGTGTGCATGCATTCATGGATATAGCTGCTCAGCTTGTGTCCGAATGCCCCTGTGAGTCCAGTGAGGCTCCCAGTAGTGGGATGTCCTCGGAGACCTTGAGCTTTCTCATATTCTGGAGGTGTGTGGCCAAAGGAATGGACACAGTTTCCCAGGAGAGAGCAGGCACGGTCCTGTGGTATGGCTCCAGAGGACCCAGCCTAGAGGCTGTGTTTGCCAGGGCTGTGGGGACAGATGTCTGAAAAAGCAAACTTGGCTCAGCTAGGGGCCAATGTAATGGCAGGCCTGATCTCTAGTCCGTGAGGGGAGATCCTCTGGAAATCAAAGTAGGGCAAGTGGGAGGCAGTCACTCAGGATTTTGTCTCTGGGTGTTTCGTTTACAGTGTCCGGTCAGGGTAGGGGTTGTCTCAGAGGCCGAGGAAGAGCCTTCCTCTCGGGGGATTGTCCAAGCTCCCAAGTGTTTGTGTTCATTCTGTGGGAATGAAGAGTACTGTTTTCTGCCACAGGGGACCCCCCAGGAGAGGGACTCTAGAGCACAGCAGTGGGTTCACTCAACTGGAATACACACCATCTAGTTAGTCCTGGGTGCCTATGGGCATGGCAAGCCACATATGCGGGCTCTTGGTCCAGTCACTGAGAGGCGTTACTTGAATAAGGTACTCACGCTGAGGGTCACAATGTGTGTTTGTGCCCAAGGCGGCCCTCACGCTTGGGCGTGGCCTCATGGGCCATGCCGTTTTCTCCTACACTGAAGGTTTGACTCACTGCCAGCAGCAAGGTTTCTTGCCATGGGGAAGGAGGGGTTCTGACTTGTGCATCAGGTTCCCCCCTGTGCAGGGATTGGAGATAAGGTCTAGGTTCCGATGACTGAAAACCCAGGTTGGGAATGGATGGTGGCCTAAGGCAGTGGCGGGTCCAATATGCTGGGTGTGCAGCCAGCTGTGTCGGTGTCTGTTGGAAGGTCTGGGCTCAGGCTATTTGCGACAGAGCATCACTGTTTAAGGTAGCCTATGCAATTGGGGTGTTGCCGAGGGCCAAGCAGTTTGATCCTCATTTGGGGTTTCTGGGCAGCGCCATAGACAATGTTTTTCTCCTGGGAGGCAGGCACAGTGCTTCATTGTGGCCCCAGTATTCCCAGTAGGGAGGGTTTGTGGGCCAGGAGTGTGAGGACGGAAGTCTGAAAACACAAGCTAGTGTGAGGATTGGAGCCAAGGGCAGAGCAGGCCCACTCTGCAGAGGCTGAATCAAAATCTCCTGCATCTGAAGTCAGGCTGAGGATCAGACGTTGGCTGAGGCTGGAGTATGTGTCCATGATGGCACCTTCATGAAGTGGGGGCCTCATGAGGCCAAGGAAGTTTTCCCACGCTGAGTTTGGAGGTTGCCCCAAACCACAAGGTTTCCTTCTGCGGGACATTCGAGTCCTGTTGCATGGCTCCAGGACATACCATATGGAAGGACTGGAGAGCAGGGTTCGAAGGATGGATCCCTGTACAGCATGCCTCGCATTCCCATTGGCTATTAGCGACAAGATATGTTTGATCTGCTGCCTCTGGAACACGCGACCCAGGGGGCTGAGTTGAAATGGCCTCTCCTGAGGATGCGTCATAATGTGCGTTTGGGTCCATGGAGACCTTGGAATGTGCTGGTTGTTCAGTGGCCCTGCGGAACTCTCCTACCTGAAGTGTTTGATACATCCCAGTAAGAAAGCTGCCCATGTGGAGATGAGAGAGGTTTGGTTTGGTGCCTCAGAAAAGCCCCATGTGCTGGTCTACGAAAACAGTCCTCTGAGAACGGAAACATGGAAACCAAAGCTAAGGTTCAGATTAGGGCCTGGGGGCCTGTCCATTTCAACCTTCTGTCTCTGGGGACACTGTCTGAGAGTCTAAGTGGAGATAGTTGCTCCGCTGGTTTCAGAGAGCCCCTCTTACTCCAGGGTGGCCTATACTATTGATGGCCTCAGGGACCTTGGAGCTTTTCCCTAACCTGTAGGGTTGTGGTCAATGGATTGGGCACACTTTCCTTGGAGAGGGCAGGCACAATCTTTCGCTGTTTGGTCCAGAGGCCCTAGCCTGGATGTTGTGTGGGTCCAGGCTGTGGGCACAGATGTCTGAATACACAAACTCAGCTTATGAGTGGCGCCTAGGGTATGGCCGGCCGGATGTACAGCCCGAGAGGGAGCTCCTGGGCCTCTGAAACAAGGGCGAGTGGGAGGCGTTCCTTCAGGCTTTTGTCTCCGGATGTTGTGTCCGGGATAGCCGTGGATTGGAGCGGTGGCCTCAGGTACTGTGGACGAGTATCCCTCTCTGGGGATTTGTCCCAGCTCCCAAGAGTTTGGGGTCATTTTGTGGGAAGGGTGGAGTCGTGTTGTCTGGCTCATGGGTCTCTCCAAGAAAGGGATTCCAGAGCAGAGCTCCAGGTACGGGCGGGGCGACTGGAAAATTCAAACCGTGGTGAGGATTGGGTGCATAGGGGCTTGGCAAGCCCCATATGTGGGCTCTTGGTCCAGGCCCTGACAGGCCTTTCTTTGACATGGGGCTCATGCTGAGGGTCACAGTGTGAATTTGTGCCCAAGCAGCACTCAAGTTTGGGCGTGGCATCAGGGGCCATGAAGGTTTCTCCCACCCTGAAGGTGTGACTGCATGCCAAGAGCAAGCTTGACAGCCATGGGGAAGGAGGAGTTCTGTTTTGTGCTTGCTATACCCAGCTGTGTGGAGAATTGATATAATGTCTAGGTTCAGATATCTGAAAACCAAGGTTAGGATGAGGTGACGGCATAAGACCATGGCGTGTCCGAAGTGCTGGGTGTGCGGCCAGCTGTCTCCTTGTCTGTCTGGACGTCTGGCTTCAGGCTGTGTCAGGCAGAGCATGAGTGCCCAGAGCAGCCTATCCAGTTCGGGTACCGTCGAGGCCCGAGCAGGTTGATCCTCATCTGGGTTTTCTGGAGAGCCGCACAGGGAAACGTTTTTCTTCCGTTGGGCAGACACTGGGCTGGGTTGTGGTTCTGGAGTTCCTAGTCCGGAGGGCTTGTTTGCCAGGAGTGTGAGGAAGGAGGTCTGAAAACACAAGCTAGCATGAGGTTTGGGACCGAGGGCACGGCAGGCCCACTCTGCAGAGGCTGAATCGAGATCTCCTGCACTGAGGTCATGTCAACTATGAGACGTGCCTCAGGCTAGAGTTCTTGTCCAGCATGGCCTCTTCCTGAAGGGTGTGGGGGCTTCATGAGGCCAGAAAGTTTTGGCTACGATGGGATTTGTGAACTGCTCCAAAACTGAAGGTTACCTTCTGCACGACAGTCGAGTCCTATTGGATGGTTCCAGGAGGCCCCATATGGAAAGACTCGAGAGCAGGTGTCTAAGCATGGATGCCTGGGAACGCCACCTCATATTCCCACTCTTTAGTCAGGACAAGGCAGGCTCAATCTGCGGGCTCCTGGGTGAGCTACCCAGAGGGGAGAGTTGAAATGGACTCTCCTGAAGATGAGTCCTACTGTGGCTTGGTGGCCTGGGAGACCTTGGAATGTGGAGGTGGCTCAGGGACTCTGCAGGATTCTCCAACATGAGGTGTTTGACACGGCTCCAACAAGGAAACTTCCCATGTGGAGACGAGAGGAGTTCTGTTCCGTGCCTCAGGAAAGCCCCATACCCTGTTCTTCGAACCACAGCCTCTGAGGAGTGACACCTGGAAACCAAAGCAAGAGTTGAGACTACGGCCTAAAGGCCTGTCCGGCTCAACCTTCTATCTCTGTTGACATCTGTGTGCATGCATTCATGGATGTAGCTGCTCAGCTTGTGTCCGAATGCCCCTGTGAGTCCAGTGAGGCTCCCAGTAGTGGGATGTCCTCGGAGACCTTGAGCTTTCTCATATTCTGGAGGTGTGTGGCCAAAGGAATGGACACAGTTTCCCAGGAGAGAGCAGGCACGGTCCTGTGGTATGGCTCCAGAGGACCCAGCCTAGAGGCTGTGTTTGCCAGGGCTGTGGGGACAGATGTCTGAAAAAGCAAACTTGGCTCAGCTAGGGGCCAATGTAATGGCAGGCCTGATCTCTAGTCCGTGAGGGGAGATCCTCTGGAAATCAAAGTAGGGCAAGTGGGAGGCAGTCACTCAGGATTTTGTCTCTGGGTGTTTCGTTTACAGTGTCCGGTCAGGGTAGGGGTTGTCTCAGAGGCCGAGGAAGAGCCTTCCTCTCGGGGGATTGTCCAAGCTCCCAAGTGTTTGTGTTCATTCTGTGGGAATGAAGAGTACTGTTTTCTGCCACAGGGGACCCCCCAGGAGAGGGACTCTAGAGCACAGCAGTGGGTTCACTCAACTGGAATACACACCATCTAGTTAGTCCTGGGTGCCTATGGGCATGGCAAGCCACATATGCGGGCTCTTGGTCCAGTCACTGAGAGGCGTTACTTGAATAAGGTACTCACGCTGAGGGTCACAATGTGTGTTTGTGCCCAAGGCGGCCCTCACGCTTGGGCGTGGCCTCATGGGCCATGCCGTTTTCTCCTACACTGAAGGTTTGACTCACTGCCAGCAGCAAGGTTTCTTGCCATGGGGAAGGAGGGGTTCTGACTTGTGCATCAGGTTCCCCCCTGTGCAGGGATTGGAGATAAGGTCTAGGTTCCGATGACTGAAAACCCAGGTTGGGAATGGATGGTGGCCTAAGGCAGTGGCGGGTCCAATGTGCTGGGTGTGCAGCCAGCTGTGTCGGTGTCTGTTGGAAGGTCTGGGCTCAGGCTATTTGCGACAGAGCATCACTGTTTAAGGTAGCCTATGCAATTGGGGTGTTGCCGAGGGCCAAGCAGTTTGATCCTCATTTGGGGTTTCTGGGCAGCGCCATAGACAATGTTTTTCTCCTGGGAGGCAGGCACAGTGCTTCATTGTGGCCCCAGTATTCCCAGTAGGGAGGGTTTGTGGGCCAGGAGTGTGAGGACGGAAGTCTGAAAACACAAGCTAGTGTGAGGATTGGAGCCAAGGGCAGAGCAGGCCCACTCTGCAGAGGCTGAATCAAAATCTCCTGCATCTGAAGTCAGGCTGAGGATCAGACGTTGGCTGAGGCTGGAGTATGTGTCCATGATGGCACCTTCATGAAGTGGGGGCCTCATGAGGCCAAGGAAGTTTTCCCACGCTGAGTTTGGAGGTTGCCCCAAACCACAAGGTTTCCTTCTGCGGGACATTCGAGTCCTGTTGCATGGCTCCAGGACATACCATATGGAAGGACTGGAGAGCAGGGTTCGAAGGATGGATCCCTGTACAGCATGCCTCGCATTCCCATTGGCTATTAGCGACAAGATATGTTTGATCTGCTGCCTCTGGAACACGCGACCCAGGGGGCTGAGTTGAAATGGCCTCTCCTGAGGATGCGTCATAATGTGCGTTTGGGTCCATGGAGACCTTGGAATGTGCTGGTTGTTCAGTGGCCCTGCGGAACTCTCCTACCTGAAGTGTTTGATACATCCCAGTAAGAAAGCTGCCCATGTGGAGATGAGAGAGGTTTGGTTTGGTGCCTCAGAAAAGCCCCATGTGCTGGTCTACGAAAACAGTCCTCTGAGAACGGAAACATGGAAACCAAAGCTAAGGTTCAGATTAGGGCCTGGGGGCCTGTCCATTTCAACCTTCTGTCTCTGGGGACACTGTCTGAGAGTCTAAGTGGAGATAGTTGCTCCGCTGGTTTCAGAGAGCCCCTCTTACTCCAGGGTGGCCTATACTATTGATGGCCTCAGGGACCTTGGAGCTTTTCCCTAACCTGTAGGGTTGTGGTCAATGGATTGGGCACACTTTCCTTGGAGAGGGCAGGCACAATCTTTCGCTGTTTGGTCCAGAGGCCCTAGCCTGGATGTTGTGTGGGTCCAGGCTGTGGGCACAGATGTCTGAATACACAAACTCAGCTTATGAGTGGCGCCTAGGGTATGGCCGGCCGGATGTACAGCCCGAGAGGGAGCTCCTGGGCCTCTGAAACAAGGGCGAGTGGGAGGCGTTCCTTCAGGCTTTTGTCTCCGGATGTTGTGTCCGGGATAGCCGTGGATTGGAGCGGTGGCCTCAGGTACTGTGGACGAGTATCCCTCTCTGGGGATTTGTCCCAGCTCCCAAGAGTTTGGGGTCATTTTGTGGGAAGGGTGGAGTCGTGTTGTCTGGCTCATGGGTCTCTCCAAGAAAGGGATTCCAGAGCAGAGCTCCAGGTACGGGCGGGGCGACTGGAAAATTCAAACCGTGGTGAGGATTGGGTGCATAGGGGCTTGGCAAGCCCCATATGTGGGCTCTTGGTCCAGGCCCTGACAGGCCTTTCTTTGACATGGGGCTCATGCTGAGGGTCACAGTGTGAATTTGTGCCCAAGCAGCACTCAAGTTTGGGCGTGGCATCAGGGGCCATGAAGGTTTCTCCCACCCTGAAGGTGTGACTGCATGCCAAGAGCAAGCTTGACAGCCATGGGGAAGGAGGAGTTCTGTTTTGTGCTTGCTATACCCAGCTGTGTGGAGAATTGATATAATGTCTAGGTTCAGATATCTGAAAACCAAGGTTAGGATGAGGTGAAGGCATAAGACCATGGCGTGTCCGAAGTGCTGGGTGTGCGGCCAGCTGTCTCCTTGTCTGTCTGGACGTCTGGCTTCAGGCTGTGTCAGGCAGAGCATGAGTGCCCAGAGCAGCCTATCCAGTTCGGGTACCGTCGAGGCCCGAGCAGGTTGATCCTCATCTGGGTTTTCTGGAGAGCCGCACAGGGAAACGTTTTTCTTCCGTTGGGCAGACACTGGGCTGGGTTGTGGTTCTGGAGTTCCTAGTCCGGAGGGCTTGTTTGCCAGGAGTGTGAGGAAGGAGGTCTGAAAACACAAGCTAGCGTGAGGTTTGGGACCGAGGGCACGGCAGGCCCACTCTGCAGAGGCTGAATCGAGATCTCCTGCACTGAGGTCATGTCAACTATGAGACGTGCCTCAGGCTAGAGTTCTTGTCCAGCATGGCCTCTTCCTGAAGGGTGTGGGGGCTTCATGAGGCCAGAAAGTTTTGGCTACGATGGGATTTGTGAACTGCTCCAAAACTGAAGGTTACCTTCTGCACGACAGTCGAGTCCTATTGGATGGTTCCAGGAGGCCCCATATGGAAAGACTCGAGAGCAGGTGTCTAAGCATGGATGCCTGGGAACGCCACCTCATATTCCCACTCTTTAGTCAGGACAAGGCAGGCTCAATCTGCGGGCTCCTGGGTGAGCTACCCAGAGGGGAGAGTTGAAATGGACTCTCCTGAAGATGAGTCCTACTGTGGCTTGGTGGCCTGGGAGACCTTGGAATGTGGAGGTGGCTCAGGGACTCTGCAGGATTCTCCAACATGAGGTGTTTGACACGGCTCCAACAAGGAAACTTCCCATGTGGAGACGAGAGGAGTTCTGTTCCGTGCCTCAGGAAAGCCCCATACCCTGTTCTTCGAACCACAGCCTCTGAGGAGTGACACCTGGAAACCAAAGCAAGAGTTGAGACTACGGCCTAAAGGCCTGTCCGGCTCAACCTTCTATCTCTGTTGACATCTGTGTGCATGCATTCATGGATGTAGCTGCTCAGCTTGTGTCCGAATGCCCCTGTGAGTCCAGTGAGGCTCCCAGTAGTGGGATGTCCTCGGAGACCTTGAGCTTTCTCATATTCTGGAGGTGTGTGGCCAAAGGAATGGACACAGTTTCCCAGGAGAGAGCAGGCACGGTCCTGTGGTATGGCTCCAGAGGACCCAGCCTAGAGGCTGTGTTTGCCAGGGCTGTGGGGACAGATGTCTGAAAAAGCAAACTTGGCTCAGCTAGGGGCCAATGTAATGGCAGGCCTGATCTCTAGTCCGTGAGGGGAGATCCTCTGGAAATCAAAGTAGGGCAAGTGGGAGGCAGTCACTCAGGATTTTGTCTCTGGGTGTTTCGTTTACAGTGTCCGGTCAGGGTAGGGGTTGTCTCAGAGGCCGAGGAAGAGCCTTCCTCTCGGGGGATTGTCCAAGCTCCCAAGTGTTTGTGTTCATTCTGTGGGAATGAAGAGTACTGTTTTCTGCCACAGGGGACCCCCCAGGAGAGGGACTCTAGAGCACAGCAGTGGGTTCACTCAACTGGAATACACACCATCTAGTTAGTCCTGGGTGCCTATGGGCATGGCAAGCCACATATGCGGGCTCTTGGTCCAGTCACTGAGAGGCGTTACTTGAATAAGGTACTCACGCTGAGGGTCACAATGTGTGTTTGTGCCCAAGGCGGCCCTCACGCTTGGGCGTGGCCTCATGGGCCATGCCGTTTTCTCCTACACTGAAGGTTTGACTCACTGCCAGCAGCAAGGTTTCTTGCCATGGGGAAGGAGGGGTTCTGACTTGTGCATCAGGTTCCCCCCTGTGCAGGGATTGGAGATAAGGTCTAGGTTCCGATGACTGAAAACCCAGGTTGGGAATGGATGGTGGCCTAAGGCAGTGGCGGGTCCAATGTGCTGGGTGTGCAGCCAGCTGTGTCGGTGTCTGTTGGAAGGTCTGGGCTCAGGCTATTTGCGACAGAGCATCACTGTTTAAGGTAGCCTATGCAATTGGGGTGTTGCCGAGGGCCAAGCAGTTTGATCCTCATTTGGGGTTTCTGGGCAGCGCCATAGACAATGTTTTTCTCCTGGGAGGCAGGCACAGTGCTTCATTGTGGCCCCAGTATTCCCAGTAGGGAGGGTTTGTGGGCCAGGAGTGTGAGGACGGAAGTCTGAAAACACAAGCTAGTGTGAGGATTGGAGCCAAGGGCAGAGCAGGCCCACTCTGCAGAGGCTGAATCAAAATCTCCTGCATCTGAAGTCAGGCTGAGGATCAGACGTTGGCTGAGGCTGGAGTATGTGTCCATGATGGCACCTTCATGAAGTGGGGGCCTCATGAGGCCAAGGAAGTTTTCCCACGCTGAGTTTGGAGGTTGCCCCAAACCACAAGGTTTCCTTCTGCGGGACATTCGAGTCCTGTTGCATGGCTCCAGGACATACCATATGGAAGGACTGGAGAGCAGGGTTCGAAGGATGGATCCCTGTACAGCATGCCTCGCATTCCCATTGGCTATTAGCGACAAGATATGTTTGATCTGCTGCCTCTGGAACACGCGACCCAGGGGGCTGAGTTGAAATGGCCTCTCCTGAGGATGCGTCATAATGTGCGTTTGGGTCCATGGAGACCTTGGAATGTGCTGGTTGTTCAGTGGCCCTGCGGAACTCTCCTACCTGAAGTGTTTGATACATCCCAGTAAGAAAGCTGCCCATGTGGAGATGAGAGAGGTTTGGTTTGGTGCCTCAGAAAAGCCCCATGTGCTGGTCTACGAAAACAGTCCTCTGAGAACGGAAACATGGAAACCAAAGCTAAGGTTCAGATTAGGGCCTGGGGGCCTGTCCATTTCAACCTTCTGTCTCTGGGGACACTGTCTGAGAGTCTAAGTGGAGATAGTTGCTCCGCTGGTTTCAGAGAGCCCCTCTTACTCCAGGGTGGCCTATACTATTGATGGCCTCAGGGACCTTGGAGCTTTTCCCTAACCTGTAGGGTTGTGGTCAATGGATTGGGCACACTTTCCTTGGAGAGGGCAGGCACAATCTTTCGCTGTTTGGTCCAGAGGCCCTAGCCTGGATGTTGTGTGGGTCCAGGCTGTGGGCACAGATGTCTGAATACACAAACTCAGCTTATGAGTGGCGCCTAGGGTATGGCCGGCCGGATGTACAGCCCGAGAGGGAGCTCCTGGGCCTCTGAAACAAGGGCGAGTGGGAGGCGTTCCTTCAGGCTTTTGTCTCCGGATGTTGTGTCCGGGATAGCCGTGGATTGGAGCGGTGGCCTCAGGTACTGTGGACGAGTATCCCTCTCTGGGGATTTGTCCCAGCTCCCAAGAGTTTGGGGTCATTTTGTGGGAAGGGTGGAGTCGTGTTGTCTGGCTCATGGGTCTCTCCAAGAAAGGGATTCCAGAGCAGAGCTCCAGGTACGGGCGGGGCGACTGGAAAATTCAAACCGTGGTGAGGATTGGGTGCATAGGGGCTTGGCAAGCCCCATATGTGGGCTCTTGGTCCAGGCCCTGACAGGCCTTTCTTTGACATGGGGCTCATGCTGAGGGTCACAGTGTGAATTTGTGCCCAAGCAGCACTCAAGTTTGGGCGTGGCATCAGGGGCCATGAAGGTTTCTCCCACCCTGAAGGTGTGACTGCATGCCAAGAGCAAGCTTGACAGCCATGGGGAAGGAGGAGTTCTGTTTTGTGCTTGCTATACCCAGCTGTGTGGAGAATTGATATAATGTCTAGGTTCAGATATCTGAAAACCAAGGTTAGGATGAGGTGAAGGCATAAGACCATGGCGTGTCCGAAGTGCTGGGTGTGCGGCCAGCTGTCTCCTTGTCTGTCTGGACGTCTGGCTTCAGGCTGTGTCAGGCAGAGCATGAGTGCCCAGAGCAGCCTATCCAGTTCGGGTACCGTCGAGGCCCGAGCAGGTTGATCCTCATCTGGGTTTTCTGGAGAGCCGCACAGGGAAACGTTTTTCTTCCGTTGGGCAGACACTGGGCTGGGTTGTGGTTCTGGAGTTCCTAGTCCGGAGGGCTTGTTTGCCAGGAGTGTGAGGAAGGAGGTCTGAAAACACAAGCTAGCGTGAGGTTTGGGACCGAGGGCACGGCAGGCCCACTCTGCAGAGGCTGAATCGAGATCTCCTGCACTGAGGTCATGTCAACTATGGGACGTGCCTCAGGCTAGAGTTCTTGTCCAGCATGGCCTCTTCCTGAAGGGTGTGGGGGCTTCATGAGGCCAGAAAGTTTTGGCTACGATGGGATTTGTGAACTGCTCCAAAACTGAAGGTTACCTTCTGCACGACAGTCGAGTCCTATTGGATGGTTCCAGGAGGCCCCATATGGAAAGACTCGAGAGCAGGTGTCTAAGCATGGATGCCTGGGAACGCCACCTCATATTCCCACTCTTTAGTCAGGACAAGGCAGGCTCAATCTGCGGGCTCCTGGGTGAGCTACCCAGAGGGGAGAGTTGAAATGGACTCTCCTGAAGATGAGTCCTACTGTGGCTTGGTGGCCTGGGAGACCTTGGAATGTGGAGGTGGCTCAGGGACTCTGCAGGATTCTCCAACATGAGGTGTTTGACACGGCTCCAACAAGGAAACTTCCCATGTGGAGACGAGAGGAGTTCTGTTCCGTGCCTCAGGAAAGCCCCATACCCTGTTCTTCGAACCACAGCCTCTGAGGAGTGACACCTGGAAACCAAAGCAAGAGTTGAGACTACGGCCTAAAGGCCTGTCCGGCTCAACCTTCTATCTCTGTTGACATCTGTGTGCATGCATTCATGGATGTAGCTGCTCAGCTTGTGTCCGAATGCCCCTGTGAGTCCAGTGAGGCTCCCAGTAGTGGGATGTCCTCGGAGACCTTGAGCTTTCTCATATTCTGGAGGTGTGTGGCCAAAGGAATGGACACAGTTTCCCAGGAGAGAGCAGGCACGGTCCTGTGGTATGGCTCCAGAGGACCCAGCCTAGAGGCTGTGTTTGCCAGGGCTGTGGGGACAGATGTCTGAAAAAGCAAACTTGGCTCAGCTAGGGGCCAATGTAATGGCAGGCCTGATCTCTAGTCCGTGAGGGGAGATCCTCTGGAAATCAAAGTAGGGCAAGTGGGAGGCAGTCACTCAGGATTTTGTCTCTGGGTGTTTCGTTTACAGTGTCCGGTCAGGGTAGGGGTTGTCTCAGAGGCCGAGGAAGAGCCTTCCTCTCGGGGGATTGTCCAAGCTCCCAAGTGTTTGTGTTCATTCTGTGGGAATGAAGAGTACTGTTTTCTGCCACAGGGGACCCCCCAGGAGAGGGACTCTAGAGCACAGCAGTGGGTTCACTCAACTGGAATACACACCATCTAGTTAGTCCTGGGTGCCTATGGGCATGGCAAGCCACATATGCGGGCTCTTGGTCCAGTCACTGAGAGGCGTTACTTGAATAAGGTACTCACGCTGAGGGTCACAATGTGTGTTTGTGCCCAAGGCGGCCCTCACGCTTGGGCGTGGCCTCATGGGCCATGCCGTTTTCTCCTACACTGAGGGTTTGACTCACTGCCAGCAGCAAGGTTTCTTGCCATGGGGAAGGAGGGGTTCTGACTTGTGCATCAGGTTCCCCCCTGTGCAGGGATTGGAGATAAGGTCTAGGTTCCGATGACTGAAAACCCAGGTTGGGAATGGATGGTGGCCTAAGGCAGTGGCGGGTCCAATGTGCTGGGTGTGCAGCCAGCTGTGTCGGTGTCTGTTGGAAGGTCTGGGCTCAGGCTATTTGCGACAGAGCATCACTGTTTAAGGTAGCCTATGCAATTGGGGTGTTGCCGAGGGCCAAGCAGTTTGATCCTCATTTGGGGTTTCTGGGCAGCGACATAGACAATGTTTTTCTCCTGGGAGGCAGGCACAGTGCTTCATTGTGGCCCCAGTATTCCCAGTAGGGAGGGTTTGTGGGCCAGGAGTGTGAGGACGGAAGTCTGAAAACACAAGCTAGTGTGAGGATTGGAGCCAAGGGCAGAGCAGGCCCACTCTGCAGAGGCTGAATCAAAATCTCCTGCATCTGAAGTCAGGCTGAGGATCAGACGTTGGCTGAGGCTGGAGTATGTGTCCATGATGGCACCTTCATGAAGTGGGGGCCTCATGAGGCCAAGGAAGTTTTCCCACGCTGAGTTTGGAGGTTGCCCCAAACCACAAGGTTTCCTTCTGCGGGACATTCGAGTCCTGTTGCATGGCTCCAGGACATACCATATGGAAGGACTGGAGAGCAGGGTTCGAAGGATGGATCCCTGTACAGCATGCCTCGCATTCCCATTGGCTATTAGCGACAAGATATGTTTGATCTGCTGCCTCTGGAACACGCGACCCAGGGGGCTGAGTTGAAATGGCCTCTCCTGAGGATGGGTCATAATGTGCGTTTGGGTCCATGGAGACATTGGAATGTGCTGGTTGTTCAGTGGCCCTGCGGAAATCTCCTACCTGAAGTGTTTGATACATCCCAGTAAGAAAGCCGCCCATGTGGAGATGAGAGAGGTTTGGTTTGGTGCCTCAGAAAAGCCCCATGTGCTGGTCTACGAAAACAGTCCTCTGAGAACGGAAACATGGAAACCAAACCTAAGGTTCAGATTAGGGCCTGGGGGCCTGTCCATTTCAACCTTCTGTCTCTGGGGACACTGTCTGAGAGTCTAAGTGGAGATAGTTGCTCCGCTGGTGTCAGAGAGCCCCTCTTACTCCAGGGTGGCCTATACTATTGATGGCCTCAGGGACCTTGGAGCTTTTCCCTAACCTGTAGGGTTGTGGTCAATGGATTGGGCACGCTTTCCTTGGAGAGGGCAGGCACAATCTTTCGCTGTTTGGTCCAGAGGCCCTAGCCTGGATGTTGTGTGGGTCCAGGCTGTGGGCACAGATGTCTGAATACACAAACTCAGCTTATGAGTGGCGCCTAGGGTATGGCCGGCCGGATGTACAGCCCGAGGGGGAGCTCCTGGGCCTCTGAAACAAGGGCGAGTGGGAGGCGTTCCTTCAGGCTTTTGTCTCTGGATGTTGTGTCCGGGATAGCCGTGGATTGGAGCGGTGGCCTCAGGTACTGTGGACGAGTATCCCTCTCTGGGGATTTGTCCCAGCTCCCAAGAGTTTGGGGTCATTTTGTGGGAAGGGTGGAGTCGTGTTGTCTGGCTCATGGGTCTCTCCAAGAAAGGGATTCCAGAGCAGAGCTCCAGGTACGGGCGGGGCGACTGGAAAATTCAAACCGTGGTGAGGATTGGGTGCATAGGGGCTTGGCAAGCCCCATATGTGGGCTCTTGGTCCAGGCCCTGACAGGCCTTTCTTTGACATGGGGCTCATGCTGAGGGTCACAGTGTGAATTTGTGCCCAAGCAGCACTCAAGTTTGGGCGTGGCATCAGGGGCCATGAAGGTTTCTCCCACCCTGAAGGTGTGACTGCATGCCAAGAGCAAGCTTGACAGCCATGGGGAAGGAGGAGTTCTGTTTTGTGCTTGCTATACCCAGCTGTGTGGAGAATTGATATAATGTCTAGGTTCAGATATCTGAAAACCAAGGTTAGGATGAGGTGAAGGCATAAGACCATGGCGTGTCCGAAGTGCTGGGTGTGCGGCCAGCTGTCTCCTTGTCTGTCTGGACGTCTGGCTTCAGGCTGTGTCAGGCAGAGCATGAGTGCCCAGAGCAGCCTATCCAGTTCGGGTACCGTCGAGGCCCGAGCAGGTTGATCCTCATCTTGGTTATCTGGAGAGCCGCACAGGGAAACGTTTTTCTTCCGTTGGGCAGACACTGGGCTGGGTTGTGGTTCTGGAGTTCCTAGTCCGGAGGGCTTGTTTGCCAGGAGTGTGAGGAAGGAAGTCTGAAAACACAAGCTAGCGTGAGGTTTGGGACCGAGGGCACGGCAGGCCCACTCTGCAGAGGCTGAATCGAGATCTCCTGCACTGAGGTCATGTCAACTATGAGACGTGCCTCAGGCTAGAGTTCTTGTCCAGCATGGCCTCTTCCTGAAGGGTGTGGGGGCTTCATGAGGCCAGAAAGTTTTGGCTACGATGGGATTTGTGAACTGCTCCAAAACTGAAGGTTACCTTCTGCACGACAGTCGAGTCCTATTGGATGGTTCCAGGAGGCCCCATATGGAAAGACTCGAGAGCAGGTGTCTAAGCATGGATGCCTAGGAACGCCACCTCATATTCCCACTCTTTAGTCAGGACAAGGCAGGCTCAATCTGCAGGCTCCTGGGTGAGCTACCCAGAGGGGAGAGTTGAAATGGACTCTCCTGAAGATGAGTCCTACTGTGGCTTGGTGGCCTGGGAGACCTTGGAATGTGGAGGTGGCTCAGGGACTCTGCAGGATTCTCCAACATGAGGTGTTTGACACGGCTCCAACAAGGAAACTTCCCATGTGGAGACGAGAGGAGTTCTGTTCCGTGCCTCAGGAAAGCCCCATACCCTGTTCTTCGAACCACAGCCTCTGAGGAGTGACACCTGGAAACCAAAGCAAGAGTTGAGACTACGGCCTAAAGGCCTGTCCGGCTCAACCTTCTATCTCTGTTGACATCTGTGTGCATGCATTCATGGATGTAGCTGCTCAGCTTGTGTCCGAATGCCCCTGTGAGTCCAGTGAGGCTCCCAGTAGTGGGATGTCCTCGGAGACCTTGAGCTTTCTCATATTCTGGAGGTGTGTGGCCAAAGGAATGGACACAGTTTCCCAGGAGAGAGCAGGCACGGTCCTGTGGTATGGCTCCAGAGGACCCAGCCTAGAGGCTGTGTTTGCCAGGGCTGTGGGGACAGATGTCTGAAAAAGCAAACTTGGCTCAGCTAGGGGCCAATGTAATGGCAGGCCTGATCTCTAGTCCGTGAGGGGAGATCCTCTGGAAATCAAAGTAGGGCAAGTGGGAGGCAGTCACTCAGGATTTTGTCTCTGGGTGTTTCGTTTACAGTGTCCGGTCAGGGTAGGGGTTGTCTCAGAGGCCGAGGAAGAGCCTTCCTCTCGGGGGATTGTCCAAGCTCCCAAGTGTTTGTGTTCATTCTGTGGGAATGAAGAGTACTGTTTTCTGCCACAGGGGACCCCCCAGGAGAGGGACTCTAGAGCACAGCAGTGGGTTCATTCAACTGGAATACACACCATCTAGTTAGTCCTGGGTGCCTATGGGCATGGCAAGCCACATATGCGGGCTCTTGTTCCAGTCACTGAGAGGCGTTACTTGAATAAGGTACTCACGCTGAGGGTCACAATGTGTGTTTGTGCCCAAGGCGGCCCTCACGCTTGGGCGTGGCCTCATGGGCCATGCCGTTTTCTCCTACACTGAGGGTTTGACTCACTGCCAGCAGCAAGGTTTCTTGCCATGGGGAAGGAGGGGTTCTGACTTGTGCATCAGGTTCCCCCCTGTGCAGGGATTGGAGATAAGGTCTAGGTTCCGATGACTGAAAACCCAGGTTGGGAATGGATGGTGGCCTAAGGCAGTGGCGGGTCCAATGTGCTGGGTGTGCAGCCAGCTGTGTCGGTGTCTGTTGGAAGGTCTGGGCTCAGGCTATTTGCGACAGAGCATCACTGTTTAAGGTAGCCTATGCAATTGGGGTGTTGCCGAGGGCCAAGCAGTTTGATCCTCATTTGGGGTTTCTGGGCAGCGCCATAGACAATGTTTTTCTCCTGGGAGGCAGGCACAGTGCTTCATTGTGGCCCCAGAATTCCCAGTAGGGTGGGTTTGTGGGCCAGGAGTGTGAGGACGGAAGTCTGAAAACACAAGCTAGTGTGAGGATTGGAGCCAAGGGCAGAGCAGGCCCACTCTGCAGAGGCTGAATCAAAATCTCCTGCATCTGAAGTCAGGCTGAGGATCAGACGTTGGCTGAGGCTGGAGTATGTGTCCATGATGGCACCTTCATGAAGTGGGGGCCTCATGAGGCCAAGGAAGTTTTCCCACGCTGAGTTTGGAGGTTGCCCCAAACCACAAGGTTTCCTTCTGCGGGACATTCGAGTCCTGTTGCATGGCTCCAGGACATACCATATGGAAGGACTGGAGAGCAGGGTTCGAAGGATGGATCCCTGTACAGCATGCCTCGCATTCCCATTGGCTATTAGCGACAAGATATGTTTGATCTGCTGCCTCTGGAACACGCGACCCAGGGGGCTGAGTTGAAATGGCCTCTCCTGAGGATGCGTCATAATGTGCGTTTGGGTCCATGGAGACCTTGGAATGTGCTGGTTGTTCAGTGGCCCTGCGGAACTCTCCTACCTGAAGTGTTTGATACATCCCAGTAAGAAAGCTGCCCATGTGGAGATGAGAGATGTTTGGTTTGGTGCCTCAGAAAAGCCCCATGTGCTGGTCTACGAAAACAGTCCTCTGAGAACGGAAACATGGAAACCAAAGCTAAGGTTCAGATTAGGGCCTGGGGGCCTGTCCATTTCTACCTTCTGTCTCTGGGGACACTGTCTGAGAGTCTAAGTGGAGATAGTTGCTCCGCTGGTGTCAGAGAGCCCCTCTTAGTCCAGGGTGGCCTATACTATTGATGGCCTCAGGGACCTTGGAGCTTTTCCCTAACCTGTAGGGTTGTGGTCAATGGATTGGGCACGCTTTCCTTGGAGAGGGCAGGCACAATCTTTCACTGTTTGGTCCAGAGTCCCTAGCCTGGATGTTGTGTGGGTCCAGGCTGTGGGCACAGAAGTCTAAATACACAAACTCAGCTTATGAGTGGCGCCTAGGGTATGGCCGGCCGGATGTACAGCCCGAGGGGGAGCTCCTGGGCCTCTGAAACAAGGGCGAGTGGGAGGCGTTCCTTCAGGCTTTTGTCTCCGGATGTTGTGTCCGGGATAGCCGTGGATTGGAGCGGTGGCCTCAGGTACTGTGGACGAGTATCCCTCTCTGGGGATTTGTCCCAGCTCCCAAGAGTTTGGGGTCATTTTGTGGGAAGGGTGGAGTCGTGTTGTCTGGCCAATGGGTCTCTCCAAGAAAGGGATTCCAGAGCAGAGCTCCAGGTACGGGCGGGGCGACTGGAAAATTCAAACCGTGGTGAGGATTGGGTGCATAGGGGCTTGGCAAGCCCCATATGTGGGCTCTTGGTCCAGGCCCTGACATGCCTTTCTTTGACATGGGGCTCATGCTGAGGGTCACAGTGTGAATTTGTGCCCAAGCAGCACTCAAGTTTGGGCGTGGCATCAGGGGCCATGAAGGTTTCTCCCACCCTGAAGGTGTGACTGCATGCCAAGAGCAAGCTTGACAGCCATGGGGAAGGAGGAGTTCTGTTTTGTGCTTGCTATACCCAGCTGTGTGGAGAATTGATATAATGTCTAGGTTCAGATATCTGAAAACCAAGGTTAGGATGAGGTGAAGGCATAAGACCATGGCGTGTCCGAAGTGCTGGGTGTGCGGCCAGCTGTCTCCTTGTCTGTCTGGACGTCTGGCTTCAGGCTGTGTCAGGCAGAGCATGAGTGCCCAGAGCAGCCTATCCAGTTCGGGTACCGTCGAGGCCCGAGCAGGTTGATCCTCATCTTGGTTTTCTGGAGAGCCGCACAGGGAAACGTTTTTCTTCCGTTGGGCAGACACTGGGCTGGGTTGTGGTTCTGGAGTTCCTAGTCCGGAGGGCTTGTTTGCCAGGAGTGTGAGGAAGGAAGTCTGAAAACACAAGCTAGCGTGAGGTTTGGGACCGAGGGCACGGCAGGCCCACTCTGCAGAGGCTGAATCGAGATCTCCTGCACTGAGGTCATGTCAACTATGAGACGTGCCTCAGGCTAGAGTTCTTGTCCAGCATGGCCTCTTCCTGAAGGGTGTGGGGGCTTCATGAGGCCAGAAAGTTTTGCCTACGATGGGATTTGTGAACTGCTCCAAAACTGAAGGTTACCTTCTGCACGACAGTCGAGTCCTATTGGATGGTTCCAAGAGGCCCCATATGGAAAGACTCGAGAGCAGGTGTCTAAGCATGGATGCCTGGGAACGCCACCTCATATTCCCACTCTTTAGTCAGGACAAGGCAGGCTCAATCTGCGGGCTCCTGGGTGAGCTACCCAGAGGGGAGAGTTGAAATGGACTCTCCTGAAGATGAGTCCTACTGTGGCTTGGTGGCCTGGGAGACCTTGGAATGTGGAGGTGGCTCAGGGACTCTGCAGGATTCTCCAACATGAGGTGTTTGACACGGCTCCAACAAGGAAACTTCCCATGTGGAGACGAGAGGAGTTCTGTTCCGTGCCTCAGGAAAGCCCCATACCCTGTTCTTCGAACCACAGCCTCTGAGGAGTGACACCTGGAAACCAAAGCAAGAGTTGAGACTACGGCCTAAAGGCCTGTCCGGCTCAACCTTCTATCTCTGTTGACATCTGTGTGCATGCATTCATGGATGTAGCTGCTCAGCTTGTGTCCGAATGCCCCTGTGAGTCCAGTGAGGCTCCCAGTAGTGGGATGTCCTCGGAGACCTTGAGCTTTCTCATATTCTGGAGGTGTGTGGCCAAAGGAATGGACACAGTTTCCCAGGAGAGAGCAGGCACGGTCCTGTGGTATGGCTCCAGAGGACCCAGCCTAGAGGCTGTGTTTGCCAGGGCTGTGGGGACAGATGTCTGAAAAAGCAAACTTGGCTCAGCTAGGGGCCAATGTAATGGCAGGCCTGATCTCTAGTCCGTGAGGGGAGATCCTCTGGAAATCAAAGTAGGGCAAGTGGGAGGCAGTCACTCAGGATTTTGTCTCTGGGTGTTTCGTTTACAGTGTCCGGTCAGGGTAGGGGTTGTCTCAGAGGCCGAGGAAGAGCCTTCCTCTCGGGGGATTGTCCAAGCTCCCAAGTGTTTGTGTTCATTCTGTGGGAATGAAGAGTACTGTTTTCTGCCACAGGGGACCCCCCAGGAGAGGGACTCTAGAGCACAGCAGTGGGTTCATTCAACTGGAATACACACCATCTAGTTAGTCCTGGGTGCCTATGGGCATGGCAAGCCACATATGCGGGCTCTTGTTCCAGTCACTGAGAGGCGTTACTTGAATAAGGTACTCACGCTGAGGGTCACAATGTGTGTTTGTGCCCAAGGCGGCCCTCACGCTTGGGCGTGGCCTCATGGGCCATGCCGTTTTCTCCTACACTGAGGGTTTGACTCACTGCCAGCAGCAAGGTTTCTTGCCATGGGGAAGGAGGGGTTCTGACTTGTGCATCAGGTTCCCCCCTGTGCAGGGATTGGAGATAAGGTCTAGGTTCCGATGACTGAAAACCCAGCTTGGGAATGGATGGTGGCCTAAGGCAGTGGCGGGTCCAATGTGCTGGGTGTGCAGCCAGCTGTGTCGGTGTCTGTTGGAAGGTCTGGGCTCAGGCTATTTGCGACAGAGCATCACTGTTTAAGGTAGCCTATGCAATTGGGGTGTTGCCGAGGGCCAAGCAGTTTGATCCTCATTTGGGGTTTCTGGGCAGCGCCATACACAATGTTTTTCTCCTGGGAGGCAGGCACAGTGCTTCATTGTGGCCCCAGAATTCCCAGTAGGGAGGGTTTGTGGGCCAGGAGTGTGAGGACGGAAGTCTGAAAACACAAGCTAGTGTGAGGATTGGAGCCAAGGGCAGAGCAGGTCCACTCTGCAGAGGCTGAATCAAAATCTCCTGCATCTGAAGTCAGGCTGAGGATCAGACGTTGGCTGAGGCTGGAGTATGTGTCCATGATGGCACCTTCATGAAGTGGGGGCCTCATGAGGCCAAGGAAGTTTTCCCACGCTGAGTTTGGAGGTTGCCCCAAACCACAAGGTTTCCTTCTGCGGGACATTCGAGTCCTGTTGCATGGCTCCAGGACATACCATATGGAAGGACTGGAGAGCAGGGTTCGAAGGATGGATACCTGTACAGCATGCCTCGCATTCCCATTGGCTATTAGCGACAAGATATGTTTGATCTGCTGCCTCTGGAACACGCGACCCAGGGGGCTGAGTTGAAATGGCCTCTCCTGAGGATGCGTCATAATGTGCGTTTGGGTCCATGGAGACCTTGGAATGTGCTGGTTGTTCAGTGGCCCTGCGGAACTCTCCTACCTGAAGTGTTTGATACATCCCAGTAAGAAAGCTGCCCATGTGGAGATGAGAGAGGTTTGGTTTGGTGCCTCAGAAAAGCCCCATATGCTGGTCTACGAAAACAGTCCTCTGAGAACGGAAACATGGAAACCAAAGCTAAGGTTCAGATTAGGGCCTGGGGCCTGTCCATTTCAACCTTCTGTCTCTGGGGACACTGTCTGAGAGTCTAAGTGGAGATAGTTGCTCCGCTGGTGTCAGAGAGCCCCTCTTAGTCCAGGGTGGCCTATACTATTGATGGCCTCAGGGACCTTGGAGCTTTTCCCTAACCTGTAGGGTTGTGGTCAATGGATTGGGCACACTTTCCTTGGAGAGGGCAGGCACAATCTTTCGCTGTTAGGTCCAGAGGCCCTAGCCTGGATGTTGTGTGGGTCCAGGCTGTGGGCACAGATGTCTGAATACACAAACTCAGCTTATGAGTGGCGCCTAGGGTATGGCCGGCCGGATGTACAGCCCGAGAGGGAGCTCCTGGGCCTCTGAAACAAGGGCGAGTGGGAGGCGTTCCTTCAGGCTTTTGTCTCCAGGTGTTGTGACCGGGATAGCCGTGGATTGGAGCGGTGGCCTCAGGTACTGTGGACGAGTATCCCTCTCTGGGGATTTGTCCCATCTCCCAAGAGTTTGGGGTCATTTTGTGGGAAGGGTGGAGTCGTGTTGTCTGGCTCATGGGTCTCTCCAAGTAAGGGATTCCAGAGCAGAGCTCCAGGTACGGGCGGGGCGACTGGAAAATTCAAACCGTGGTGAGGATTGGGTGCATAGGGGCTTGGCAAGCCCCATATGTGGGCTCTTGGTCCAGGCCCTGACAGGCCTTTCTTTGACATGGGGCTCATGCTGAGGGTCACAGTGTGAATTTGTGCCCAAGCAGCACTCAAGTTTGGGCGTGGCATCAGGGGCCATGAAGGTTTCTCCCACCCTGAAGGTGTGACTCCATGCCAAGAGCAAGCTTGACAGCCATGGGGAAGGAGGAGTTCTGTTTTGTGCTTGCTATACCCAGCTGTGTGGAGAATTGATATAATGTCTAGGTTCAGATATCTGAAAACCAAGGTTAGGATGAGGTGACGGCATAAGACCATGGCGTGTCCGAAGTGCTGGGTGTGCGGCCAGCTGTCTCCTTGTCTGTCTGGACGTCTGGCTTCAGGCTGTGTCAGGCAGAGCATGAGTGCCCAGAGCAGCCTATCCAGTTCGGGTACCATCGAGGCCCGAGCAGGTTGATCCTCATCTGGGTTTTCTGGAGAGCCGCACAGGGAAACGTTTTTCTTCCGTTGGGCAGACACTGGGATGGGTTGTGGTTCTGGAGTTCCTAGTCCGGAGGGCTTGTTTGCCAGGAGTGTGAGGAAGGAAGTCTGAAAACACAAGCTAGCGTGAGGTTTGGGACCGAGGTCACGGCAGGCCCACTCTGCAGAGGCTGAATCGAGATCTCCTGCACTGAGGTCATGTCAACTATGAGACGTGCCTCAGGCTAGAGTTCTTGTCCAGCATGGCCTCTTCCTGAAGGGTGTGGGGGCTTCATGAGGCCAGAAAGTTTTGGCTACGATGGGATTTGTGAACTGCTCCAAAACTGAAGGTTACCTTCTGCACGACAGTCGAGTCCTATTGGATGGTTGCAAGAGGCCCCATATGGAAAGACTTGAGAGCAGGTGTCTAAGCATGGATGCCTGGGAACGCCACCTCATATTCCCACTCTTTAGTCAGGACAAGGCAGGCTCAATCTGCGGGCTCCTGGGTGAGCTACCCAGAGGGGAGAGTTGAAATGGACTCGCCTGAAGATGAGTCCTACTGTGGCTTGGTGGCCTGGGAGACCTTGGAATGTGGAGGTGGCTCAGGGACTCTGCAGGATTCTCCAACATGAGGTGTTTGACACGGCTCCAACAAGGAAACTTCCCATGTGGAGACGAGAGGAGTTCTGTTCCGTGCCTCAGGAAAGCCCCATACCCTGTTCTTCGAACCACAGCCTCTGAGGAGTGACACCTGGAAACCAAAGCAAGAGTTGAGACTACGGCCTAAAGGCCTGTCCGGCTCAACCTTCTATCTCTGTTGACATCTGTGTGCATGCATTCATGGATGTAGCTGCTTAGCTTGTGTCCGAATGCCCCTGTGAGTCCAGTGAGGCTCCCAGTAGTGGGATGTCCTCGGAGGCCTTGAGCTTTCTCATATTCCGGAGGTGTGTGGCCAAAGGAATGGACACAGTTTCCCAGGAGAGAGCAGGCACGGTCCTGTGGTATGGCTCCAGAGGACCCAACCTAGAGGCTGTGTTTGCTAGGGATGTGGGGACAGATGTCTGAAAAAGCAAACTTGTCTCAGCTAGGGGACAATGTAAAGGCAGGCCTGATCTCTAGTCCGTGAGGGGAGATCCTCTGGAAATCAAAGTAGGGCAAGTGGGATACAGTCACTCAGGATTTTGTCTCTGGGTGTTTCGTTTACAGTGTCCGGTCAGGGTAGGGGTTGTCTCAGAGGCCGAGGAAGAGCCTTCCTCTCGGGGGATTGTCCAAGCTCCCAAGTGTTTGTGTTCATTCTGTGGGAATGAAGAGTACTGTTTTCTGCCACAGGGGACCCCCCAGGAGAGGGACTCTAGAGCACAGCAGTGGGTTAATTCAACTGGAATACACACCATCTAGTTAGTCCTGGGTGCCTATGGGCATGGCAAGCCACATATGCGGGCTCTTGGTCCAGTCACTGAGAGGCGTTACTTGAATAAGGTACTCACGCTGAGGGTCACAATGTGTGTTTGTGCCCAAGGCGGCCCTCACGCTTGGGCGTGGCCTCATGGGCCATGCCGTTTTCTCCTACACTGAGGGTTTGACTCACTGCCAGCAGCAAGGTTTCTTGCCATGGGGAAGGAGGGGTTCTGACTTGTGCATCAGGTTCCCCCCTGTGCAGGGATTGGAGATAAGGTCTAGGTTCCGATGACTGAAAACCCAGGTTGGGAATGGATGGTGGCCTAAGGCAGTGGCGGGTCCAATGTGCTGGGTGTGCAGCCAGCTGTGTCGGTGTCTGTTGGAAGGTCTGGGCTCAGGCTATTTGCGACAGAGCATCACTGTTTAAGGTAGCCTATGCAATTGGGGTGTTGCCGAGGGCCAAGCAGTTTGATCCTCATTTGGGGTTTCTGGGCAGCGACATAGACAATGTTTTTCTCCTGGGAGGCAGGCACAGTGCTTCATTGTGGCCCCAGAATTCCCAGTAGGGAGGGTTTGTGGGCCAGGAGTGTGAGGACGGAAGTCTGAAAACACAAGCTAGTGTGAGGATTGGAGCCAAGGGCAGAGCAGGCCCACTCTGCAGAGGCTGAATCAAAATCTCCTGCATCTGAAGTCAGGCTGAGGATCAGACGTTGGCTGAGGCTGGAGTATGTGTCCATGATGGCACCTTCATGAAGTGGGGGCCTCATGAGGCCAAGGAAGTTTTCCCACGCTGAGTTTGGAGGTTGCCCCAAACCACAAGGTTTCCTTCTGCGGGACATTCGAGTCCTGTTGCATGGCTCCAACACATACCATATGGAAGGACTGGAGAGCAGGGTTTGAAGGATGGATCCCTGTACAGCATGCCTCGCATTCCCATTGGCTATTAGCGACAAGATATGTTTGATCTGCTGCCTCTGGAACACGCGACCCAGGGGGCTGAGTTGAAATGGCCTCTCCTGAGGATGCGTCATAATGTGCGTTTGGGTCCATGGAGACCTTGGAATGTGCTGGTTGTTCAGTGGCCCTGCGGAACTCTCCTACCTGAAGTGTTTGATACATCCCAGTAAGAAAGCTGCCCATGTGGAGATGAGAGATGTTTGGTTTGGTGCCTCAGAAAAGCCCCATGTGCTGGTCTACGAAAACAGTCCTCTGAGAACGGAAACATGGAAACCAAAGCTAAGGTTCAGATTAGGGCCTGGGGGCCTGTCCATTTCAACCTTCTGTCTCTGGGGACACTGTCTGAGAGTCTAAGTGGAGATAGTTACTCCGCTGCTGTCAAAGAGCCCCTCTTAGTCCAGGGGGGCCTACACTATTGATGGCCTCAGGGGCCTTGGAGCTTTTCCCTAACCTGTAGTGTTGTGGTCAATGGATTGGGCACACTTTCCTTGGAGAGGACAGGCACAATCTTTCGCTGTGGCCCTAGAGGCCCTAGCCTGGAGGTGTGTGGGTCCAGGCTGTGGGCACAGAAGTCTGAATACACAAACTCAGCTTATGAGTGGCGCCTAGGGTATGGCAGGCCGGATGTACAGCCCGAGAGGGAGCTCCTGGGCCTCTGAAACAAGGGCGAGTGGGAGGCGTTCCTTCAGGCTTTTGTCTCTGGATGTTGTGTCCAGGATAGCCGTGGATTGGAGCGGTGGCCTCAGGTACTGTGGACGAGTATCCCTCTCTGGGGATTTGTCCCAGCTCCCAAGAGTTTGGGGTCATTTTGTGGGAAGGGTGGAGTCGTGTTGTCTGGCTCATGGGTCTCTCCAAGAAAGGGATTCCAGAGCAGAGCTCCAGGTACGGGCGGGGCGACTGGAAAATTTAAACCGTGGTGAGGATTGGGTGCATAGGGGCTTGGCAAGCCCCATATGTGGGCTCTTGGTCCAGGCCCTGACAGGCCTTTCTTTGACATGGGGCTCATGCTGAGGATCACAGTGTGAATTTGTGCCCAAGCAGCACTCAAGTTTGGGCGTGGCATCAGGGGCCATGAAGGTTTCTCCCACCCTGAAGGTGTGACTCCATGCCAAGAGCAAGCTTGACAGCCATGGGGAAGGAGGAGTTCTGTTTTGTGCTTGCTATACCCAGCTGTGTGGAGAATTGATATAATGTCTAGGTTCAGATATCTGAAAACCAAGGTTAGGATGAGGTGACGGCATAAGACCATGGCGTGTCCGAAGTGCTGGGTGTGCGGCCAGCTGTCTCCTTGTCTGTCTGGACGTCTGGCTTCAGGCTGTGTCAGGCAGAGCATGAGTGCCCAGAGCAGCCTATCCAGTTCGGGTACCGTCGAGGCCCGAGCAGGTTGATCCTCATCTGGGTTTTCTGGAGAGCCCCACAGGGAAACGTTTTTCTTCCGTTGTGCAGACACTGGGCTGGGTTTTGGTTCTGGAGTTCCTAGTCCGGAGGGCTTGTTTGCCAGGAGTGTGAGGAAGGAAGTCTGAAAACACAAGCTAGCGTGAGGGTTGGGACCGAGGTCACGGCATGCCCACTCTGCAGAGGCTGAATCGGGATCTCCTGCACTGAGGTCATGTCAACTATGAGACGTGCCTCAGGCTAGAGTTCTTGTCCAGCATGGCCTCTTCCTGAAGGGTGTGGGGGCTTCATGAGGCCAGAATTTTTTGCCTACGATGGGATTTGTGAACTGCTCCAAAACTGAAGGTTACCTTCTGCACGACAGTCGAGTCCTATTGGATGGTTCCAAGAGGCCCCATATGGAAAGACTCGAGAGCAGGTGTCTAAGCATGGATGCCTGGGAACGCCACCTTATATTCCCACTCTTTAGTCAGGACAAGGCAGGCTCAATCTGCGGGCTCCTGGGTGAGCTACCCAGAGGGGAGAGTTGAAATGGACTCTCCTGAAGATGAGTCCTACTGTGGCTTGGTGGCCTGGGAGTCCTTGGAATGTGGAGGTGGCTCAGGGACTCTGCAGGATTCTCCAACATGAGGTGTTTGACAAGGCTCCAACAAGGAAACTTCCCATGTGGAGACGAGAGGAGTTCTGTTCCGTGCCTCAGGAAAGCCCCATACCCTGTTCTTCGAACCAAAGCCTCTGAGGAGTGACACCTGGAAACCAAAGCAAGAGTTGAGACTACGACCTAAAGGCCTGTCCGGCTCAACCTTCTATCTCTGTTGTCATCTGTGTGCATGCATTCATGGATGTAGCTGCTCAGCTTGTGTCCGAATGCCCCTGTGAGTCCAGTGAGGCTCCCAGTAGTGGGATGTCCTCGGAGGCCTTGAGGTTTCTCATATTCTGGAGGTGTGTGGCCAAAGGAATGGACACAGTTTCCCAGGAGAGAGCAGGCACGGTCCTGTGGTATGGCTCCAGAGGACCCAGCCTAGAGGCTCTGTTTGCCAGGGCTGGGGTGACAGATGTCTGAAAAAGCAAACTTGGCTCAGCTAGGGGCCAATGTAATGGCAGGCCTGATCTCTAGTCCGTGAGGGGAGATCCTCTGGAAATCAAAGTAGGGCAAGTGGGAGGCAGTCACTCAGGATTTTGTCTCGGGGTGTTGCGTTTACAGTGTCTGGTCAGGGTATGGGTTGACTCAGAGGCCGAGGAAGAGCCTTCCTCTCAGGGGATTGTCCAAGCTCCCAAGTGTTTGTGTTCATTCTGTGGGCATGAAGAGTACTGTTTTCTGCCACAGGGGACCCCCCAGGAGAGGGACTCTAGAGCACAGCAGTGGGTTCCCTCAACTGGAATACACACCATCTAGTTAGTCCTGGGTGCCTATGGGCATGGCAAGCCACATATGCGGGCTCTTGGTCCAGTCACTGAGAGGCGTTACTTGAATAAGGTACTCACGCTGAGGGTCACAATGTGGGTTTGTGCCCAAGGCGGCCCTCATGCATGGGCGTGGCCTCATGGGCCATGCCGTTTTCTCCTACACTGAAGGTTTGACTCATTGCCAGCAGCAAGGTTTCTTGCCAGGGGGAAGGAGGGGTTCTGACTTGTGCATCAGGTTCCCCCCTGTGCAGGGATTGGAGATAAGGTCTAGGTTCCGATGACTGAAAACCCAGGTTGGGAATGGATGGTGGCCTAAGGCAGTGGCGGGTCCAATGTGCTGGGTGTGCAGCCAGCTGTGTCGGTGTCTGTTGGAAGGTCTAGGCTCTGGCTATTTGCGACAGAGCATCACTGTTTAAGGTAGCCTATGCAATTGGGGTGTTGCCGAGGGCCAAGCAGTTTGATCCTCATTTGGGGTTTCTGGGCAGCGCCATAGACAATGTTTTTCTCTTGGGAGGCAGGCACAGTGCTTCATTGTGGCCCCAGAATTCCCAGTAGGGAGGGTTTGTGGGCCAGGAGTGTGAGGACAAAAGTCTGAAAACACAAGCTAGTGTGAGGATTGGAACCAAGGGCAGAGCAGGCCCACTCTGCAGAGGCTGAATCAAAATCTCCTGCATCTGAAGTCAGGCTGAGGATCAGACGTTGGCTGAGGCTGGAGTATGTGTCCATGATGGCACCTTCATGAAGTGGGGGCCTCATGAGGCCAAGGAAGTTTTCCCACGCTGAGTTTGGAGGTTGCCCCAAACCACAAGGTTTCTT
This sequence comes from Mustela nivalis, assembly GCF_964662115.1. Taxonomy (NCBI): domain Eukaryota; kingdom Metazoa; phylum Chordata; class Mammalia; order Carnivora; family Mustelidae; genus Mustela; species Mustela nivalis. The sequence goes on from NW_028136382.1 coordinate 653,617, forward strand.
TCTGCGGGACATTCGAGTCCGGTTGCATGGCTCCAGGACATACCATATGGGAGGACTGGAGAGCAGGGTTCGAAGGATGGATCCCTGTACAGCATGCCTCGCATTCCCATTGGGTATTAGCGAGAAGATATGTTTGATCTGCTGCCTCTGGAACACGCGACCCAGGGGGCTGAGTTGAAATGGCCTCTCCTGAGGATGCGTCATAATGTGCGTTTGGGTCCATGGAGACCTTGGAATGTGCTGGTTGTTCAGTGGCCCTGCGGAACTCTCCTACCTGAAGTGTTTGATACATCCCAGTAAGAAAGCTGCCCATGTGGAGATGAGAGATGTTTGGTTTGGTGCCTCAGAAAAGGCCCATGTGCTGGTCTACGAAAACAGTCCTCTGAGAACGGAAACATGGAAACCAAAGCTAAGGTTCAGATTAGGGCCTGGGGGCCTGTCCATTTCAACCTTCTGTCTCTGGGGACACTGTCTGAGAGTCTAAGTGGAGATAGTTGCTCCGCTGGTGTCAGAGAGCCCCTCTTAGTCCAGAGGGGCCTACACTATTGATGGACTCAGGGGCCTTGGAGCTTTTCCCTAACCTGTAGTGTTGTGGTCAATGGATTGGGCACACTTTCCTTGGAGAGGGCAGGCACAATCTTTCGCTGTGGCCCTAGAGGCCCTAGCCTGGTGGTATGTGTGTCCAGGCTGTGGGCACAGAAGTCTGAATACACCAACTCAGCTTATGAGTGGCGCCTAGGGTATGGCAGGCCGGATGTACAGCCCGAGAGGGAGCTCCTGGGCCTCTGAAACAAGGGCTAGTGGGAGGCGTTCCTTCAGGCTTTTGTCTATGGATGTTGTGTCCGGGATAGCCGTGGATTGGAGCGGTGGCCTCAGGTACTGTGGACGAGTATCCCTCTCTGGGGATTTGTCCCAGCTCCCAAGAGTTTGGGGTCATTTTGTGGGAAGGGTGGAGTCGTGTTGTCTGGCTCATGGGTCTCTCCAAGAAAGGGATTCCAGAGCAGAGCTCCAGGTACGGGCGGGGCGACTGGAAAATTCAAACCGTGGTGAGGATTGGGTGCATAGGGGCTTGGCAAGCCCCATATGTGGGCTCTTGGTCCAGGCCCTGACAGGCCTTTCTTTGACATGGGGCTCATGCTGAGGATCACAGTGTATTTGTGCCCAAGCAGCACTCAAGTTTGGGCGTGGCATCAAGGGCCATGAAGGTTTCTCCCACCCTGAAGGTGTGACTCCATGCCAAGAGCAAGCTTGACAGCCATGGGGAAGGAGGAGTTCTGTTTTGTGCTTGCTATACCCAGCTGTGTGGAGAATTGATATAATGTCTAGGTTCAGATATCTGAAAACCAAGGTTAGGATGAGGTGACGGCATAAGACCATGGCGTGTCCGAAGTGCTGGGTGTGCGGCCAGCTGTCTCCTTGTCTGTCTGGATGTCTGGCTTCAGGCTGTGTCAGGCAGAGCATGAGTGCCCAGAGCAGCCTATCCAGTTCGGGTACCGTCGAGGCCCGAGCAGGTTGATCCTCATCTGGGTTTTCTGGAGAGCCCCACAGGGAAACGTTTTTCTTCCGTTGGGCAGACACTGGGCTGGGTTTTGGTTCTGGAGTTCCTAGTCCGGAGGGCTTGTTTGCCAGGAGTGTGAGGAAGGAAGTCTGAAAACACAAGCTAGCGTGAGGGTTGGGACCGAGGTAACGGCATGCCCACTCTGCAGAGGCTGAATCGGGATCTCCTGCACTGAGGTCATGTCAACTATGAGACGTGCCTCAGGCTAGAGTTCTTGTCCAGCATGGCCTCTTCCTGAAGGGTGTGGGGGCTTCATGAGGCCAGAAAGTTTTGCCTACGATGGGATTTGTGAACTGCTCCAAAACTGAAGGTTACCTTCTGCACGACAGTCGAGTCCTATTGGATGGTTCCAAGAGGCCCCATATGGAAAGACTCGAGAGCAGGTGTCTAAGAATGGATGCCTGGGAACGCCACCTCATATTCCCACTCTTTAGTCAGGACAAGGCAGGCTCAATCTGCGGGCTCCTGGGTGAGCTACCCAGAAGGGAGATTTGAAATGGACTCTCCTAAAGATGAGTCCTACTGTGGCTTGGTGGCCTGGGAGACCTTGGAATGTGGAGGTGGCTCAGGGACTCTGCAGGATTCTCCAACATGAGGTGTTTGACACGGCTCCAACAAGGAAACTTCCCTTGTGGAGACGAGAGGAGTTCTGTTCCGTGCCTCAGGAAAGCCCCATACCCTGTTCTTCGAACCAAAGCCTCTGAGGAGTGACACCTGGAAACCAAAGTAAGAGTTGAGATTACGGCCTAAAGGCCTGTCTGGCTCAACCTTCTATCTCTGTTGTCATCTGTGTGCATGCATTCATGTATGTAGCTGCTCAGCTTGTGTCCGAATGCCCCTGTGAGTCAAGTGAGGCTCCCAGTAGTGGGATGTCCTCGGAGGCCTTGAGGTTTCTCATATTCTGGAGGTGTGTGGCCAAAGGAATGGACACAGTTTCCCAGGAGAGAGCAGGCACGGTCCTGTGGTATGGCTCCAGAGGACCCAGCCTAGAGGCTGTGTTTGCCAGGGCTGTGGGGACAGATGTCTGAAAAAGCAAACTTGGCTCAGCTAGGGGCCAATGTAATGGCAGGCCTGATCTCTAGTCCGTGAGGGGAGATCCTCTGGAAATCAAAGTAGGGCAAGTGGGAGGCAGTCACTCAGGATTTTGTCTCTGGGTGTTGCGTTTACAGTGTCCGGTCAGGGTAGGGGTTGTCTCAGAGGCCGAGGAAGAGCCTTCCTCTCAGGGGATTGTCCAAGCTCCCAAGTGTTTGTGTTCATTCTGTGGGAATGAAGAGTACTGTTTTCTGCCACAGGGGACCCCCCAGGAGAGGGACTCTAGAGCACAGCAGTGGGTTCCCTCAACTGGAATACACACCATCTAGTTAGTCCTGGGTGCCTATGGGCATGGCAAGCCACATATGCGGGCTCTTGGTCCAGTCACTGAGAGGCGTTACTTGAATAAGGTACTCACGCTGAGGGTCACAATGTGTGTTTGTGCCCAAGGCGGCCCTCACGCTTGGGCGTTGCCTCATGGGCCATGCAGTTTTCTCCTACACTGAAGGTTTGACTCACTGCCAGCAGCAAGGTTTCTTGCCAGGGGGAAGGAGGGGTTCTGACTTGTGCATCAGGTTCCCCCCTGTGCAGGGATTGGAGATAAGGTCTAGGTTCCGATGACTGAAAACCCAGGTTGGGAATGGATGGTGGCCTAAGGCAGTGGCAGGTCCAATGTGCTGGGTGTGCAGCCAGCTGTGTCGGTGTCTGTTGGAAGGTCTGGGCTCAGGCTATTTGCGACAGAGCATCACTGTTTAAGGTAGCCTATGCAATTGGGGTGTTGCCGAGGGCCATGCAGTTTGATCCTCATTTGGGGTTTCTGGGCAGCGCCATAGACAATGTTTTTCTCTTGGGAGGCAGGCACAGTGCTTCATTGTGGCCCCAGAATTCCCAGTAGGGAGGGTTTGTGGGCAGGAGTGTGAGGACGGAAGTCTGAAAACACAAGCTAGTGTTAGGATTGGAGCCAAGGGCAGAGCAGGCCCACTCTGCAGAGGCTGAATCAAAATCTCCTGCTTCTGCAGTCAGGCTGAGGATCAGACGTTGGCTGAGGCTGGAGTATGTGTCCATGATGGCACCTTCATGAAGTGGGGGCCCATGAGGCCAAGGAAGTTTTCCCACGCTGAGTTTGGAGTTTGCCCAAAACCACAAGGTTTCCTTCTGCGGGACATTCGAGTCCTGTTGCATGGCTCCAGGACATACCATATGGAAGGACTGGAGAGCAGGGTTCGAAGGATGGATCCCTGTACAGCATGCCTCGCATTCCCATTGGCTATTAGCGACAAGATATGTTTGATCTGCTGCCTCTGGAACACGCGACCCAGGGGGCTTAGTTGAAATGGCCTCTCCTGAGAATGCGTCATAATGTGTGTTTGGGTCCATGGAGACCTTGGAATGTGCTGGTTGTTCAGTGGCCCTGCGGAACTCTCCTACCTGAAGTGTTTGATACATCCCAGTAAGAAATCTGCCCATGTGGAGATGAGAGAGGTTTGGTTTGGTGCCTCAGAAAAGCCCCATGTGCTGGTCTACGAAAACAGTCCTCTGAGAACGGAAACATGGAAACCAAAGCTAAGGTTCAGATTAGGGCCTGGGGGCCTGTCCATTTCAACCTTCTGTCTCTGGGGACACTGTCTGAGAGTCTAAGTGGAGATAGTTGCTCCGCTGGTGTCAGAGAGCCCCTCTTAGTCCAGGGTGGCCTACACTATTGATGGACTCAGGGGCCTTGGAGCTTTTCCCTAACCTGTAGTGTTGTGGTCAATGGATTGGGCACACTTTCCTTGGAGAGGGCAGGCACAATCTTTCGCTGTGGCCCTAGAGGCCCTAGCGTGGAGGTGTGTGGGTCCAGGCTGTGGGCACAGAAGTCTGAATACACAAACTCAGCTTAGGAATGGCGCCTAGGGTATGGCAGGCCGGATGTACAGCCCGAGAGGGAGCTACTGGGCCTCTGAAACAAGGGCGAGTGGGAGGCGTTCCTTCAGGCTTTTGTCTCTGGATGTTGTGTCCGGGATAGCCGTGGATTGGAGCGGTGGCCTCAGGTAAGGTGGACGAGTATCCCTCTCTGGGGATTTGTCCCAGCTCCCAAGAGTTTGGGGTCATTTTGTGGGAAGGGTGGGGTCGTGTTGTCTGGCTCATGGGTCTCAACAAGAAAGGGATTCCAGAGCAGAGCTCCAGGTACGGGCGGGGCGACTGGAAAATTCAAACCGTGGTGAGGATTGGGTGCATAGGGGCTTGGCAAGCCCCATATGTGGGCTCTTGGTCCAGGCCCTGACAGGCCTTACTTTGACATGGAGCTCATGCTGAGGATCACAGTGTGAATTTGTGCCCAAGCAGCACTCAAGTTTGGGCGTGGCATCAGGGGCCATGAAGGTTTCTCCCACCCTGAAGGTGTGACTCCATGCCAAGAGCAAGCTTGACAGCCATGGGGAAGGAGGAGTTCTGTTTTGTGCTTGCTATACCCAGCTGTGTGGAGAATTGATATAATGTCTAGGTTCAGATATCTGAAAACCAAGGTTAGGATGAGGTGACGGCATAAGACCATGGCATGTCCGAAGTGCTGGGTGTGCGGCCAGCTGTCTCCTTGTCTGTCTGGACGTCTGGCTTCAGGCTGTGTCAGGCAGAGCATGAGTGCCCAGAGCAGCATATCCAGTTCGGGTACCGTCGAGGCCCGAGCAGGTTGATCCTCATCTGGGTTTTCTGGAGAGCCCCACAGGGAAACGTTTTTCTTCCGTTGGGCAGACACTGGGCTGGGTTTTGGTTCTGGAGTTCCTAGTCCGGAGGGCTTGTTTGCCAGGAGTGTGAGGAAGGAAGTCTGAAAACACAAGCTAGCATGAGGGTTGGGACCGAGGTCACGGCATGCCCACTCTGCAGAGGCTGAATCGGGATCTCCTGCACTGAGGTCATGTCAACTATGAGACGTGCCTCAGGCTAGAGTTCTTGTCCAGCATGGCCTCTTCCTGAAGGGTGTGGGGGCTTCATGAGGCCAGAAAGTTTTGCCTACGATGGGATTTGTGAACTGCTCCAAAACTGAAGGTTACCTTCTGCACGACAGTCGAGTCCTATTGGATGGTTCCAAGAGGCCCCATATGGAAAGACTCGAGAGCAGGTGTCTAAGCATGGATGCCTGGGAACGCCACCTCATATTCCCACTCTTTAGTCAGGACAAGGCAGGCTCAATCTGCGGGCTCCTGGGTGAGCTACCCAGAGGGGAGAGTTGAAATGGACTCTCCTGAAGATGAGTCCTACTGTGGCTTGGTGGCCTGGGAGACCTTGGAATGTGGAGGTGGCTCAGGGACTCTGCAGGATTCTCCAACATGAGGTGTTTGACACGGCTCCAACAAGGAAACTTCCCATGTGGAGACGAGAGGAGTTCTGTTCCGTGCCTCAGGAAAGCCCCATACCCTGTTCTTCGAACCACAGCCTCTGAGGAGTGACACCTGGAAACCAAAGCAAGAGTTGAGACTACGGCCTAAAGGCCTGTCCGGCTCAACCTTCTATCTCTGTTGTCATCTGTGTGCATGCATTCATGGATGTAGCTGCTCAGCTTGTGTCCGAATGCCCCTGTGAGTCCAGTGAGGCTCCCAGTAGTGGGATGTCCTCGGAGGCCTTGAGGTTTCTCATATTCTGGAGGTATGTGGCCAAAGGAATGGACACAGTTTCCCAGGAGAGAGCAGGCACGGTCCTGTGGTATGGCTCCAGAGGACCCAGCCTAGAGGCTCTGTTTGCCAGGGCTGTGGGGACAGATGTCTGAAAGAGCAAACTTGGCTCAGCTAGGGGCCAATGGAATGGCAGGCCTGATCTCTAGTCCGTGAGGGGAGATCCTCTGGAAATCAAAGTAGGGCAAGTGGGAGGCAGTCACTCAGGATTTTGTCTCTGGGTGTTGCGTTTACAGTGTCCGGTCAGGGTAGGGGTTGTCTCAGAGGCCGAGGAAGAGCCTTCCTCTCAGGGGATTATCCAAGCTCCCAAGTGTTTGTGTTCATTCTGTGGGCATGAAGAGTACTGTTTTCTGCCACAGGGGACCCCCCAGGAGAGGGACTCTAGAGCACAGCAGTGGGTTCCCTCAACTGGAATACACACCATCTAGTTAGTCCTGGGTGCCTATGGGCATGGCAAGCCACATATGCGGGCTCTTGGTCCAGTCCCTGAGAGGCGTTACTTGAATAAGGTACTCACGCTGAGGGTCACAATGTGTGTTTGTGCCCAAGGCGGCCCTCACGCTTGGGCGTGGCCTCATGGGCCATGCCGTTTTCAACTACACTGAAGGTTTGACTCACTGCCAGCAGCAAGGTTTCTTGCCATGGGGAAGGAGGGGTTCTGACTTGTGCATCAGGTTCCCCCCTGTGCAGGGATTGGAGATAAGGTCTAGGTTCCGATGACTGAAAACCCAGGTTGGGAATGGATGGTGGCCTAAGGCAGTGGCGGGTCCAATGTGCTGGGTGTGCAGCCAGCTGTGTCGGTGTCTGTTGGAAGGTCTGGGCTCAGGCTATTTGCGACAGAGCATCACTGTTTAAGGTAGCCTATGCAATTGGGGTGTTGCCGAGGGCCAAGCTGTTTGATCCTCATTTGGGGTTTCTGGGCAGCGCCATAGACAATGTTTTTCTCTTGGGAGGCAGGCACAGTGCTTCATTGTGGCCCCAGAATTCCCAGTAGGGAGGGTTTGTGGGCCAGGAGTGTGAGGACGGAAGTCTGAAAACACAAGCTAGTGTGAGGATTGGAACCAAGGGCAGAGCAGGCCCACTCTGCAGAGGCTGAATCAAAATCTCCTGCATCTGAAGTCAGGCTGAGGATCAGACGTTGGCTGAGGCTGGAGTATGTGTCCATGATGTCACCTTCATGAAGTGGGGGCCTCATGAGGCCAAGGAAGTTTTCCCACGCTGAGTTTGGAGGTTGCCCCAAACAACAAGGTTTCCTTCTGCGGGACATTCGAGTCCTGTTGCATGGCTCCAGGACATACCATATGGAAGGACTGGAGAGCAGGGTTCGAAGGATGGATCCCTGTACAGCATGCCTCGCATTCCCATTGGCTATTAGCGACAAAATATGTTTGATCTGCTGCCTCTGGAACACGCGACCCAGGGGGCTGAGTTGAAATGGCCTCTCCTGAGGATGCGTCATAATGTGCGTTTGGGTCCATGGAGACCTTGGAATGTGCTGGTTGTTCAGTGGCCCTGCGGAACTCTCCTACCTGAAGTGTTTGATACATCCCAGTAAGAAAGCTGCCCATGTGGAGATGAGAGATGTTTGGTTTGGTGCCTCAGAAAAGCCCCATGTGCTGGTATACGAAAACAGTCCTCTGAGAACGGAAACATGGAAACCAAAGCTAAGGTTCAGATTAGGGCCTGGGGGCCTGTCCATTTCAACCTTCTGTCTCTGGGGACACTGTCTGAGAGTCTAAGTGGAGATAGTTGCTCCGCTGGTGTCAGAGAGCCCCTCTTAGTCCAGGGGGGCCTACACTATTGATGGACTCAGGGTCCTTGGAGCTTTTCCCTAACCTGTAGTGTTGTGGTCAATGGATTGGGCACACTTTCCTTGGAGAGGGCAGGCACAATCTTTCGCTGTGGCCCTAGAGGCCCTAGCCTGGAGGTGTGTGGGTCCAGGCTGTGGGCACCGAAGTCTGAATACACAAACTCAGCTTAGGAGTGGTGCCTAGGGTATGGCAGGCCGGATGTACAGCCCGAGAGGGAGCTCCTGGGCCTCTGAAACAAGGACGAGTGGGAGGCGTTCCTTCAGGCTTTTGTCTCTGGATGTTGTGTCCGGGATAGCCGTGGATTGGAGCGGTGGCCTCAGGTACTGTGGACGAGTATCCCTCTCTGGGGATTTGTCCCAGCTCCCAAGAGTTTGGGGTCATTTTGTGGGAAGGGTGGAGTCGTGTTGTCTGGCTCATGGGTCTCTCCAAGAAAGGGATTCCAGAGCAGAGCTCCAGGTACGGGCGGGGCGACTGGAAAATTCAAACCGTGGTGAGGATTGGGTGCATAGGGGCTTGGCAAGCCCCATATGTGGGCTCTTGGTCCAGGCCCTGACAGGCCTTTCTTTGACATGGGGCTCATGCTGAGAATCACAGTGTGAATTTGTGCCCAAGCAGCACACAAGTTTGGGCGTGGCATCAAGGGCCATGAAGGTTTCTCCCACCCTGAAGGTGTGACTCCATGCCAAGAGCAAGCTTGACAGCCATGGGGAAGGAGGAGTTCTGTTTTGTGCTTGCTATACCCAGCTGTGTGGAGAATTGATATAATGTCTAGGTTCAGATATCTGAAAACCAATGTTAGGATGAGGTGACGGCATAAGACCATGGCGTGTCCGAAGTGCTGCGTGTGCGGCCAGCTGTCTCCTTGTCTGTCTGGACGTCTGGCTTCAGGCTGTGTCAGGCAGAGCATGAGTGCCCAGAGCAGCCTATCCAGTTCGGGTACCGTCGAGGCCCGAGCAGGTTGATCCTCATCTGGGTTTTCTGGAGAGCCCCACAGGGAAACGTTTTTCTTCCGTTGGGCAGACACTGGGCTGGGTTTTGGTTCCGGAGTTCCTAGTCCGGAGGGCTTGTTTGCCAGGAGTGTGAGGAAGGAAGTCTGAAAACACAAGCTAGCGTGAGGGTTGGGACCGAGGTCACGGCATGCCCACTCTGCAGAGGCTGAATCGGGATCTCCTGCACTGAGGTCATGTCAACTATGAGACGTGCCTCAGGCTAGAGTTCTTGTCCAGCATGGCCTCTTCCTGAAGGGTGTGGGGGCTTCATGAGGCCAGAAAGTTTTGCCTACGTTCGGATTTGTGAACTGCTCCAAAACTGAAGGTTACCTTCTGCACGACAGTCGAGTCCTATTGGATGGTTCCAAGAGGCCCCATATGGAAAGACTCGAGAGCAGGTGTCTAAGCATGGATGCCTGGGAACGCCACCTCATATTCCCACTCTTTAGTCAGGACAAGGCAGGCTCAATCTGCGGGCTCCTGGGTGAGCTACCCAGAGGGGAGAGTTGAAATGGACTCTCCTGAAGATGAGTCCTACTGTGGCTTGGTGGCCTGGGAGACCTTGGAATGTGGAGGTGGCTCAGGGACTCTGCAGGATTCTCCAACATGAGGTGTTTGACACGGCTCCAACAAGGAAACTTCCCATGTGGAGACGAGAGGAGGTCTGTTCCGTGCCTCAGGAAAGCCCCATACCCTGTTCTTCGAACCAAAGCCTCTGAGGAGTGACACCTGGAAACCAAAGCAAGAGTTGAGACTACGGCCTAAAGGCCTGTCCGGCTTAACCTTCTATCTCTGTTGTCATCTGTGTGCATGCATTCATGGATGTAGCTGCTCAGCTTGTGTCGGAATGCCCCTGTGAGTCCAGTGAGGCTCCCAGTAGTGGGATGTCCTCGGAGGCCTTGAGGTTTCTCATATTCTGGAGGTGTGTGGCCAAAGGAATGGACACAGTTTCCCAGGAGAGAGCAGGCACGGTCCTGTGGTATGGCTCCAGAGGACCCAGCCTAGAGGCTGTGTTTGCCAGGGCTGTGGGGACAGATGTCTGAAAAAGCAAACTTGGCTCAGCTAGGGGCCAATGTAATGGCAGGCCTGATCTCTAGTCCGTGAGGGGAGATACTCTGGAAATCAAAGTAGGGCAAGTGGGAGGCAGTCACTCAGGATTTTGTCTCTGGGTGTTGCGTTTACAGTGTCCGGTCAGGGTAGGGGTTGTCTCAGAGGCCGAGGAAGAGCCTTCCTCTCAGGGGATTGTCCAAGCTCCCAAGTGTTTGTGTTCATTCTGTGGGCATGAAGAGTACTGTTTTCTGCCACAGGGGACCCCCCAGGAGAGGGACTCTAGAGCACAGCAGTGGGTTCCCTCAACTGGAATACACACCATCTAGTTAGTCCTGGGTGCCTATGGGCATGGCAAGCCACATATGCGGGCTCTTGGTCCAGTCACTGAGAGGCGTTACTTGAATAAGGTACTCACGCTGAGGGTCACAATGTGTGTTTGTGCCCAAGGCGGCCCTCACGCTTGGGCGTGGCCTCATGGGCCATGCCGTTTTCTCCTACACTGAAGGTTTGACTCACTGCCAGCAGCAAGGTTTCTTGCCAGGGGGAAGGAGGGGTTCTGACTTGTGCATCAGGTTCCCCCCTGTGCAGGGATTGGAGATAAGGTCTAGGTTCCGATGACTGAAAACCCAGGTTGGGAATGGATGGTGGCCTAAGGCAGTGGCGGGTCCAATGTGCTGGGTGTGCAGCCAGCTGTGTCGGTGTCTGTTGGAAGGTCTGGGCTCAGGCTATTTGCGACAGAGCATCACTGTTTAAGGTAGCCTAGGCAATTGGGGTGTTGCCGAGGGCCAAGCAGTTTGATCCTCATTTGGCGTTTCTGGGCAGCGCCATAGACAATGTTTTTCTCTTGGGAGGCAGGCACAGTGCTTCATTGTGGCCCCAGAATTCCCAGTAGGGAGGGTTTGTGGGCCAGGAGTGTGAGGACGGAAGTCTGAAAACACAAGCTAGTGTGAGGATTGGAACCAAGGGCAGAGCAGGCCCACTCTGCAGAGGCTGAATCAATCTCCTGCATCTCAAGTCAGGCTGAGGATCAGACGTTGGCTGAGGCTGGAGTATCTGTCCATGATGGCACCTTCATGAAGTGGGGGCCTCATGAGGCCAAGGAAGTTTTCCCACGCTGAGTTTGGAGGTTGCCCCAAACCTCAAGGTTTCCTTCTGCGGGACATTCGAGTCCTGTTGCATGGCTCCAGGACATACCATATGGAAGGACTGGAGAGCAGGGTTCGAAGGATGGATCCCTGTACAGCATGCCTCGCATTCCCATTGGCTATTAGCGACAAGATATGTTTGATCTGCTGCCTCTGGAACACGCGACCCAGGGGGCTGAGTTGAAATGGTCTCTCCTGAGGAAGCGTCATAATGTGCGTTTGGGTCCATGGAGACCTTGGAATGTGCTGGTTGTTCAGTGGCCCTGCGGAACTCTCCTACCTGAAGTGTTTGATACATCCCAGTAAGAAAGCTGCCCATGTGGATATGAGAGATGTTTGGTTTGGTGCCTCAGAAAAGCCCCATGTGCTGGTCTACGAAAAAAGTCCTCTGAGAACGGAAACATGGAAACCAAAGCTAAGGTTCAGATTAGGGCCTGGGGGCCTGTCCATTTCAACCTTCTGTCTCTGGGGACACTGTCTGAGAGTCTAAGTGGAGATAGTTGCTCCGCTGGTGTCAGAAAGCCCCTCTTAGTCCAGGGGGGCCTACACTATTGATGGCCTCAGGGGCCTTGGAGCTTTTCCCTAACCTGTAGTGTTGTGGTCAATGGATTGGGCACACTTTCCTTGGAGAGGGCAGGCACAATCTTTCGCTGTGGCCCTAGAGGCCCTAGCCTGGAGGTGTGTGGGTCCAGGCTGTGGGCACAGAAGTCGGAATACACAAACTCAGCTTAGGAGTGGCGCCTAGGGTATGGCAGGCCGGATGTACAGCCCGAGAGGGAGCTCCTGGGCCTCTGAAACAAGGGCGAGTGGGAGGCGTTCCTTCAGGCTTTTGTCTCTGGATGTTGTGTCCGGGATAGCCGTGGATTGGAGTGGTGGCCTCAGGTACTGTGGACGAGTATCCCTCTCTGGGGATTTGTCCCAGCTCCCAAGAGTTTGGGGTCATTTTGTGGGAAGGGTGGAGTCGTGTTGTCTGGCTCATGGGTCTCTCCAAGAAAGGGATTCCAGAGCAGAGCTCCAGGTACGGGCGGGGCGACTGGAAAATTCAAACCGTGGTGAGGATTGGGTGCATAGGGGCTTGGCAAGCCCCATATGTGGGCTCTTGGTCCAGGCCCTGACAGGCCTTTCTTTGACATGGGGCTCATGCTGAGGGCCACAGTGTGAATTTGTGCCCAAGCAGCACTCAAGTTTAGGCGTGGCATCAGGGGCCATGAAGGTTTCTCCCACCCTGAAGGTGTGACTCCATGCCAAGAGCAAGCTTGACAGCCATGGGGAAGGAGGAGTTCTGTTTTGTGCTTGCTATACCCAGCTGTGTGGAGAATTGATATAATGTCTAGGTTCAGATATCTGAAAACCAAGGTTAGGATGAGGTGACGGCATAAGACCATGGCGTGTCCGAAGTGCTGGGTGTGCGGCCAGCTGTCTCCTTGTCTGTCTGGACGTCTGGCTTCAGGCTGTGTCAGGCAGAGCATGAGTGCCCAGAGCAGCCTATCCAGTTCGGGTACCGTCGAGGCCCGAGCAGGTTGATCCTCATCTGGGTTTTCTGGAGAGCCCCACAGGGAAACGTTTTTCTTCCGTTGGGCAGACACTGGGCTGGGTTTTGGTTCTGGAGTTCCTAGTCCGGAGGGCTTGTTTGCCAGGAGTGTGAGGAAGGAAGTCTGAAAACACAAGCTAGCGTGAGGTTTGGGACCGAGGTCACGGCATGCCCACTCTTCAGAGGCTGAATCGGGATCTCCTGCACTGAGGTCATGTCAACTATGAGACGTGCCTCAGGCTAGAGTTCTTGTCCAGCATGGCCTCTTCCTGAAGGGTGTGGGGGCTTCATGAGGCCAGAAAGTTTTGCCTACGATGGGATTTGTGAACTGCTCCAAAACTGAAGGTTACCTTCTGCACGACAGTCGAGTCCTATTGGATGGTTCCAAGAGGCCCCATATGGAAAGACTCGAGAGCAGGTGTCTAAGCATGGATGCCTGGGACGCCACCTCATATTTCCACTCTTTAATCAGGACAAGGCAGGCTCAATCTGCGGGCTCCTGGGTGAGCTACCCAGAGGGGAGAGTTGAAATGGACTCTCCTGAAGATGAGTCCTACTGTGGCTTGGTGGCCTGGGAGACCTTGGAATGTGGAGGTGGCTCAGGGACTCTGCAGGATTCTCCAACATGAGGTGTTTGACATGGCTCCAACAAGGAAACTTCCCATGTGGAGACGAGAGGAGTTCTGTTCCGTGCCTCAGGAAAGCCCCATACCCTGTTCTTCGAACCAAAGCCTCTGAGGAGTGACACCTGGAAACCAAAGTAAGAGTTGAGACTACGGCCTAAAGGCCTGTCCAGCTCAACCTTCTATCTCTGTTGTCATCTGTGTGCATGCATTCATGGATGTAGCTGCTCAGCTTGTGTCCGAATGCCCCTGTGAGTGCAGTGAGGCTCCCAGTAGTGGGATGTCCTCGGAGGCCTTGAGGTTTCTCATATTCTGGAGGTGTGTGGCCAAAGGAATGGACACAGTTTCCCAGGAGAGAGCAGGCACGGTCCTGTGGTATGGCTCCAGAGGACCCAGCCTAGAGGCTCTGTTTGCCAGGGCTGTGGGGACAGATGTCTGAAAAAGCAAACTTGGCTCAGCTAGGGGCCAATGTAATGGCAGGCCTGATCTCTAGTCCGTGAGGGGAGATCCTCTGGAAATCAAAGTAGGGCAAGTGGGAGGCAGTCACTCAGGATTTTGTCTCTAGGTGTTGCGTTTACAGTGTCCGGTCAGGGTAGGGGTTGTCTCAGAGGCCGAGGAAGAGCCTTCCTCTCAGGGGATTGTCCAAGCTCCCAAGTGTTTGTGTTCATTCTATGGGAATGAAGAGTACTGTTTTCTGCCACAGGGGACCCCCCAGGAGAGGGACTCTAGAGCACAGCAGTGGGTTCCCTCAACTGGAATACACACCATCTAGTTAGTCCTGGGTGCCTATGGGCATGGCAAGCCACATATGCGGGCTCTTGGTCCAGTCACTGAGAGGCGTTACTTGAATAAGGTATTCACGCTGAGGGTCACAATGTGTGTTTGTGCCCAAGGCGGCCCTCACGCTTGGGCGTGGCCTCATGGGCCATGCCGTTTTCTCCTACACTGAAGGTTTGACTCACTGCCAGCAGCAAGGTTTCTTGCCAGGGGGAAGGAGGGGTTCTGACTTGTGCATCAGGTTCCCCCCTGTGCAGGGATTGGAGATAAGGTCTAGGTTCCGATGACTGAAAACCCAGGTTGGGAATGGATGGTGGCCGAAGGCAGTGGCGGGTCCAATGTGCTGGGTGTGCAGCCAGCTGTGTCGGTGTCTGTTGGAAGGTCTGGGCTCAGGCTATTTGCGACAGAGCATCACTGTTTAAGGTAGCCTATGCAATTGGGGTGTTGCTGAGGGCCAAGCAGTTTGATCCTCATTTGGGGTTTCTGGGCAGCGCCATAGACAATGTTTTTCTCTTGGGAGGCAGGCACAGTGCTTCATTGTGGCCCCAGAATTCCCAGTAGGGAGTGTTTGTGGGCCAGGAGTGTGAGGACGGAAGTCTGAAAACACAAGCTAGTGTGAGGATTGGAACCAAGGGCAGAGCAGGCCCACTCTGCAGAGGCTGAATCAAAATCTCCTGCATCTGAAGTCAGGCTGAGGATCAGACGTTGGCTGAGGCTGGAGTATGTGTCCATGATGGCACCTTCATGAAGTGGGGGCCTCATGAGGCCAAGGAAGTTTTCCCACGCTGAGTTTGGAGGTTGCCCCAAACCACAAGGTTTCCTTCTGCGGGACATTCGAGTCCTGTTGCATGGCTCCAGGACATACCATATGGAAGGACTGGAGAGCAGGGTTCAAAGGATGGATCCCTGTACAGCATGCCTCGCATTCCCATTGGCTATTAGCGACAAGATATGTTTGATCTGCTGCCTCTGGAACACGCGACCCAGGGGGCTGAGTTGAAATGGCCTCTCCTGAGGATGTGTCATAATGTGCGTTTGGGTCCCTGGAGACCTTGGAATGTGCTGGTTGTTCAGTGGCCCTGCGGAACTCTCCTACCTGAAGTGTTTGATACATCCCAGTAAGAAAGCTGCCCATGTGGAGATGAGAGATGTTTGGTTTGGTGCCTCAGAAAAGCCCCATGTGCTGGTCTACGAAAACAGTCCTCTGAGAACGGAAACATGGAAACCAAAGCTAAGGTTCAGATTAGGGCCTGGGGGCCTGTCCATTTCAACCTTCTGTCTCTGGGGACACTGTCTGAGAGTCTAAGTGGAGATAGTTGCTCCGCTGGTGTCAGAGAGCCCCTCTTAGTCCAGGGGGGCCTACACTATTGATGGCCTCAGGGGCCTTGGAGCTTTTCCATAACCTGTAGTGTTGTGGTCAATGGATTGGGCACACTTTCCTTGGAGAGGGCAGGCACAATCTTTCGCTGTGGCCCTAGAGGCCCTAGCCTGGAGGTGTGTGGGTCCAGGCTGTGGGCAGAGAAGTCTGAATACACAAACTCAGCTTATGCGTGGCGCCTAGGGTATGGCCGGCCGGATGTACAGCCCGAGAGGGAGCTCCTGGGCCTCTGAAACAAGGGCGAGTGGGAGGCGTTCCTTCAGGCTTTTGTCTCTGGATGTTGTGTCCGGGATAGCCGTGGATTGGAGCGGTGGCCTCAGGTAGTGTGGACGAGTATCCCTCTCTGGGGATTTGTCCCAGCTCCCAAGAGTTTGGGGTCATTTTGTGGGAAGGGTGGAGTCGTGTTGTCTGGCTCATGGGTCTCTCCAAGAAAGGGATTCCAGAGCAGAGCTCCAGGTACGGGCGGGGCGACTGGAAAATTCAAACCGTGGTGAGGATTGGGTGCATAGGGGCTTGGCAAGCCCCATATGTGGGCTCTTGGTCCAGGCCCTGACAGGCCTTTCTTTGACATGGGGCTCATGCTGAGGGCCACAGTGTGAATTTGTGCCCAAGCAGCACTCAAGTTTGGGCGTGGCATCAGGAGCCATGAAAGTTTCTCCCACCCTGAAGGTGTGACTCCATGCCAAGAGCAAGCTTGACAGCCATGGGGAAGGAGGAGTTCTGTTTTGTGCTTGCTATACCCAGCTGTGTGGAGAATTGATATAATGTCTAGGTTCAGATATCTGAAAACCAAGTTAGGATGAGGTGACGGCATAAGACCATGGCGTGTCCGAAGTGCTGGGTGTGCGGCCAGCTGTCTCCTTGTCTGTCTGGACGTCTGGCTTCAGGCTGTGTCAGGCAGAGCATGAGTGCCCAGAGCAGCCTATCCAGTTCGGGTACCGTCGAGGCCCGAGCAGGTTGATCCTCATCTGGGTTTTCTGGAGAGCCCCACAGGGAAACGTTTTTCTTCCGTTGGGCAGACACTGGGCTGGGTTTTGGTTCCGGAGTTCCTAGTCCGGAGGGCTTGTTTGCCAGGAGTGTGAGGAAGGAAGTCTGAAAACACAAGCTAGCGTGAGGTTTGGGACCGAGGTCACGGCATGCCCACTCTTCAGAGGCTGAATCGGGATCTCCTGCACTGAGGTCATGTCAACTATGAGACGTGCCTCAGGCTAGAGTTCTTGTCCAGCATGGCCTCTTCCTGAAGGGTGTGGGGGCTTCATGAGGCCAGAAAGTTTTGCCTACGATGGGATTTGTGAACTGCTCCAAAACTGAAGGTTACCTTCTGCACGACAGTCGAGTCTTATTGGATGGTTCCAAGAGGCCCCATATGGAAAGACTCGAGAGCAGGTGTCTAAGCATGGATGCCTGGGAACGCCACCTCATATTCCCACTCTTTAGTCAGGACAAGGCAGGCTCAATCTGCGGGCTCCTGGGTGAGCTACCCAGAGGGGAGAGTTGAAATGGACTCTCCTGAAGATGAGTCCTACTGTGGCTTGGTGGCCTGGGAGACCTTGGAATGTGGAGGTGGCTCAGGGACTCTGCAGGATTCTCCAACATGAGGTGTTTGACACGGCTCCAACAAGAAAACTTCCCATGTGGAGACGAGAGGAGTTCTGTTCCGTGCCTCAGGAAAGCCCCATACCCTGTTCTTCGAACCAAAGCCTCTGAGGAGTGACACCTGGAAACCAAAGTAAGAGTTGAGACTACGGCCTAAAGGCCTGTCCGGCTCAACCTTCTATCTCTGTTGTCATCTGTGTGCATGCATTCATGGATGTAGCTGCTCAGCTTGTGTCCGAATGCCCCTGTGAGTCCAGTGAGGCTCCCAGTAGTGGGATGTCCTCGGAGGCCTTGAGGTTTCTCATATTCTGGAGGTGTGTGGCCAAAGGAATGGACACAGTTTCCCAGGAGAGAGCAGGCATGGTCCTGTGGTATGGCTCCAGAGGACCCAGCCTAGAGGCTGTGTTTGCCAGGGCTGTGGGGACAGATGTCTGAAAAAGCAAACTTGGCTCAGCTAGGGGCCAATGTAATGGCAGGCCTGATCTCTAGTCCGTGAGGGGAGATCCTCTGGAAATCAAAGTAGGGCAAGTGGGAGGCAGTCACTCAGGATTTTGTCTCTGGGTGTTGCGTTTACAGTGTCCGGTCAGGGTAGGGGTTGTCTCAGAGGCCGAGGAAGAGCCTTCCTCTCAGGGGATTGTCCAAGCTCCCAAGTGTTTGTGTTCATTCTGTGGGAATGAAGAGTACTGTTTTCTGCCACAGGGGACCCCCCAGGAGAGGGACTCTAGAGCACAGCAGTGGGTTCCCTCAACTGGAATACACACCATCTAGTTAGTCCTGGGTGCCTATGGGCATGGCAAGCCACATATGCGGGCTCTTGGTCCAGTCACTGAGAGGCGTTACTTGAATAAGGTACTCACGCTGAGGGTCACAATGTGTGTTTGTGCCCAAGGCGGCCCTCACGCTTGGGCGTGGCCTCATGGGCCATGCCGTTTTCTCCTACACTGAAGGTTTGACTCACTGCCAGCAGCAAGGTTTCTTGCCATGGGGAAGGAGGGGTTCTGACTTGTGCATCAGGTTCCCCCCTGTGCAGGGATTGGAGATAAGGTCTAGGTTCCGATGACTGAAAACCCAGGTTGGGAATGGATGGTGGCCTAAGGCATTGGCGGGTCCAATGTGCTGGGTGTGCAGCCAGCTGTGTCGGTGTCTGTTGGAAGGTCTGGGCTCAGGCTATTTGCGACAGAGCATCACTGTTTAAGGTAGCCTATGCAATTGGGGTGTTGCCGAGGGCCAAGCAGTTTGATCCTCATTTGGGGTTTCTGGGCAGCGCCATAGACAATGTTTTTCTCTTGGGAGGCAGGCACAGTGCTTCATTGTGGCCCCAGAATTCCCAGTAGGGAGTGTTTGTGGGCCAGGAGTGTGAGGACGGAAGTCTGAAAACACAAGCTAGTGTGAGGATTGGAACCAAGGGCAGAGCAGGCCCACTCTGCAGAGGCTGAATCAAAATCTCCTGCATCTGAAGTCAGGCTGAGGATCAGACGTTGGCTGAGGCTGGAGTATGTGTCCATGATGGCACCTTCATGAAGTGGGGGCCTCATGAGGCCAAGGAAGTTTTCCCACGCTGAGTTTGGAGGTTGCCCCAAACCACAAGGTTTCCTTCTGCGGGACATTCGAGTCCTGTTGCATGGCTCCAGGACATACCATATGGAAGGACTGGAGAGCAGGGTTCGAAGGATGGATCCCTGTACTGCATGCCTCGCATTCCCATTGGCTACTAGCGACAAGATATGTTTGATCTGCTGCCTCTGGAACACGCGACCCAGGGGGCTGAGTTGAAATGGCCTCTCCTGAGGATGCGTCATAATGTGTGTTTGGGTCCATGGAGACCTTGGAATGTGCTGGTTGTTTAGTGGCCCTGCGGAACTCTCCTACCTGAAGTGTTTGATACATCCCAGTAAGAAAGCTGCCCATGTGGAGATGAGAGATGTTTGGTTTGGTGCCTCAGAAAAGCACCATGTGCTGGTCTACGAAAACAGTCCTCTGAGAACGGAAACATGGAAACCAAAGCTAAGGTTCAGATTAGGGCCTGGGGGCCTGTCCATTTCAACCTTCTGTCTCTGGGGACACTGTCTGAGAGTCTAAGTGGAGATAGTTGCTCCGCTGGTGTCAGAGAGCCCCTCTTAGTCCAGCGGGGCCTACACTATTGATGGCCTCAGGGGCCTTGGAGCTTTTCCCTAACCTGTAGTGTTGTGGTCAATGGATTGGGCACACTTTCCTTGGAGAGGGCAGGCACAATCTTTCGCTGTGGCCCTAGAGGCCCTAGCCTGGAGGTGTGTGGGTCCAGGCTGTGGGCACAGAAGTCTGAATACACAAACTCAGCTTAGGAGTGGCGCCTACGGTATGGCAGGCCGGATGTACAGCCCGAGAGGGAGCTCCTGGGCCTCTGAAACAAGGGCGAGTGGGAGGCGTTCCTTCAGTCTTTTGTCTCTGGATGTTGTGTCCGGGATAGCCGTGGATTGGAGCGGTGGCCTCAGGTACTGTGGACGAGTATCCCTCTCTGGGGATTTGTCCCAGCTCCCAAGATTTTGGGGTCATTTTGTGGGAAGGGTGGAGTCGTGTTGTCTGGCTCATGGGTCTCTCCAAGAAAGGGATTCCAGAGCAGAGCTCCAGGTACGGGCGGGGCGACTGGAAAATTCAAACCGTGGTGAGGATTGGGTGCATAGGGGCTTGGCAAGCCCCATATGTGGGCTCTTGGTTCAGGCCCTGACAGGCCTTTCTTTGACATGGGGCTCATGCTGAGGATCACAGTGTGAATTTGTGCGCAAGCAACACTCAAGTTTGGGCGTGGCATCAGGGGCCATGAAGGTTTCTCCCACCCTGAAGGTGTGACTCCATGCCAAGAGCAAGCTTGACAGCCATGGGGAAGGAGGAGTTCTGTTTTGTGCTTGCTATACCCAGCTGTGTGGAGAATTGATATAATGTCTAGGTTCAGATATCTGAAAACCAAGGTTAGGATGAGGTGACGGCATAAGACCATGGCGTGTCCGAAGTGCTGGGTGTGCGGCCAGCTGTCTCCTTGTCTGTCTGGACGTCTGGCTTCAGGCTGTGTCAGGCAGAGCATGAGTGCCCAGAGCAGCCTATCCAGTTCGGGTACCGTCGAGGCCCGAGCAGGTTGATCCTCATCTGGGTTTTCTGGAGAGCCCCACAGGGAAACGTTTTTCTTCCGTTGGGCAGACACTGGGCTGGGTTTTGGTTCTAGAGTTCCTAGTCCGGAGGGCTTGTTTGCCAGGAGTGTGAGGTAGGAAGTCTGAAAACACAAGCTAGCGTGAGGTTTGGGACCGAGGTCACGGCATGCACACTCTGCAGAGGCTGAATCGGGATCTCCTGCACTGAGGTCATGTCAACTATGAGACGTGCCTCAGGCTAGAGTTCTTGTCCAGCATGGCCTCTTCCTGAAGGTTGTGGGGGCTTCATGAGGCCAGAAAGTTTTGTCTACGATGGGATTTGTGAACTGCTCCAAAACTGAAGGTTACCTTCTGCACGACAGTCGAGTCCTATTGGATGGTTCCAAGAGGCCCCATATGGAAACACTCGAGAGCAGGTGTCTAAGCATGGATGCCTGGGAACGCCACCTCATATTCCCACTCTTAGTCAGGACAAGGCAGGCTCAATCTGCGGGCTCCTGGGTGAGCTACCCAGAGGGGAGAGTTGAAATGGACTCTCCTGAAGATGAGTCCTACTGTGGTTTGGTGGCCTGGGAGACCTTGGAATGTGGAGGTGGCTCAGGGACTCTGCAGGATTCTCCAACATGAGGTGTTTGACACGGCTCCAACAAGGAAACTTCCCATGTGGAGACGAGAGGAGTTCTGTTCCGTGCCTCAGGAAAGCCCCATTCCCTGTTCTTCGAACCAAAGCCTCTGAGGAGTGACACCTGGAAACCAAAGTAAGAGTTGAGACTACGGCCTAAAGGCCTGTCCGGCTCAACCTTCTATCTCTGTTGTCATCTGTGTGCATGCATTCATGGATGTAGCTGCTCAGCTTGTGTCCGAATGCCCCTGTGAGTCCAGTGAGGCTCCCAGTAGTGGGATGTCCTCGGAGGCCTTGAGGTTTCTCATATTCTGGAGGTGTGTGGCCAAAGGAATGGACACAGTTTCCCAGGAGAGAGCAGGCACGGTCCTGTGGTATGGCTCCAGAGGACCCAGCCTAGAGGCTCTGTTTGCCAGGGCTGTGGGGACAGATGTCTGAAAAAGCAAACTTGGCTCAGCTAGGGGCCAATGTAATGGCAGGCCTGATCTCTAGTCCGTGAGGGGAGATCCTCTGGAAATCAAAGTAGGGCAAGTGGGAGGCAGTCACTCAGGATTTTGTCTCTAGGTGTTGCGTTTAGAGTGTCCGGTCAGGGTAGGGGTTGTCTCAGAGGCCGAGGAAGAGCCTTCCTCTCAGGGGATTGTCCAAGCTCCCAAGTGTTTGTGTTCATTCTGTGGGAATGAAGAGTACTGTTTTCTGCCACAGGGGACCCACCAGGAGAGGGACTCTAGAGCACAGCAGTGGGTTCCCTCAACTGGAATACACACCATCTAGTTAGTCCTGGGTGCCTATGGGCATGGCAAGCCACATATGCGGGCTCTTGGTCCAGTCACTGAGAGGCGTTACTTGAATAAGGTACTCACGCTGAGGGTCACAATGTGTGTTTGTGCCCTAGGCGGCCCTCACGCTTGGGCGTGGCCTCATGGGCCATGCCGTTTTCTCCTACACTGAAGGTTTGACTCACTGCCAGCAGCAAGGTTTCTTGCCAGGGGGAAGGAGGGGTTCTGACTTGTGCATCAGGTTCCCCCCTGTGCAGGGATTGGAGATAAGGTCTAGGTTCCGATGACTGAAAACCCAGGTTGGGAATGGATGGTGGCCTAAGGCAGTGGCGGGTCCAATGTGCTGGGTGTGCAGCCAGCTGTGTCGGTGTCTGTTGGAAGGTCTGGGCTCAGGCTATTTGCGACAGAGCATCACTGTTTAAGGTAGCCTATGCAATTGGGGTGTTGCTGAGGGCCAAGCAGTTTGATCCTCATTTGGGGTTTCTGGGCAGCGCCATAGACAATGTTTTTCTCTTGGGAGGCAGGCACAGTGCTTCATTGTGGCCCCAGAATTCCCAGTAGGGAGGGTTTGTGGGCCAGGAGTGTGAGGACGGAAGTCTGAAAACACAAGCTAGTGTGAGGATTGGAACCAAGGGCAGAGCAGGCCCACTCTGCAGAGGCTGAATCAAAATCTCCTGCATCTGAAGTCAGGCTGAGGATCAGACGTTGGCTGAGGCTGGAGTATGTGTCCATGATGGCACCTTCATGAAGTGGGGGCCTCATGAGGCCAAGGAAGTTTTCCCACGCTGAGTTTGGAGGTTGCCCCAAACCACAAGGTTTCCTTCTGCGGGACATTCGAGTCCTGTTGCATGGCTCCAGGACATACCATATGGAAGGACTGGAGAGCAGGGTTCGAAGGATGGATCCCTGTACAGCATGCCTCGCATTCCCATTGGCTATTAGCGACAAGATATGTTTGATCTGCTGCCTCTGGAACACGCGACCCAGGGGGCTGAGTTGAAATGGCCTCTCCTGAGGATGTGTCATAATGTGCGTTTGGGTCCATGGAGACCTTGGAATGTGCTGGTTGTTAAGTGGCCCTGCGGAACTCTCCTACCTGAAGTGTTTGATACATCCCAGTAAGAAAGCTGCCCATGTGGAGATGAGAGATGTTTGGTTTGGTGCCTCAGAAAAGCACCATGTGCTGGTCTACGAAAACAGTCCTCTGAGAACGGAAACATGGAAACCAAAGCTAAGGTTCAGATTAGGGCCTGGGGGCCTGTCCATTTCAACCTTCTGTCTCTGGGGACACTGTCTGAGAGTCTAAGTGGAGATAGTTGCTCCGCTGGTGTCAGAGAGCCCCTCTTAGTCCAGCGGGGCCTACACTATTGATGGCCTCAGGGGCCTTGGAGCTTTTCCCTAACTTGTAGTGTTGTGGTCAATGGATTGGGCACACTTTCCTTGGAGAGGGCAGGCACAATCTTTCGCTGTGGCCCTAGAGGCCCTAGCCTGGAGGTGTGTGGGTCCAGGCTGTGGGCACAGAAGTCTGAATACACAAACTCAGCTTAGGAGTGGCGCCTACGGTATGGCAGGCCGGATGTACAGCCCGAGAGGGAGCTCCTGGGCCTCTGAAACAAGGGCGAGTGGGAGGCGTTCCTTCAGTCTTTTGTCTCTGGATGTTGTGTCCGGGATAGCCGTGGATTGGAGCGGTGGCCTCAGGTACTGTGGACGAGTATCCCTCTCTGGGGATTTGTCCCAGCTCCCAAGAGTTTGGGGTCATTTTGTGGGAAGGGTGGAGTCGTGTTGTCTGGCTCATGGGTCTCTCCAAGAAAGGGATTCCAGAGCAGAGCTCCAGGTACGGGCGGGGCGACTGGAAAATTCAAACCGTGGTGAGGATTGGGTGCATAGGGGCTTGGCAAGCCCCATATGTGGGCTCTTGGTCCAGGCCCTGACAGGCCTTTCTTTGACATGGGGCTCATGCTGAGGATCACAGTGTGAATTTGTGCGCAAGCAACACTCAAGTTTGGGCGTGGCATCAGGGGCCATGAAGGTTTCTCCCACCCTGAAGGTGTGACTCCATGCCAAGAGCAAGCTTGACAGCCATGGGGAAGGAGGAGTTCTGTTTTGTGCTTGCTATACCCAGCTGTGTGGAGAATTGATATAATGTCTAGGTTCAGATATCTGAAAACCAAGGTTAGGATGAGGTGACGGCATAAGACCATGGCGTGTCCGAAGTGCTGGGTGTGCGGCCAGCTGTCTCCTTGTCTGTCTGGACGTCTGGCTTCAGGCTGTGTCAGGCAGAGCATGAGTGCCCAGAGCAGCCTATCCAGTTCGGGTACCGTCGAGGCCCGAGCAGGTTGATCCTCATCTGGGTTTTCTTGAGAGCCCCACAGGGAAACGTTTTTCTTCCGTTGGGCAGACACTGGGCTGGGTTTTGGTTCTAGAGTTCCTAGTCCGGAGGGCTTGTTTGCCAGGAGTGTGAGGTAGGAAGTCTGAAAACACAAGCTAGCGTGAGGTTTGGGACCGAGGTCACGGCATGCACACTCTGCAGAGGCTGAATCGGGATCTCCTGCACTGAGGTCATGTCAACTATGAGACGTGCCTCAGGCTAGAGTTCTTGTCCAGCATGGCCTCTTCCTGAAGGTTGTGGGGGCTTCAGGAGGCCAGAAAGTTTTGCCTACGATGGGATTTGTGAACTGCTCCAAAACTGAAGGTTACCTTCTGCACGACAGTCGAGTCCTATTGGATGGTTCCAAGAGGCCCCATATGGAAAGACTCGAGAACAGGTGTCTAAGCATGGATGCCTGGGAACGCCACCTCATATTCCCACTCTTAGTCAGGACAAGGCAGGCTCAATCTGCGGGCTCCTGGGTGAGCTACCCAGAGGGGAGAGTTGAAATGGACTCTCCTGAAGATGAGTCCTACTGTGGTTTGGTGGCCTGGGAGACCTTGGAATGTGGAGGTGGCTCAGGGACTCTGCAGGATTCTCCAACATGAGGTGTTTGACACGGCTCCAACAAGGAAACTTCCCATGTGGAGACGAGAGGAGTTCTGTTCCGTGCCTCAGGAAAGCCCCATACCCTGTTCTTCGAACCAAAGCCTCTGAGGAGTGACACCTGGAAACCAAAGTAAGAGTTGAGACTACGGCCTAAAGGCCTGTCCGGCTCAACCTTCTATCTCTGTTGTCATCTGTGTGCATGCATTCATGGATGTAGCTGCTCAGCTTGTGTCCGAATGCCCCTGTGAGTCCAGTGAGGCTCCCAGTAGTGGGATGTCCTCGGAGGCCTTGAGGTTTCTCATATTCTGGAGGTGTGTGGCCAAAGGAATGGACACAGTTTCCCAGGAGAGAGCAGGCACGGTCCTGTGGTATGGCTCCAGAGGACCCAGCCTAGAGGCTGTGTTTGCCAGGGCTGTGGGGACAGATGTCTGAAAAAGCAAACTTGGCTCAGCTAGGGGCCAATGTAATGGCAGGCCTGATCTCTAGTCCGTGAGGGGAGATCCTCTGGAAATCAAAGTAGGGCAAGTGGGAGGCAGTCACTCAGGATTTTGTCTCTGGGTGTTGCGTTTACAGTGTCCGGTCAGGGTAGGGGTTGTCTCAGAGGCCGAGGAAGAGCCTTCCTCTCAGGGGATTGTCCAAGCTCCCAAGTGTTTGTGTTCATTCTGTGGGAATGAAGAGTACTGTTTTCTGCCACAGGGGACCCCCCAGGAGAGGGACTCTAGAGCACAGCAGTGGGTTCCCTCAACTGGAATACACACCATCTAGTTAGTCCTGGGTGCCTATGGGCATGGCAAGCCACATATGCGGGCTCTTGGCCCAGTCACTGAGAGGCGTTACTTGAATAAGGTACTCACGCTGAGGGTCACAATGTGTGTTTGTGCCCAAGGCGGCCCTCACGCATGGGCGTGGCCTCATGGGCCATGCCGTTTTCTCCTACACTGAAGGTTTGACTCACTGCCAGCAGCAAGGTTTCTTGCCAGGGGGAAGGAGGGGTTCTGACTTGTGCATCAGGTTCCCCCCTGTGCAGGGATTGGAGATAAGGTCTAGGTTCCGATGACTGAAAACCCAGGTTGGGAATGGATGGTGGCCTAAGGCAGTGGCGGGTCCAATGTGCTGGGTGTGCAGCCAGCTGTGTCGGTGTCTGTTGGAAGGTCTGGGCTCAGGCTATTTGCGACAGAGCATCACTGTTTAAGGTAGCCTATGCAATTGGGGTGTTGCCGAGGGCCAAGCAGTTTGATCCTCATTTGTGGTTTCTGGGCAGCGCCATAGACAATGTTTTTCTCTTGGGAGGCAGGCACAGTGCTTCATTGTGGCCCCAGAATTCCCAGTAGGGAGGGTTTGTGGGCCAGGAGTGTGAGGACGGAAGTCTGAAAACACAAGCTAGTGTGAGGATTGGAACCAAGGGCAGAGCAGGCCCACTCTGCAGAGGCTGAATCAAAATCTCCTGCATCTGAAGTCAGGCTGAGGATCAGACGTTGGCTGAGGCTGGAGTATGTGTCCATGATGGCACCTTCATGAAGTGGGGGCCTCATGAGGCCAAGGAAGTTTTCCCACGCTGAGTTTGGAGGTTGCCCCAAACCACAAGGTTTCCTTCTGCGGGACATTCGAGTCCTGTTGCATGGCTCCAGGACATACCATATGGAAGGACTGGAGAGCAGGGTTCGAAGGATGGATCCCTGTACAGCATGCCTCGCATTCCCATTGGCTATTAGCGACAAGATATGTTTGATCTGCTGCCTCTGGAACACGCGACCCAGGGGGCTGAGTTGAAATGGCCTCTCCTGAGGATGTGTCATAATGTGCGTTTGGGTCCATGGAGACCTTGGAATGTGCTGGTTGTTAAGTGGCCCTGCGGAATTCTCCTACCTGAAGTGTTTGATACATCCCAGTAAGAAAGCTGCCCATGTGGAGATGAGAGATGTTTGGTTTGGTGCCTCAGAAAAGCACCATGTGCTGGTCTACGAAAACAGTCCTCTGAGAACGGAAACATGGAAACCAAAGCTAAGGTTCAGATTAGGGCCTGGGGGCCTGTCCATTTCAACCTTCTGTCTCTGGGGACACTGTCTGAGAGTCTAAGTGGAGATAGTTGCTCCGCTGGTGTCAGAGAGCCCCTCTTAGTCCAGGGGGGCCTACACTATTGATGGCCTCAGGGGCCTTGGAGCTTTTCCCTAACCTGTAGTGTTGTGGTCAATGGATTGGGCACACTTTCCTTGGAGAGGGCAGGCACAATCTTTCGCTGTGGCCCTAGAGGCCCTAGCCTGGAGGTGTGTGGGTCCAGGCTGTGGGCAGAGAAGTCTGAATACACAAACTCAGCTTATGCGTGGCGCCTAGGGTATGGCAGGCCGGATGTACAGCCCGAGAGGGAGCTCCTGGGCCTCTGAAACAAGGGCGAGTGGGAGGCGTTCCTTCAGGCTTTTGTCTCTGGATGTTGTGTCCGGGATAGCCGTGGATTGGAGCGGTGGCCTCAGGTACTGTGGACGAGTATCCCTCTCTGGGGATTTGTCCCAGCTCCCAAGAGTTTGGGGTCATTTTGTGGGAAGGGTGGAGTCGTGTTGTCTGGCTCATGGGTCTCTCCAAGAAAGGGATTCCAGAGCAGAGCTCCAGGTACGGGCGGGGCGACTGGAAAATTCAAACCGTGGTGAGGATTGGGTGCATAGGGGCTTGGCAAGCCCCATATGTGGGCTCTTGGTCCAGGCCCTGACAGGCCTTTCTTTGACATGGGGCTCATGCTGAGGGCCACAGTGTGAATTTGTGCCCAAGCAGCACTCAAGTTTGGGCGTGGCATCAGGAGCCATGAAAGTTTCTCCCACCCTGAAGGTGTGACTCCATGCCAAGAGCAAGCTTGACAGCCATGGGGAAGGAGGAGTTCTGTTTTGTGCTTGCTATACCCAGCTGTGTGGAGAATTGATATAATGTCTAGGTTCAGATATCTGAAAACCAAGGTTAGGATGAGGTGACGGCATAAGACCATGGCGTGTCCGAAGTGCTGGGTGTGCGGCCAGCTGTCTCCTTGTCTGTCTGGACGTCTGGCTTCAGGCTGTGTCAGGCAGAGCATGAGTGCCCAGAGCAGCCTATCCAGTTCGGGTACCGTCGAGGCCCGAGCAGGTTGATCCTCATCTGGGTTTTCTGGAGAGCCCCACAGGGAAACGTTTTTCTTCCGTTGGGCAGACACTGGGCTGTGTTTTGGTTCCGGAGTTCCTAGTCCGGAGGGCTTGTTTGCCAGGAGTGTGAGGAAGGAAGTCTGAAAACACAAGCTAGCGTGAGGTTTGGAACCGAGGTCACGGCATGCCCACTCTGCAGAGGCTGAATCGGGATCTCCTGCACTGAGGTCATGTCAACTATGAGACGTGCCTCAGGCTAGAGTTCTTGTCCAGCATGGCCTCTTCCTGAAGGGTGTGGGGGCTTCATGAGGCCAGAAAGTTTTGCCTACGATGGGATTTGTGAACTGCTCCAAAACTGAAGGTTACCTTCTGCACGACAGTCGAGTCTTATTGGATGGTTCCAAGAGGCCCCATATGGAAAGACTCGAGAGCAGGTGTCTAAGCATGGATGCCTGGGAACGCCACCTCATATTCCCACTCTTTAGTCAGGACAAGGCAGGCTCAATCTGCGGGCTCCTGGGTGAGCTACCCAGAGGGGAGAGTTGAAATGGACTCTCCTGAAGATGAGTCCTACTGTGGCTTGGTGGCCTGGGAGACCTTGGCATGTGGAGGTGGCTCAGGGACTCTGCAGGATTCTCCAACATGAGGTGTTTGACACGGCTCGAACAAGGAAACTTCCCATGTGGAGACGAGAGGAGTTCTGTTCCGTGCCTCAGGAAAGCCCCATACCCTGTTCTTCGAACCAAAGCCTCTGAGGAGTGACACCTGGAAACCAAAGTAAGAGTTGAGACTACGGCCTAAAGGCCTGTCCGGCTCAACCTTCTATCTCTGTTGTCATCTGTGTGCATGCATTCATGGATGTAGCTGCTCAGCTTGTGTCCGAATGCCCCTGTGAGTCCAGTGAGGCTCCCAGTAGTGGGATGTCCTCGGAGGCCTTGAGGTTTCTCATATTCTGGAGGTGTGTGGCCAAAGGAATGGACACAGTTTCCCAGGAGAGAGCAGGCACGGTCCTGTGGTATGGCTCCAGAGGACCCAGCCTAGAGGCTGTGTTTGCCAGGGCTGTGGGGACAGATGTCTGAAAAAGCAAACTTGGCTCAGCTAGGGGCCAATGTAATGGCAGGCCTGATCTCTAGTCCGTGAGGGGAGATCCTCTGGAAATCAAAGTAGGGCAAGTGGGAGGCAGTCACTCAGGATTTTGTCTCTGGGTGTTGCGTTTACAGTGTCCGGTCAGGGTAGGGGTTGTCTCAGAGGCCGAGGAAGAGCCTTCCTCTCAGGGGATTGTCCAAGCTCCCAAGTGTTTGTGTTCATTCTGTGGGAATGAAGAGTACTGTTTTCTGCCACAGGGGACCCCCCAGGAGAGGGACTCTAGAGCACAGCAGTGGGTTCCCTCAACTGGAATACACACCATCTAGTTAGTCCTGGGTGCCTATGGGCATGGCAAGCCACATATGCGGGCTCTTGGCCCAGTCACTGAGAGGCGTTACTTGAATAAGGTACTCACGCTGAGGGTCACAATGTGTGTTTGTGCCCAAGGCGGCCCTCACGCTTGGGCGTGGCCTCATGGGCCATGCCGTTTTCTCCTACACTGAAGGTTTGACTCACTGCCAGCAGCAAGGTTTCTTGCCAGGGGGAAGGAGGGGTTCTGACTTGTGCATCAGGTTCCCCCCTGTGCAGGGATTGGAGATAAGGTCTAGGTTCCGATGACTGAAAACCCAGGTTGGGAATGGATGGTGGCCTAAGGCAGTGGCGGGTCCAATGTGCTGGGTGTGCAGCCAGCTGTGTCGGTGTCTGTTGGAAGGTCTGGGCTCAGGCTATTTGCGACAGAGCATCACTGTTGAAGGTAGCCTATGCAATTGGGGTGTTGCTGAGGGCCAAGCAGTTTGATCCTCATTTGGGGTTTCTGGGCAGCGCCATAGACAATGTTTTTCTCTTGGGAGGCAGGCACAGTGCTTCATTGTGGCCCCAGAATTCCCAGTAGGGAGGGTTTGTGGGCCAGGAGTGTGAGGACGGAAGTCTGAAAACACAAGCTAGTGTGAGGATTGGAACCAAGGGCAGAGCAGGCCCACTCTGCAGAGGCTGAATCAAAATCTCCTGCATCTGAAGTCAGGCTGAGGATCAGACGTTGGCTGAGGCTGGAGTATGTGTCCATGATGGCACCTTCATGAAGTGGGGGCCTCATGAGGCCAAGGAAGTTTTCCCACGCTGAGTTTGGAGGTTGCCCCAAACCACAAGGTTTCCTTCTGCGGGACATTCGAGTCCTGTTGCATGGCTCCAGGACATACCATATGGAAGGACTGGAGAGCAGGGTTCGAAGGATGGATCCCTGTACAGCATGCCTCGCATTCCCATTGGCTATTAGCGACAAGATATGTTTGATCTGCTGCCTCTGGAACACGCGACCCAGGGGGCTGAGTTGAAATGGCCTCTCCTGAGGATGTGTCATAATGTGCGTTTGGGTCCATGGAGACCTTGGAATGTGCTGGTTGTTAAGTGGCCCTGCGGAACTCTCCTACCTGAAGTGTTTGATACATCCCAGTAAGAAAGCTGCCCATGTGGAGATGAGAGATGTTTGGTTTGGTGCCTCAGAAAAGCACCATGTGCTGGTCTACGAAAACAGTCCTCTGAGAACGGAAACATGGAAACCAAAGCTAAGGTTCAGATTAGGGCCTGGGGGCCTGTCCATTTCAACCTTCTGTCTCTGGGGACACTGTCTGAGAGTCTAAGTGGAGATAGTTGCTCCGCTGTTGTCAGAGAGCCCCTCTTAGTCCAGCGGGGCCTACACTATTGATGGCCTCAGGGGCCTTGGAGCTTTTCCCTAACCTGTAGTGTTGTGGTCAATGGATTGGGCACACTTTCCTTGGAGAGGGCAGGCACAATCTTTCGCTGTGGCCCTAGAGGCCCTAGCCTGGAGGTGTGTGGGTCCAGGCTGTGGGCACAGAAGTCTGAATACACAAACTCAGCTTAGGAGTGGCGCCTAGGGTATGGCAGGCCGGATGTACAGCCCGAGAGGGAGCTCCTGGGCCTCTGAAACAAGGGCGAGTGGGAGGCGTTCCTTCAGTCTTTTGTCTCTGGATGTTGTGACCGGGATAGCCGTGGATTGGAGCGGTGGCCTCAGGTACTGTGGACGAGTATGCCTCTCTGGGGATTTGTCCCAGCTCCCAAGAGTTTGGGGTCATTTTGTGGGAAGGGTGGAGTCGTGTTGTCTGGCTCATGGGTCTCTCCAAGAAAGGGATTCCAGAGCAGAGCTCCAGGTACGGGCGGGGCGACTGGAAAATTCAAACCGTGGTGAGGATTGGGTGCATAGGGGCTTGGCAAGCCCCATATGTGGGCTCTTGGTCCAGGCCCTGACAGGCCTTTCTTTGACATGGGGCTCATGCTGAGGATCACAGTGTGAATTTGTGCGCAAGCAACACTCAAGTTTGGGCGTGGCATCAGGGGCCATGAAGGTTTCTCCCACCCTGAAGGTGTGACTCCATGCCAAGAGCAAGCTTGACAGCCATGGGGAAGGAGGAGTTCTGTTTTGTGCTTGCTATACCCAGCTGTGTGGAGAATTGATATAATGTCTAGGTTCAGATATCTGAAAACCAAGGTTAGGATGAGGTGACGGCATAAGACCATGGCGTGTCCGAAGTGCTGGGTGTGCGGCCAGCTGTCTCCTTGTCTGTCTGGACGTCTGGCTTCAGGCTGTGTCAGGCAGAGCATGAGTGCCCAGAGCAGCCTATCCAGTTCGGGTACCGTCGAGGCCCGAGCAGGTTGATCCTCATCTGGGTTTTCTTGAGAGCCCCACAGGGAAACGTTTTTCTTCCGTTGGGCAGACACTGGGCTGGGTTTTGGTTCTAGAGTTCCTAGTCCGGAGGGCTTGTTTGCCAGGAGTGTGAGGTAGGAAGTCTGAAAACACAAGCTAGCGTGAGGTTTGGGACCGAGGTCACGGCATGCACACTCTGCAGAGGCTGAATCGGGATCTCCTGCACTGAGGTCATGTCAACTATGAGACGTGCCTCAGGCTAGAGTTCTTGTCCAGCATGGCCTCTTCCTGAAGGTTGTGGGGGCTTCAGGAGGCCAGAAAGTTTTGCCTACGATGGGATTTGTGAACTGCTCCAAAACTGAAGGTTACCTTCTGCACGACAGTCGAGTCCTATTGGATGGTTCCAAGAGGCCCCATATGGAAAGACTCGAGAACAGGTGTCTAAGCATGGATGCCTGGGAACGCCACCTCATATTCCCACTCTTAGTCAGGACAAGGCAGGCTCAATCTGCGGGCTCCTGGGTGAGCTACCCAGAGGGGAGAGTTGAAATGGACTCTCCTGAAGATGAGTCCTACTGTGGCTTGGTGGCCTGGTAGAACTTGGAATGTGGAGGTGGCTCAGGGACTCTGCAGGATTCTCCAACATGAGGTGTTTGACACGGCTCCAACAAGGAAACTTCCCATGTGGAGACGAGAGGAGTTCTGTTCCGTGCCTCAGGAAAGCCCCATTTCCTGTTCTTCGAACCAAAGCCTCTGAGGAGTGACACCTGGAAACCAAAGTAAGAGTTGAGACTACGGCCTAAAGGCCTGTCCGGCTCAACCTTCTATCTCTGTTGTCATCTGTGTGCATGCATTCATGGATGTAGCTGCTCAGCTTGTGGCCGAATGCCCCTGTGAGTCCAGTGAGGCTCCCAGTAGTGGGATGTCCTCGGAGGCCTTGAGGTTTCTCATATTCTCGAGGTGTGTGGCCAAAGGAATGGACACAGTTTCGCAGGAGAGAGCAGGCACGGTCCTGTGGTATGGATCCAGAGGACCCAGCCTAGAGGCTCTGTTTGCCAGGGCTGGGGGGACAGATGTCTGAAAAAGCAAACTTGGCTCAGCTAGGGGCCAATGTAATGGCAGGCCTGATCTCTAGTCCGTGAGGGGAGATCCTCTGGAAATCAAAGTAGGGCAAGTGGGAGGCAGTCACTCAGGATTTTGTCTCTGGGTGTTGCGTTTACAGTGTCCGGTCAGGGTAGGGGTTGTCTCAGAGGCCGAGGAAGAGCCTTCCTCTCAGGGGATTGTCCGAGCTCCCAAGTGTTTGTGTTCATTCTGTGGGAATGAAGAGTACTGTTTTCTGCCACAGGGGACCCCCCAGGAGAGGGACTCTAGAGCACAGCAGTGGGTTCCCTCAACTGGAATACACACCATCTAGTTAGTCCTGGGTGCCTATGGGCATGGCAAGCCACATATGCGGGCTCTTGGTCCAGTCACTGAGAGGCGTTACTTGAATAAGGTACTCACGCTGAGGGTCACAATGTGTGTTTGTGCCCAAGGCGGCCCTCACGCATGGGCGTGGCCTCATGGGCCATGCCGTTTTCTCCTACACTGAAGGTTTGACTCACTGCCAGCAGCAAGGTTTCTTGCCAGGGGGAAGGAGGGGTTCTGACTTGTGCATCAGGTTCCCCCCTGTGCAGGTTTTGGAGATAAAGTCTAGGTTCCGATGACTGAAAACCCAGGTTGGGAATGGATGGTGGCCTAAGGCAGTGGCGGGTCCAATGTGCTGGGTGTGCAGCCAGCTGTGTCGGTGTCTGTTGGAAGGTCTGGGCTCAGGCTATTTGCGACAGAGCATCACTGTTTAAGGTAGCCTATGCAATTGGGGTGTTGCCGAGGGCCAAGCAGTTTGATCCTCATTTGGGGTTTCTGGGCAGCGCCATAGACAAGGTTTTTCTCTTGGGAGGCAGGCACAGTGCTTCATTGTGGCCCCAGAATTCCCAGTAGGGAGGGTTTGTGGGCCAGGAGTGTGAGGACGGAAGTCTGAAAACACAAGCTAGTGTGAGGATTGGAACCAAGGGCAGAGCAGGCCCACTCTGCAGAGGCTGAATCAAAATCTCCTGCATCTGAAGTCAGGCTGAGGATCCGACGTTGGCTGAGGCTGGAGTATGTGTCCATGATGGCACCTTCATGAAGTGGGGCACTCATGAGGCCAAGGAAGTTTTCCCACGCTGAGTTTGGAGGTTGCCCCAAACCACAAGGTTTCCTTCTGCGGGACATTCGAGTCCTTTTGCATGGCTCCAGGACATACCATATGGAAGGACTGGAGAGCAGGGTTCGAAGGATGGATCCCTGTACTGCATGCCTCGCATTCCCATTGGCTACTAGCGACAAGATATGTTTGATCTGCTGCCTCTGGAACACGCGACCCAGGGGGCTGAGTTGAAATGGCCTCTCCTGAGGATGCGTCATAATGTGCGTTTGGGTCCATGGAGACCTTGGAATGTGCTGGTTGTTCAGTGGCCCTGCGGAACTCTCCTACCTGAAGTGTTTGATACATCCCAGTAAGAAAGCTGCCCATGTGGAGATGAGAGATGTTTGGTTTGGTGCCTCAGAAAAGCACCATGTGCTGGTCTACGAAAACAGTCCTCTGAGAACGGAAACATGGAAACCAAAGCTAAGGTTCAGATTAGGGCCTGGGGGCCTGTCCATTTCAACCTTCTGTCTCTGGGGACACTGTCTGAGAGTCTAAGTGGAGATAGTTGCTCCGCTGGTGTCAGAGAGCCCCTCTTAGTCCAGCGGGGCCTACACTATTGATGGCCTCAGGGGCCTTGGAGCTTTTCCCTAACCTGTAGTGTTGTGGTCAATGGATTGGGCACACTTTCCTTGGAGAGGGCAGGCACAATCTTTCGCTGTGGCCCTAGAGGCCCTAGCCTGGAGGTGTGGGGGTCCAGGCTGTGGGCACAGAAGTCTGAATACACAAACTCAGCTTAGGAGTGGCGCCTAGGGTATGGCAGGCCGGATGTACAGCCCGAGAGAGAGCTCCTGGGCTTCTGAAACAAGGGCGAGTGGGAGGCGTTCCTTCAGGCTTTTCTCTCTGGATGTTGTGTCCGGGATAGCCGTGGATTGGAGCGGTGGCCTCAGGTACTGTGGACGAGTATCCCTCTCTGGGGATTTGTCCCAGCTCCCAAGAGTTTGGGGTCATTTTGTGGGAAGGGAGGAGTCGTGTTGTCTGGCTCATGGGTCTCTCCAAGAAAGGGATTCCAGAGCAGAGCTCCAGGTACGGGCGGGGCGACTGGAAAATTCAAACCGTGGTGAGGATTGGGTGCATAGGGGCTTGGCAAGCCCCATATGTGGGCTCTTGGTCCAGGCCCTGACAGGCCTTTCTTTGACATGGGGCTCATGCTGAGGATCACAGTGTGAATTTGTGCGCAAGCAACACTCAAGTTTGGGCGTGGCATCAGGGGCCATGAAGGTTTCTCCCACCCTGAAGGTGTGACTCCATGCCAAGAGCAAGCTTGACAGCCATGGGGAAGGAGGAGTTCTGTTTTGTGCTTGCTATACCCAGCTGTGTGGAGAATTGATATAATGTCTAGGTTCAGATATCTGAAAACCAAGGTTAGGATGAGGTGACGGCATAAGACCATTGGGTGTCCGAAGTGCTGGGTGTGCGGCCAGCTGTCTCCTTGTCTGTCTGGACGTCTGGCTTCAGGCTGTGTCAGGCAGAGCATGAGTGCCCAGAGCAGCCTATCCAGTTCGGGTACCGTCGAGGCCCGAGCAGGTTGATCCTCATCTAGGTTTTCTGGAGAGCCCCACAGGGAAACGTTTTTCTTCCCTTGGGCAGACACTGGGCTGGGTTTTGGTTCCGGAGTTCCTAGTCCGGAGGGCTTGTTTGCAGGAGTGTGAGGAAGGAAGTCTGAAAACACAAGCTAGCGTGAGGTTTGGGACCGAGGTCACGGCATGCCCACTCTGCAGAGGCTGAATCGGGATCTCCTGAAGTGAGGTCATGTCAAGTATGAGACGTGCCTCAGGCTAGAGTTCTTGTCCAGCATGGCCTCTTCCTGAAGGTTGTGGGGGCTTCATGAGGACAGAAAGTTTTGCCTACGATGGGATTTGTGAACTGCTCCAAAACTGAAGGTTACCTTCTGCACGACAGTCGAGTCCTATTGGATGGTTCCAAGAGGCCCCATATGGAAAGACTCGAGAGCAGGTGTCTAAGCATGGATGCCTGGGAACGCCACCTCATATTCCCACTCTTTAGTCAGGACAAGGCAGGCTCAATCTGCGGGCTCCTGGGTGAGCTACCCAGAGGGGAGAGTTGAAATGGACTCTCCTGAAGATGAGTCCTACTGTGGCTTGGTGGCCTGGGAGACCTTGGAATGTGGAGGTGGCTCAGGGACTCTGCAGGATTCTCCAACATGAGGTGTTTGACACGGCTCCAACAAGGAAACTTCCCATGTGGAGACGAGAGGAGTTCTGTTCCGTGCCTCAGGAAAGCCCCATACCCTGTTCTTCGAACCAAAGCCTCTGAGGAGTGACACCTGGAAACCAAAGTAAGAGTTGAGACTACGGCCTAAAGGCCTGTCCGGCTCAACCTTCTATCTCTGTTGTCATCTGTGTGCATGCATTCATGGATGTAGCTGCTCAGCTTGTGGCCGAATGCCCCTGTGAGTCCAGTGAGGCTCCCAGTAGTGGGATGTCCTCGGAGGCCTTGAGGTTTCTCATATTCTGGAGGAGTGTGGCCAAAGGAATGGACACAGTTTCCCAGGAGAGAGCAGGCACGGTCCTGTGGTATGGCTCCAGAGGACCCAGCCTAGAGGCTCTGTTTGCCAGGGCTGTGGGGACAGATGTCTGAAAAAGCAAACTTGGCTCAGCTAGGGGCCAATGTAATGGCAGGCCTGATCTCTAGTCTGTGAGGGGAGATCCTCTGGAAATCAAAGTAGGGCAAGTGGGAGGCAGTCACTCAGGATTTTGTCTCTGGGTGTTGCGTTTACAGTGTCCGGTCTGGGTAGCGGTTGTCTTAGAGGCCGAGGAAGAGCCTTCCTCTCAGGGGATTGTCCAAGCTCCCAATTGTTTGTGTTCATTCTGTGGGAATGAAGAGTACTGTTTTCTGCCACAGGGGACCCCCCAGGAGAGGGACTCTAGAGCACAGCAGTGGGTTCCCTCAACTGGAATACACACCATCTAGTTAGTCCTGGGTGCCTATGGGCATGGCAAGCCATATATGCGGGCTCTTGGTCCAGTCACTGAGAGGCGTTACTTGAATAAGGTACTCACGCTGATGGTCACAATGTGTGTTTGTGCCCACGGCGGCTCTCACGCTTGGGCGTGGCCTCATGGGCCATGCCGTTTTCTCCTACACTGAAGGTTTGACTCACTGCCGGCAGCAAGGTTTCTTGCCAGGGGGAAGGAGGGGTTCTGACTTGTGCATCAGGTTCCCCCCTGTGCAGGGATTGGAGATAAGGTCTAGGTTCCGATGACTGAAAACCCAGGTTGGGAATGGATGGTGGCCTAAGGCAGTGGCGGGTCCAATGTGCTGGGTGTGCAGCCAGCTGTGTCGGTGTCTGTTGGAAGGTCTGGGCTCTGGCTATTTGCGACAGAGCATCACTGTTTAAGGTAGCCTATGCAATTGGGGTGTTGCCGAGGGCCAAGCAGTTTGATCCTCATTTGGGGTTTCTGGGCAGCGCCATAGACAATGTTTTTCTCTTGGGAGGCAGGCACAGTGCTTCATTGTGGCCCCAGAATTCCCAGTAGGGAGGGTTTGTGGGCCAGGAGTGTGAGGACAAAAGTCTGAAAACACAAGCTAGTGTGAGGATTGGAACCAAGGGCAGAGCAGGCCCACTCTGCAGAGGCTGAATCAAAATCTCCTGCATCTGAAGTCAGGCTGAGGATCAGACGTTGGCTGAGGCTCGAGTATGTGTCCATGATGGCACCTTCATGAAGTGGGGGCCTCATGAGGCCAAGGAAGTTTTCCCACGCTGAGTTTGGAGGTTGCCCCAAACCACAAGGTTTCCTTCTGCGGGACATTCGAGTCCTGTTGCATGGCTCCAGGACATACCATACGGAAGGACTGGAGAGCAGGGTTCGAAGGATGGATACCTGTACAGCATGCCTCGCATTCCCATTGGCTATTAGCGACAAGATATGTTTGATCTGCTGCCTCTGGAACACGCGACCCAGGGGGCTGAGTTGAAATGGCCTCTCCTGAGGATGCATCATAATGTGCGTTTGGGTCCATGGAGACCTTGGAATGTGCTGGTTGTTCAGTGACCCTGCGGAACTCTCCTACCTGAAGTGTTTGATACATCCCAGTAAGAAAGCTGCCCATGTGGAGATGAGAGATGTTTGGTTTGGTGCCTCAGAAAAGCCCCATGTGCTGGTCTACGAAAACAGTCCTCTGAGAACGGAAACATGGAAACCAAAGCTAAGGTACAGATTAGGGCCTGGGGGCCTGTCCATTTCAACCTTCTGTCTCTGGGGACACGGTCTGAGAGTCTAAGTGGAGATAGTTGCTCCGCTGGTGTCAGAGAGCCCCTCTTAGTCCAGGGGGGCCTACACTATTGATGGCCTCAGGGGCCTTGGAGCTTTTCCCTAACCTGTAGTGTGGTGGTCAATGGATTGGGCACACTTTCCTTGGAGAGGGCAGGCACAATCTTTCGCTGTGGCCCTAGAGGCCCTAGCCTGGAGGTGTGTGGGTCCAGGCTGTGGGCACAGAAGTCTGAATACACAAACTCAGCTTATGCGTGGCGCCTAGGGTATGGCAGGCCGGATGTACAGCGCGAGAGGGAGCTCCTGGGCCTCTGAAACAAGGGCGAGTGGGAGGCGTTCCTTCAGGCTTTTGTCTCTGGATGTTGTGTCCGGGATAGCCGTGGATTGGAGCGGTGGCCTCAGGTACTGTGGACGAGTATGCCTCTCTGGGGATTTGTCCCAGCTCCCAAGAGTTTGGGGTCATTTTGTGGGAAGGGTGGAGTCGTGTTGTCTGGCTCATGGGTCTCTCCAAGAAAGGGATTCCAGAGCAGAGCTCCAGGTACGGGCGGGGCGACTGGAAAATTCAAACCGTGGTGAGGATTGGGTGCATAGGGGCTTGGCAAGCCCCATATGTGGGCTCTTGGTCCAGGCCCTGACAGGCCTTTCTTTGACATGGGGCTCATGCTGAGGGCCACAGTGTGAATTTGTGCCCAAGCAGCACTCAAGTTTGGGCGTGGCATCAGGGGCCATGAAGGTTTCTCCCACCCTGAAGGTGTGACTCCATGCCAAGAGCAAGCTTGACAGCCATGGGGAAGGAGGAGTTCTGTTTTGTGCTTGCTATACCCAGCTGTGTGGAGAATTGATATAATGTCTAGGTTCAGATATCTGAAAACCAAGGTTAGGATGAGGTGACGGCATAAGACCATGGCGTGTCCGAAGTGCTGGGTGTGCGGCCAGCTGTCTCCTTGTCTGTCTGGACGTCTGGCTTCAGGCTGTGTCAGGCAGAGCATGAGTGCCCAGAGCAGCCTATCCAGTTCGGGTACCGTCGAGGCCCGAGCAGGTTGATCCTCATCTGGGTTTTCTGGAGAGCCCCACAGGGAAACGTTTTTCTTCCGTTGGGCAGACACTGGGCTGGGTTTTGGTTCTGGAGTTCCTAGTCCGGAGGGCTTGTTTGCCAGGAGTGTGAGGAAGGAAGTCTGAAAACACAAGCTAGCGTGAGGTTTGGGACCGAGGGCACGGCAGGCCCACTCTGCAGAGGCTGAATCGTGATCTCCTGCACTGAGGTCATGTCAACTATGAGACGTGCCTCAGGCTAGAGTTCTTGTCCAGCCTGGCCTCTTCCTGAAGGGTGTGGGGGCTTCATGAGGCCAGAAAGTTTTGGCTACGATGGGATTTGTGAACTGCTCCAAAACTGAAGGTTACCTTCTGCACGACAGTCGAGTCCTATTGGATGGTTCCAAGAGGCCCCATATGGAAAGACTCGAGAGCAGGTGTCTAAGCATGGATGCCTGGGAACGCCACCTCATATTCCCACTCTTTAGTCAGGACAAGGCAGGCTCAATCTGCAGGCTCCTGGGTGAGCTACCTAGAGGGGAGAGTTGAAATGGACTCTCCTGAAGATGAGTTCTACTGTGGCTTTGTGGCCTGGGAGACCTTGGAATGTGGAGGTGGCTCAGCGACTCTGCAGGGTTTTCCAAACTGAGGTGTTTGACACAGCTCCAACAAGGAATCTTCCCATGTGGCGACGAGAGGAGTTCTGTTCAGTGCCTCAGGAAAGCCCCAAATCCTGTTCTTCGAAACAAAGCCTCTGAGGAGTGACACCTGGAACCCAAAGCAAGAGTTGAGATTAGGGCCTAAGGGCCTGTCCGGCTCAACCTTCTATCTCTGTTGACATCTGTGTGCATGCCTTCGTGGAGGTAGCTGCTCAGCTTGTTTCCGAATGCCCCTGTGTGTCCAGGGAGTCTCCCAGTAGTGGGATGTCCTCGGGGGCCTTGATTTTTCTCTTATTCTGGAGGTGTGTGGCCAAAGGAATGGAAACAGTTTCCCAGGAGAGAGCAGGCACGGTCCTGTGGTATGGCTCCAGAGGACCCAGCCTAGAGGCTGTGTTTGCCAGGGCTGTGGGGACTGATGTCTGAAAGAGCAAACTTGGCTCAGGTAGGGGCCAAGGTAATGGCAGGCCTGATCTCCAGTCCGTGAGGGGAGATCCTCTGGATATCACAGGAGGGCAAGTGGGAGGCATTCGCTCAGGCTTTTGTCTCTGGGTGTTGCGTTCACAGTGTCCGGTCAGGGTAGGGGTTGCCTCAGGGTCCGAGGAATGCCTTCCTCTCTGGGGATTGTCCAAGCTCCCAAGTGTTTGGGTTCATTCTGTGGGAAGTGAAGAGTACTGTTTTCTGCCACAAAGGACCTCCCAGGAGAGGGACTCTAGAGCACAGCAGTGGGTTCCCTCAACTGGAATACACACCATCTATTTAGTCCTGGGTGACTATGGGCATGGCAAGGACTATATGCAGGATCTTCGTCCCGAACCTGACATGCCTTTCTTTGTCATGGGGCTCATGCTAGGGTCACAGTGTGAATTTGTGCCCAAGCAGCACTCATGTTTGGGCGTGGCATCAGGGGCCATGAAGGGTTCCCCACGTGAAGGTGTGACTCCATGCGAAGAACAAGCATTACAGCCATGTGGAAGGCAGAGTTCTGATTGTGATTCCGATACTCAAACTCAGCTTTGGGGACATCGGTATGGCAGGCCCAATCTACAAACCATGAGAAGAACTCATGAAGATTTGAATATAGAGTGAGTCTGAGGCGCTTGCTCAGGCATTTGTCTCTGCAATTTGTATCAGCGATCTCCGTGGAATGTCGGGGATGCCTCATGGGCCATGGACGAATCTACCTCTATGATGATTTTGCCGGATTCCCAATTATTTTTCGTCTATCTGTGGGATGGGAAGCATCCTTTCAGTTTTGTTACCTCAGGTGTCCCACGAAAAGAGGGATTCCAAAGCAAAGCCGTGGGGAAGACTGAAGGGAGCACCTGAACTATGGTTAAAAATTGGGTCCTAGGGGCATGGCAAGCCCAATATGCTATCTCTTCATCCAGCCACTGAGAGGCCTTACTTGAGGACTTTGGTCAGGCTGAGGGTCACAATGTGTTTTTGTGAGCAATGTAGCCTGCGAGCATGGAGGGGCCTCATGGGCAACACTGGATTCAACTACACTGAATGTTGGACAACATGCCAACCACAAGGTTTCTTGCCATGGGGAAGGAGTTCTGATTTCTGCATCAGGATCAACCCTGGGCAGTGATTGGAGATAAAGTCTAGAATCTAAAGCCTGAAAACCGAGGTTGGGAAGAGATGACAACCTAAGGCCATGGCGGCTCCATGTGCTCAGTGTGCGGCAAGCTGTCTGGTTGGGGCCAGGAAGTCCAGGCTCAGGCTGTGTCAGAAAGGGCATTAGTGCCGTGTTCAGCCTATATGTTCGGGGTACAGCCAAGGTAGGTGCAGGTTGATCCTCACTTGGGGTTACTGGGTAGCCCCAGAGGGCAATGTTTTTCTTC
This sequence comes from Mustela nivalis, assembly GCF_964662115.1. Taxonomy (NCBI): domain Eukaryota; kingdom Metazoa; phylum Chordata; class Mammalia; order Carnivora; family Mustelidae; genus Mustela; species Mustela nivalis. Next base: position 695,097 of record NW_028136382.1, read on the forward strand.
TAGAGGGCAGGCAGAGTGCTGCATTGTAGTTCTGGATTGCCAAACTGGAGGGCTTGTGGGCCAGTAGTCTGAGAACAGAAGTCTGAGAACACAAGCTCGGCTTAGGTTTCTGGTTGAGGACATGGCACGCAGAATCTACAGACCGGAATCGAGATCTCGTGCATCTGAAGTCAGGGCGAGGATCAGACGATCGCTCAGGTTGGAGTTTCTGTCCCTTATGGCCCCTTCATGAAGGGGGAGCATCACAAGGCCATGGGGGTTGTCCCACGATGGGATTTGTGAGAAGCTCCAAACTGCAAAGTGTCTTCTACAGGATAATTGAGACCTGTTGTTTGGCTCCAGGCCAATGATTCTGAGCAGGGTTCTAAGGATGGATCGCTGGGTAGCCCACCTAGCATTCCAATTGTCTCCTAGCAACAAGACAGGTTAGATCCTCTGGATCTGGGGGAGCAACGGAGGAGGCTGAGTTGAAATGGACTCTCCTGGGGTTGGGTCCTAGCGTGCTTTTGTGTGTATCGAGACCTTGGAATGAAGCGGTGGCACTGGGGCCCTGACGGGTTCTCCAAAACAGAGGCTTTGACAGAGCTCCAACGTGCTAGTTTCCCATGTGTAGATGAGATTTTTCTGATGGGTGCATCAAGAAAAAGCCATTGCTGGTTTTGAAATCCAGGCGTCTGAGGAGAGACCCTGGAAACCAAAGCAATGGATCTGATTAGTGCCTAGGGGTCTGTTCTTTCCTTTTTACCTCTGGGGACATCTGTCTATGGGTCTGAGTGCAGGTAGGTGCACAGATGGGCTCAGATTGCCCCTGTTTTTCCTGGGAAGCCAGCCCTAGTGAGATGGATCAGGTATTGGGTGTTCATTCTATTAGAAGGGTTGTGGCCATTGGAAATGGCAAACACATTTCCCTTACAGAGGGCAAGTACAGTCCTCAGGCTTGGCTCCAGGGGCCTGATCCTTTAGGTTGTGTAGGCCAGGGCTGTTTGGACAGTTTTCTGAAAACATAACCTCGGCTTATGTTTCCGGTCATAGTTATGGCAGGACTGATCTGCAGACAATGAGGAGAACTCATCGGGATTTGAAAAAGAGCAAGTGTGAGGCTCTTGCTCAAGTTTTTGTCTCTGGATATCGTGTCACTCACGGTGGTGAAATTTCTGGGTGACTTCATGGGAAATGGATGAGTCTTACTCTCTGGTGGTTTAGCCCCGTCCAAAGAGTTTGGGGTCATTCTGTGGGATGGAAGACGTCCGTTTTGTTGTTGTTGTTGTTTTCTTTTTTAACCTCAGGTGTCCCAACAAATGAGGGATTCCAGAGTAGAGCCCTGGGGAGGGGCGACTGGACAATCAGAAATCTGGTTAAAAATTAGGGCCTAGGGACATGTCAAGCCCAATATGACATCTAATAGTCCAGCCACTGAGAGGACTTACTAGAGGAGAAGACTCATGCTGAGGGTCACAATGCGTGTTTATGACCCCGTCGCACTCAAGAATGGGCGGGGCCTCGGGTGAATGCTGGTTTCCTCTACTCTGACCATTGGACAATGTGCCAACCACAAGGTTTCTTGCCATGGGTAAGGCGGAGTTCTGATTTCTGCATCACACTCAAACCTGGGCAGTGATTGGCGATAAGGTCTCGGTTCTGAAGCCTGAAAATTGAAGTAGGGAAGAGATGAAGACCTAAGGCCATGGCGGGTCTTATGTGCTCAGTGTGCTGTCAGCTTTCTGGGGGTTGGTCTGAGGTCCGGGCTCAGGTTGTGTCCGACAGTGGTTTAGTGCCCACGTTAGACTATATAATTTGGGTAAAGTCGAGTGCTGTGTAGGTTTATTCTCATTTAAGGTGCCTGGGCAGCTCATGAGGCAATAATTTTTTTCTACATGGCAGGCAGAGTGCTGCACTGTGGGTCCAGAATTGCCAAACTTGAGGGCTTCGGGGCCAGGGGTGTGAGGACGGAAGTCTGAGAAGACAAGCTAGACTTGCTTTCAGGGCGAGGGCATGGCAGGTACCCCCTTCAGATCTGAACCAATATCTCATGCATCTGAAGTCAGGCGAGGATCAGACGTTGGCTCAAGTTGAAGTTTCTGTGCATGACGGCCGCTTCATGAAGGGAGCGGAATCTCGATGCCATTGAGGTTTTCCCACGTTGGGAGTTGTGGGATGCCCCCTTCAAGGATTCCTTCTGCGGAACAATTGAGACCTGTTGGACAGCTCCAGGACATCCCACACAGAATGACTCCAGAGCACCCTTCGAGGATGGATGCCTGGGAAGCCCGCCTCGCATTCCAATTGTCTCCTAGCAACAAGACAGTTTAGATCTGATGGCTCTGCGGGAGCAACCGGGGTGGCATAGTTGAAATAGACATTCCTGAGGATGTGTCCTAATTGGTTTTTATGTCCATGAGGGCCTTGGAATGGGGCGATGGCACCGGGACCATGAAGTACTCTCCTAAGCTTTTGACATAGCTCCCATGCACAGGTTTCCTTGTGGAGACGAGATGAGTTCTGATGGGTGCCTCAGGAAAACCCCTATGCTCGAATTGGAATCAGGCTTTTGAGGAGACATGCCTGTAAACCAAAGCAATGGATCCTATTATGGCCTAGGGTCCTGTCTGGTTCAATCTTCTTCTCTGGGAACATCCATCTATGGTATGAGTGGAGGTCGATTATCAGCTAGCGTTAGACAGCCCTTGTTTGTTCCGGGCGACCTACACTATTGGGATGGCCTCAGGGACTTTGGAGGTTTCTCCTAATTTGTACGATTTTGGACCATGGAATGGGCAGAATTCCCATGGATTGGTAGGCACAGTCCTAATGTGTGGCTCCAGGCGCCCAGCCTGGAGGGTGTGTGACCCAAGAATTTGAGGACAGAAGTCTGAAAACACAAACTCACCTTAGGTTTGGGGACGTAGGTATGGCAGGCCCTATCTACAAACCATGAGAAGAACTCTTCAGGATATGAAGAAAGTGCGAGTCTGAGGCGCTTGCTCAGGCTTTTGTCTCTGGATTTTGTATCAGCGATGGCCGTGGAATGTCGGGGAGGCCTCATGGGCCATGGACGAATCTTCCTCTCTGAGGATTTGGCCCGATTCCCAATTGCTTTTCGTCAATCTGTGGTATGGGAGGTCTCCTTTCAGGTTTGTTACCTCAGGTGTACCACCAAAAGAGGAATTCCAAAGCAAAGCCGTGGGGAAGACTGAAGGGACCCCCGAACTATGGTTAAAAATTGGGGCCTACGGGCATGGCAAGCCCAATATGCTATCTCTTCATCCAGCCACTGAGTGGCCTTACTTGAGGACTGGGCTCAGCCAGAGGGTCACAATGTGTGTTTGTGAACAATGTGGACTGCGAGCATGGGCGGGGCCTCATGGGCCACACTGGTTTCAACTACACTAAACATTGGACAACTAGCCAACCACAAGGTTTCTTGCATGGGGAAGGAGTTCTGATTTCTGCATCACCTTCAACCCTGGGCAGTGATTGGAGATAAGGTCTAGGTTCTGAATCCTGAAAACTGAGGTTGGGAAGAGATGACGACCTATGGCCATGGCGGCTTGATGTGCTCAGTGTGGGGACAGCTGTCTGGGAGGGGCCAGGGGTTCCAGGATCAGGCTGTGTCAGAAAGGGCATTAATGCCCTGGTCAGCCTATGTATTTGGGGTACAGCCAAGGTCGGTGCAGGTTGATCCTCATTTGGGATGACTGGGTAGCCCCAGAGGACAATGTTTTTCTTCTGGAGGGCCGGCAGAGTGCTGCATTGTAGTTCTGGATTGCCAAACTGTAGGGCTTGTGGGCCAGTAGTCTGACGACAAAAGTCTGAGAACACAAGCTAGGCTTAGGTTTCTGGGTGAGGCCATGGCAGGCACAATCTACAGACCTGAATCGAGATCTCGTGCATCTGAAGTCAGGGCGAGGATCAGATGATCGCTCAGGTTGGAGTTTCTGTAGCTGATGGCCCCTTCATGAATGGGGGGTCATCACGAGGCCATGGGGGCTTTCCAACAATGGGAGTTGTGAGAAGCTCCAAACTGCAGAGAGTCTTCTGCAGGACAATTGAGACCTGTTGTTTGGCTCCAAGCCAATGATTCTGAGCAGGGTTCTAAGGAGGGATGGCTGGGTAGCCCACCTCGCATTCCAATTGTCTCCTAGCAACAAGACAGGTTAGATCTCCTGGATCTGTGCGGAGCAACCGAGGATGCTGAGTTGAAATTGACACCCCTGGGGATGGGTCCTAACGTGCTTTTGTGTCTATGGAGACCTTGGAATGATTCGGTGGCACTGGGGCCCTAAAGGGTTCTCCTAAACAGAGGCTTTGACACAGCTCCAACGTGCAAGTTTCCCATGTGTAGATGAGATGTTTTCTGATGGGTGAGTCAAGAAACAGCTATATGCTGCTTTTGAAATCCAGGCCTCTGAGGAGAGATGCCTGGACACCAAAGCAATCGATCTGATTAGTGCCTAGGGGCCTGTTCTTTCCTTTTTACCTCTGGGGACATCTGTCTATGGGTCTGAGTGCAGGTAGGTGCTCAGTTGGGCTCAGATTGCCCCTGTATCCTGGGACGCCACCACTATTGAGATGGATCAGGGACTTTGGAGGTTTATCCTATTAGAAGGTTTGTTGCCATTGGAATGGGCACACACAATTCCCTTGGAGAGGGCAAGTACAGTCCTCAGGTTTGGCTCCAGGGGCCTGAGCCTGTAGGTTGTGTAGGCCAGGGCTGTTTGGTCAGTTGTCTGAAAACACAAACGCGGCTTATGTTTCGGGTCATAGGTATGGCAGGACTGATCTACAGACCATGAGTAGAACTCTTCGGGATTTGAAAGAAGGGCGAGTGTGAGGCTCCTGCTCAAGTGTTTGTCTCTGGATATCGTGTCACTCATGGTCGTGGAATTTCTGGGTGACTTCATGGGAAATGGACGAGTCTTACTTTCTGGTTGTTTGGCCCCGTCCAAAGAGTTTGGGGTCATTCTTTGGGCTGGAAGAAGTCCGTTTTTTTTTGTTGTTGTTGTTGTTTTTTTTTTCTTTTTTAACCTCAGGTGTCCCACCAAATGAGGGATTCCAGAGTAGAGCCCTGGGGAGGGGCGACTGGACAATCAGAAATCTGGTTAAACATTGGGGCTTAGGGACATGTCAAGCCCATTATGACATCTAATGGTCCAGCCACTGAGAGGACTTACTAGAGGACAGGACTCATGCTGAAAGTCACAATGTTTGTGTATGCCCTCGTCGCACTCAAGAATGGGCAGGGCCTCAGGGTGAATGCTGGTTTCTCCTACACTGAACGTTGGACAACGTGCCAACCACAAGGGTTCTTTCCATGGGTAAAGAGGAGTTCTAATTTCTACATCACACTCACCCCTGGGCTGTGATTGGAGATAAGGTCTCGGTTCTGAAGCCTGAAAACTGAGGTAGGGAAGAGATGATGACCTAAGGCCATGGCGGGTTTTATGTGCTCAGTGTGCGGTCAGCTTTCTGGGTGTTGGTCAGGAGGTCCGGGCTCAGGTTGTGTTCGACAGTGCATTAGTGCCCAGGTTAGACTATATAATTTGGGTAAAGTTGAGTGCTGTGTAGGTTTACCCTCATTTAAGGTGCCTGGGCAGCTCATGACGCAATAATTTTTTTTTTCTAGAGGGCAGGCAGAGTGCTGCATTTTGGGTCCGGAATTGCCAAACTTGAGGGCTTAGGAACCAGGAGTGTGAGGACGGAAGTCTGAGAAGACAAGCTAGACTTGGGTTTCAGGGCGAGGGCACGGCATGTACCCCCTGCAGATCTGAAAAAATATCTCATGCATCTGAAGTCAGGGCAAGGATCAGACTTTGGCTCAGCTTGGAGATTCTGAGCATGACGGCCGCTTCTTGAAGGGAGCGGAATCTCGATTTCATTGAGGTTTTCCCACGTTGGGAGTTGTGGGATGCCCCCTTCAAGGATTCCTACTGCGGGACAATTAAGACCTCTTGGACAGCTCCAGGACATCCCATATGGAATGACTCCAGAGCACCGTTCGCGGATGGATGCCTGGGAAGCCCGCCTCACATTCCAATTGTCTCCTAGCAACAAGACAGTTTAGATCTGATGGCTCTGCTGGAGCAACAGGGGTGGCTGAGTTGAAATGGACTTTCCTGAGGATGGGTCCTAATGTGTTTTTGTGTCCATGAGGGCCTTGGAATGGGGCGGTGGCACCGGGACCCTGAAGTACTCTCCTAAGCTTTGGACATGGCTCCCATGCACAGGTTTCCTTGTGGAGACGAGATGAGTTCTGATGGGTGCCTCAGGAAAACCCCTATGCTCGTATTGGAATCAGGCTTTTGAGGACACATGCCTGTAACCCAAAGCAATGGATCCTATTATGGCCTAGGGTCCTGTCTGGTTCAATCTTCTTCTCTGGAGACATCCATCTATGGTATGAGTGGAGGTCGATTATCAGCTGGTGTCAGACAGCCCTTGTTTGTTCTGGGCGACCTACACTATTGGTATGGCCTCAGGGACTTTGGAGGTTTCTCCTAATTTGTACGATTTTGGACAATGGAATAGGCAGAATTCCTATGGATTGGTAGGCACAGTCCTAATGTGTGGCTCCAGGGGCCCAGCCTGGATGTTGTGTGGCCCAAGACTTTGAGGAAACAAGTCTGAAAACACAAACTCAGCTTAGGTTTGGGGACGTAGGTATGGCAGGCCCGATCTACAAACCATGAGAGAGAACTCTTCAGGATATGAAGAAAGTGCGAGTCTGAGGCGCTTGCTCAGACTTTTGTCTCTGGATTTTGTATCAGCGATGGCCATGGAATGTCGGGGAGGCCTCATGGGCCATGGACGAATCTTCCCCCTGAGGATTTGGCCTGATTCCCAATTGCTTTTCGTCAATCTGTGGGACGGAAGGACTCATTTCAGTTTTGTTACCTCAGGTGTCCTACCAAAAGAAGAATTCCAAAGCAAAGCCGTGGGGAAGACTGAAGGGACAACCTGAACTATGGTTAAAAATTGGGGCCTAGGGGCATGGCAAGCCCAATATGCTATCTCTTCATCCAGCCACTGAGTGGCCTTACTTGAGGACTGGGCTCAGCCTGAGGGTCACAATGTGTGTTTGTGACCAATGTGGCCCGCGAGCATGGGCGGGGCCTCATGGTCCACACTGGTTTCAACTACACTGAACGTTGGAAAACATGCCAACCACAAGGTTTCTTGCCATGGGGAAGGTGTTCTTATTTCTGCATCACCTTCAACCTTGGGCAGTGATTGGAGATAAGGTCTAGGTTCTGAAACCTGTAAACTGAGGTTGGGAAGAGATGACGACCTAAGGCCATGGCGGCTCGATGTGCTCAGTGTGCGGGCAGCTGTCTGGGAGGGGCCAGGGTGTCCAGGCTCAGGCTGTGTCAAAAAGGGCATTAGTGCCCTGGTCAGCCTATGTATTTGGGGTACAGCCAAGGTCGGTGCAGGTTGATCCTCATTTGGGGTTACTGGGTAGCCCCAGAGGACAATGTTTTTTTCTGGAGGGCCGACAGAGTGCTGCATTGTTGTTCTGGATTGCCAAACTGGAAAGCTTGTGGGCCAGTAGTCTGACGACAAAAGTCTGAGAACACAAGCAAGGTTTAGGTTTCTGGGTCAGGCCATTGCAGGCACAATCTACAGACCTGAATCGAGATCTCGTGCATCCGAAGTCAGGGCGAGGATCAGACGATCGCTCAGGTTGGAGTTTCTTTCCCTATTGGGCCCTTCATCAATGGAGGGGGGGCATCACGAGGCCACGGGGGTTTTCCCACGATGGGAGTTGTGAGAAGCTCCAAACTGCAGAGAGTCTTCTGCAGGACAATTGAGACCTGTTGTTTGGCTCCAGGCCAATGATTCTGAGCAGGGTTCTAAGAATGGATGGCTGGGTAGCCCACCTCGCATTCCAATTGTCTCCTAGCAACAAGACAGGTTAGATCTCCTGGAAATGTGGGGAGCAACCGAGGACGCTGAGTTGAAATGGACACCCCTGGGGATGGGTCCTAACGTGCTTTTGTGTCTATGGAGACCTTGGAATTAAGCGGTGGCTTTGGGGCCCTGAAGGGTTCTCCTAAATAGAGGCTTTGACACAGCTCCAACGTGCAAGTTTCCCATGTGTAGATGAGATGTTTTCTGATGGGTGAGTCAAGAAACAGCTAGATTCTGCTTTGGGAAATCCAGGCCTCTGAAGAGAGATGCCTGGAAACCAAAGCAATGGATCTGATTAGTGCCTAGGGGCCTGTTCTTTCCTTTTTACCTCTGGGGACATCTGCTATGGGTCTGAGTGCACGTAAGTGCTCAGTTGTGCTCAGATTGCCCATGTTTTTCCCGGGAAGCCACCATTATTGAGATGGATCAGGGACTTTGGAGGTTTATTCTATTAGAAGGGTTGTGGCCATTGGAATGGGCACACACAATTCCCTTGGAGAGGGCCAGTACTGTCCTCAGGTTTGGCTTCAGGGGCCTGAGCCCGTAGGTTGTGTAGGCCAGGGCTGTTTGGACAGTTGTCTGAAAACACAAACTCGTCTTATGTTTCAGGTCATAGGTATGGCAGGACTGATCTACAGAAGATGAGGAGAACTCTTCGGGCTTTGAAATAAGGGCGAGTGTGAGGCTCCTGCTCAAGTTTTTGTCTCTGGATATTGTGTCACTCATGGTCGTGGAATTTCTGGGTGACTTAATGGGAAATGGACGAGTCTTACTCTCAGGTGTTTTGGCCCCGTCCAAAGAGTTTGGTGTCATTCTGTGGGCTGGAAGAAGTCCTTTTTTTTTGTTGCTGTTGTTGTTGTTTTCTTTTTTAACTTCAGGTTTCCCACCAAATGAGGGATTCCAGAGTAGAGCCCTGGGGAGGGGCGACTGGGCAATCAGAAATCTGGTTAAAAATTGGGGCTTAGGGACATGTCAAGCCCATTATGACATCTTATGGTACAGCCACTGAGAGGACTTACTAGAGGACAGGACTCATGCTGAGGGTCACAATGCGTGTGTATGCCCTCATCGCACTCAAGAATGGGCGGGGCCTCAGAGTGAATGCTGGTTTCTCCTACACTGAATGTTGGACAACGTGCCAACCACAAGGGTTATTGCCATGGGTAAGGAGGATTTCTGATTTCTGCATCACACTCACACCTGGGCAGTGACTGGAGATAAGGTCTCGGTTCTGAAGCCTGAAAACTGACGTAGGGAATAGATGATGACCTAAGGCCATGGCGGGTTTATGTTCTCAGTGTACGGTCAGCTTTCTGGGTGTTGGTCAGGAGGTCCGGGCTCAGGTTGTGTTCGACAGTGCATTAGTGCCCAGGCTAGACTATATAATTTGGGTAAAGTCGAGTGCTGTGTAGGTTTACCCTCATTTAAGGTGCCTGGGCAGCTCCTGAGGCAATAATTTTTTTTCTAGAGGGCAGGCAGAGTGCTGCATTGTGAGTCCGGAATTGCCAAACTTGAGGGCTTCGGGGCCAGGAGTGTGAGGACGGAAGTCTGAGAAGACAAGCTAGACTTGGGTTACAGGGCGAGGGCACGGCAGGTACCCCCTGCAGATCTGAACCAATATCTCATGCATCTGAAGTAGGGTGAGGATCAGATGTTGGCTCTGGTGGGAATTTCTGTGCATGACGGCCGCTTCATGAAGGGAGCGGAATCTCGAGGCCATTGAGGTTTTCCCACGTTGGGAGTTGTGGGATGCCCCCTAAAAGGATTCCTTCTGCGGGACAATTGAGACCTGTTGGACAGCTCCAGGACATTCCATATGGAATGACTCCAGAGCACGGTTCGCGGATGGATGCCTGGGAAGCCCGCCTCGCATTCCAATTGTCTCCTAGCAACAAGACAGTTTAGATCTGATGGCTCTGCCAGAGCAACCGGGGTGTCTGAGTTGAAATGGACTTTCGTGAGGATGGTTCCTAATGTGTTTTTGTGTCCATGAGGGCCTTGGAATGGGACGGTGGCACCGGGATCCTGAAGTACTCTCCTAAGCTTTGGACATGGCTCCCATGCACAGGTTTCCTTGTGGAGATGAGATGAGTTCTGATGGGTGCCTCAGGAAAACACATATGCTCGTATTGGAATCAGGCTTTTGAGGACACATGCCTGTAACCCAAAGCAATGGATCCTATTATGGCCTAGGGTTCTGTCTGGTTCAATCTTCTTCTCTGGAGACATCCATCTATGGTATGAGTGGAGGTCGATTATCAGCTGGTGTCAGACAGCCCTTGTTTTTTCTGGGCGACCTACACTATTGGGTTGGCCTCAGGGATTTTGGAGGTTTCTCCTAATTTGTACGATTTTGGACCATGGAATGGGCAGAATTCCCATGGATTGGTAGGCACAGTCCGAATGTGTGGCTCCAGGGGCCCAGGCTGGAGAGTGTGTGGCCCAAGACTTTGAGGACAGAAGTCTGAAAACACAAACTCAGCTTAGGTTTGGGGACGTAGGTATGGCAGGCCCGATCGACAAACCATGAGAAGAACTCTTCAGGATATGAAGAAAGTGCGAGTCTGAGGCGCTTGCTCAGGCTTTTGTCTCTGGATTTTGTATCAGCGATGGCCATGGAATGTCGGGGAGGCCTCATGGGCCATGGACGAATCTTCCCCCTGAGGATTTGGCCTGATTCCCAATTGCTTTTCGTCAATCTGTGGGATGGGAGGACTCATTTCAGTTTTGTTACCTCAGGTGTCCCACCAAAAGAGGAATTCCAAAGCCATGCCGTGGGGAAGACTGAAGGGACACCCCGAACTATGGTTAAAAATTGGGGCCTAGGGGCATGGCAAGCCCAATATGCTATCTCTTCATTCAGCCACTTCGTGGCCTTACTTGAGGACTGGGCTCAGCCTGAGCGTCACAATGTGTGTTTGTGACCAATGTGGCCCGTGAGCATGGGCGGGGCCTCATGGGCCACACTGGTTTCAACTACACTGAACCTTGGACAACATGCCAACCAAAAGGGTTCTTGCCAAGGGTAAGGAAGAGTTCTGATTTCTGCATCAGACTCACCCCTGGGCAGTGATTTGAGATAATGTCTCGGTTCTGAAGCCTGAAAACTGAGGTAGGGAAGAGATGATGACCTAAGGCCATGGCGGGTTTTATGTGCTCAGTGTGCGGTCAGCTTTCTGGGTGTTGTTCAGGAGGTCTGGGCTCAGGTTGTGTTCGACAGTGCATTAGTGCCCAAGTTAGACTATATAATTTGGGTAAGGTCGAGTGCTGTGTAGGTTTATCCTCATTTAAGGTGCCTGGGCAGCTCATGAGGCAATAATTTTTTTTTTTCTAGAGGACCGGCAGAGTGCTGCATTGTGGGTTCGGAATTGCCAAATTTTAGGACTTCGGGTCCAGGATTTTGAGGACGGAAGTGTGAGAAGACAAGCTAGACTTGGGTTTCAGGGCGAGGGCACGACAGGTACCCCCTGCAGATCTGAACCAATATCTCATGCTTCTGAAGTCAAGGCGAGGATCAGACGTTGGCTCAGGTTGGAGTTCCTGTGCATGACGGCCGCTTTATGAAGGGAGCGGAATCTCGGGGCCATTGAGGTTCTCCCACGTTGGGAGTTGTGGGATGCCCCCTACAAGGATTCCTTCTGCGGGACAATTGAGACATGTTGGACAGCTCCAGGACATCCCATATGGAATGACTCCAGAGCACCGTTCACGGATGGATGCCTGGGAAGCCCGCCTCGCATTCCAATTGTCTCCTACCAACAATACAGTTTTGATCTGATGGCTCTGCCGGAGCAACCGGGGTGGCATGAGGGCCTTGGAATGGGGCGGTGGCACCGGGATCCTGATGTACTCTCCTAAGCTTTGGACATGTCTCCCATGCACAGGTTTCCTTGTGGAGACGAGATGAGTTCTGATGGGTGCCTCAGGAAAACCCGTATGCTCGTATTGGAATCAGGCTTTTGAGGACACATGCCTGTAACCCAAAGCAATGGATCCTATTATGTCCTAGGGTGTTGTCTGGTTCAATATTCTTCTCTGGGGACATCCATCTATGGTATGAGTGAAGGTCGATTATCAGCTGGTGTCAGACAGCCCTTGTTTGTTCCGGGCGACCTACACTATTGGGATGGCCTTAGGGACTTTGGAGGTTTCTCCTAATTTGTACGATTTTGGACCATGGAATGGGCAGAATTCCCATGGATTGGTAGGCACAGTCCTAATGTGTGGCTCCAGGCGCCCAGCCTGGAGGGTGTGTGGCCCAAGACTTTGAAGACAGAAGTCTGAAAACACAAACTCAGCTTAGGTTTGGGGACGTAGGTATGGCAGGCCCGATCGACAAACCATGAGAAGAACGCTTCAGGATATGAAGAAAGTGCGAGTGTGAGGCGCTTGCTCAGGCTATTGTCTCTGGGTGTTGTATCAGCGATGGCCGTGGAATGTCGGGGAGGCCTCATGGGCCATGGACGAATCTTCCTCTCTGAGGATTTGGCCCGATTCCCAATTGCTTTTCGTCATTCTGTGGGATGGGAGGTCTCCTTTCAGGTTTGTTACCACAGGGATCCCACCAAAAGAGAAATTCCAAATCCAAGCCGTGGGGAAGACTGAAGAAACATCCCGAACTATGGTTAAAAGTGGGGGCCTAGGGGCATGGCAAGCCCAATATGCTATCTCTTCATCCAGCCACTGAGTGGCCTTACTTGAGGACTGGGCTCAGCCTGAGGGTCACAATGTGTGTTTGTGACCAATGTGGCCCGCGAGCATGGGCGGGGCCTCATGGGCCACACTGGTTTCAACGACACTGAACGTTGGACAACATGCCAACTTAAGGTTTCTTGCCATGGGGAAGGAGTTCTGATTTCTGCATCACCTTCAACCTGGGCAGTGATCAGAGATAAGGTCTAGGTTCTGAAACCTGAAAACCGAGGTTGGGAAGAGATGACGACCTAAGACCATGGCGGATCGATGTGCTCAGTGTGCGGCCAGCTGTCTGGGAGGGGCCAGGGGGTCCAGGCTCAGGCTGTGTCAGAAAGCGCATTAGTGCCCTGGTCAGCCTATGTATTTGGGGTACAGCCAAGGTCGGTGCAGGTTGATCCTCATTTGGGGTTACTGGGTAGCCCCAGAGGACAATGTTTTTCCTCTGGAGGGCAGGCAAAGTGCTGCATTGTAGTTCTGGATTGCCAAATGGAGGGCTTGTAGGCCAGTAGTCTGACGACAAAAGTCTGAGAACACAAGCTAGGCTTAGGTTTCTGGGTGAGGCCATGGCAGGCACAATCTACAGACCTGAATCCAGATCTCGTGCATCTGAAGTCAGGGCGAGGATCAGACGATCGCTCAGGTTGGAGTTTCTGTCCTGATGGCCCCTTCATGAATGGGGGGGCATCACGAGGCCATGGGGGTTTTCCCACTATGGGAGTTGTGAGAAGCTCCAAACTGCAGAGAGTCTTCTGCGGGACAATTGAGACCTGTTGTTTGGCTCCAGGCCAATGATTCTGAGCAGGATTCTAAGGATGGATCCCTGGGTAGCCCACCTCGCATTCCAATTGTCTCCTAGCAAAAAGACAGGTTAGATCTCCTGGATCTGTGGGGAGCTAACGAGGATGCTGGGTTGAAATGGACACCCCTGGGGATGGGTCCTAACGTGCTTTTGTGTCTATGGAGACCTTGGAATGAAGCGGTGGCAATGGGGCCCTAAAGGGTTCTCCTAAACAGAGGCTTTGACACAGCTCCAACGTGCAAGTTTCCCATGTGTAGATGAGATGTTTTCTGATGGGTGAATCAAGAAACAGCTATATGCTGCTTTTGAAATCCAGGACTCTGAGGAGAGATGCCTGGAAACCAAAGCAATGGATCTGATTAGTGCCTAGGGGCCTTGTCTTTCCTTTTTACCTCTGGGGACCTCTGTCTAGGGGTCTGAGTGTAGGTAGGTGCTCTTTTGGGCTCATATTGCTCCTGTTTTTCCTGGGAAGCTACCACTATTGAGATGGATCAGGGACTTTGGGCTTTATCCTATTAGAAGGGTTGTGGCCATTGGAATGGCACAAATAATTCCCTTGGAGCGGGCAAGTACAGTCCTCAGGTTTGGCTCCAGGGTCTGAGCCTGTAGGTTGTGTAGGCCAGGGCTGTTTGGACAGTTGTCTGAAAACAAACTCAGCTTAGGTTTGGGGAAGTAGGTATGGCAGGCCAGATCTACAAACCATGAGAAGAACTCTTCAGGATATGAAGAAAGTGCGAGTCCGTGGCGAATCTCAGGCTTTTGTCTCTGGATTTTGTATCAGTGATGGCCGTGGAATGTCGGGGAGGCCTCATGGGCCAGGAACGAAACTTCCTCTCTGAAGATTTGTCCCGATTCCCAATTGCTTTTCGTCAATCTGTGGGATTGGAGGACTCATTTCAGGTTTGTTACCTCAGGTGTCCCACCAAAAGAGGAATTCCAAAGCAAAGCCGTGGGGAAGACTGAAGGGACAAGCCGAACTATGGTTCAAAATTGGGGCCTAGGGGCATGACAAGCCCAATATGCTATCTCTTCATCCAGCCACTGAGTGGCCTTACTTGAGGACTGGGCTCAGCCTGAGGGTCACAATGTGTGTTTCTGACCAATGTGGCCCGTGAGCATGGGCGGGGCCTCATGGGCCACACTGGTTTCAACCACACTGAACGTTGGACAACATGCCAAACACAAGGTTTCATGCCATGGGGAAGGAGTTCTGATTTCTGCATCACCTTCAACCTTGGACAGTGATTGGAGATAAGGTCTAGGTTCTGAAACCTGGAAACCGAGGTTGGGAAGAAATGACGACCTAAGGCCACGGAGGCTCGATGTGCTCAATGTGCGGCCAGCTGTCTGGGACTGGCCAGGGAGTCCAGGCTCAGGCCGTGTCAGAAATGGCATTAGTGCCCTGGTCAGCCTATATATTTGGGGTACAGCCAAGGTCGGTGCAGGTTGATCCTCATTTGGGGTTACTGGGTAGCCCCAGAGGTCAATGTTTTCTTCTGGAGGGCCGTCAGAGTGCTGCATTGTAGTTCTGGATTGCCAAACTGGAGGGCTTGTGGGCCAGTATTCTGACGACAAAAGTCTGAGAACACAAGCTAGGCTTAGGTTTCTGGGTGAGGCCATGGCAGGCACAATCTACAGACCTGAATCGAGATCTCGTGCATCTGAAGTCAGGGCGAGGATCAGACGATCGCTCAAGTTGGAGTTTCTGTCCCTGATGGCCCCTTCATGAATGGGGGGGCATCACGAGGTCATGGGTGTTTTCCCACGATGCGAGTTGTGTGTGAGAAGCTCCAAACTGCAGGGAGTCTTCTGCAGGACAATTGAGACCTGTTGTTTGGCTCCAGGCCAATGATTCTGAGCAGGGTTCTAAGGATGGATGGCTGGGTATTCCACCTCGCATTCCAATAGTCTCCTAGCAACAAGACAGGTTATATCTCCTGGATCTGTGGGGAGCAACCGAGGACGCTGAGTTGAAATGGACACCCCTGGGGATGGGTCCTAACGTGCTTTTGTGTCTATGGAGACCTTGGAATGAAGCGGTGGCACTGGGCCCCTAAAGGGTTCTCCTAAACAGAGGCTTTGACACAGCTCCAACGTGCAAGTTTCCCATGTGTAGATGAGATGTTTTCTGATGGGTGAGTCAAGAAACAGCTATATGCTGCTTTTGAAATCCAGGCTTCTGAGGAGAGATGCCTGGAAACCAAAGCAATGGATCTGATTAGTGCCTAGGGGCCTGTTCTTTCCTTTTTACCTCTGGGGACATCTGTCTATGGGTCTGAGTGCAGGTAGGTGCTCAGTTGGGTCAGATTGCCCGTGTTTTTCCTGGGAAGCCACCACTATTGAGATGGATCAGTGACTTTAGAGGTTTATCCTATTAGAAGTGTTGAGGACATTGGAATGGGCACACACAATTTCCTTGGAGAGGGCAAGTACAGTCCTCAGGTTTGGCTCCAGGGGCCTGAGCCTGTAGGTTGTGTAGGCCAGGGCTGTTTGGACAGTTGTCTGAAAACACAAACTCGGCTTATGTTTCGGGTCATAGGTATGGCAGGACTGATCTACAGACCATGAGGAGAACTTTTCGGGATTTGAAAGAAGGGCGAGTGTGAGGGTCCGGCTCAAGTTTTTGTCTCTGTATATCGTGTCACTCATGGTCGTGGATTTTCTGGGTGACTTCATGGGAATAGATGAGTCTTACTCTCTGGTGGTTTGGCCCCGTCCAAAGAGTTTGGGGTCATTCTGTGGGCTGGAAGAAGACCGTTTTTTTTTGTTGTTGTTGTTGTTGTTGTTTTCTTTTTTAACCTCAGGTGTCCCACCAAATGATGGATTCCAGAGTAGAGCCCTGGGGAGGGGCGACTGGACAATCAGAATTCTGGTTAAAAATTGGGGCCTAGGGAAATGTCAAGCCCTTTATGACATCTAATGGTCCAGCCACTGAGAGGACTTACAAGAGGACAGGACTAATGCTGAGGGTCACAATGCTTGTGTATGCCCTAGTCGCACTCAAGAATGGGCGGGGCCTCAGGGTGAATGCTGGTTTCTCCTACACTGAAAGTTGGACAACATGGCAACCACAAGGGTTCTTGCCATGGGTAAGTAGGAGTTCTGATTTCTGCATCACACTCCCCCCTGGGCAGTGATTGGAAATAAGGTCTCGGTTCTGTAGCCTGAAAACTGAGGTAGGGAAGACATGATGACCTAAGGCCATGGCGGCTTTTATGTGCTCAGTGTGCTGTCAGCTTTCTGGGTGTTGGTCAGGAGGTCCGGGCTCAGGTTGTGTTCGACAGTGCATTAGTGCCCAGGTTAGACTATATAATTTGGGTAAAGTCGAGTGCTGTGTAAGTTTACCCTCATTAAAGTGCCTGGGCAGCTCATGAGGCAATAATTTTTTTTCTAGAGAGCAGGCAGAGTGCTGCATTGTGGGTCCGGAATTGCCAAACTTGAGGGTTCGGGGCCAGGAGTGTGAGGACGGAAGTCTGAGAAGACAAGCTGGACTTGGGTTTCAGGGCGAGGGCACGGCAGGTACCCCCTGCAGATCTGAACCAATATCTCATGCATCTGAAGTCAGGGCGAGGTCAGACGTTGGCTCAGGTTGGAGTTTCTGAGCATGACGGCCGCTTCATGAAGGGAGCGGAATCTCAAGGCGATTGAGGTTTTCCCACGTTGGGAGTTGTGGGATACCCCCTTCAAGGATTCCTTCTGCGGGACAATTGAGACCTGTTGGACAGCTCTAGGACATCCCATATGGAATGACTCCAGAGCAGCGTTCGCGGATGGATGCCTGGGAAGCCCGCCTCGCATTCCAATTGTCTCCTAGCAACAAGACAGTTTAGATTTGATGGCTCTGCCGGAGCAACCGGGGTGGCTGAGTTGAAAGGGACTTACCTGAGGATGGGTCCTAATGTGTTTTTGTGTCCATGAGGGCCTTGGAATCAGGCGGTGGCACCGGGACCCTGAAGTACTCTCCTAAGCTTTGGACATGGCTCCCATGCACAGGTTTCCTTGTGGAGACGAGATGAGTTCTGATGGGTGCCTCAGGAAAACCCTATGCTCGTATTGGAATCAGGCTTTTGAGGACACATGCCTGTAACCCAAAGCAATGGATCCTATTATGGCCGAGAATCTTGTCTGTTTCAATCTTCTTCTCTGGGGACATCCATCTATGGTATGAGTGGAGGTCAATTATCAACTGGTTTCAGACAGCCCTTTTTGTTCCGGGCGACCTACACTATTGGGATGGCCTCAGGGACTTTGGTGGTTTCTCCTAATTTGTACGATTTTTGACCCCGGAATGGGCAGAATTCCTATGGATAGGTAGGCACAGTCCTAATGTGTGGCTCCAGGGGCCCAGCCTGGAGGGTGTGTGGCCCAAGACTTTGAGGACAGAAGTCTGAAAACACAAACTCAGCTTATGTTTGGGGACGTAGGTATGGCAGGCCCGATCTACAAACCATGAGAAGAACTCTTCAGGATATGAAGAAAGTGCGAGTCTGAGGCGCTTGCTCAGGCTTTTGTCTCTGGAATTTGTATCAGCGATGGCCGTGGAATGTCGGGGAAGCCTCACGGGCCATGGCCGAATCTTCCTCTCTGAGGATTTGGCCCGATTCCCAATTGCTTTTCGTCAATCTGTGGGATGGGAGGACTCATTTCAGTTTTTTTACCTCAGGTGTCCCACCAAAAGAGGAATTCCAAAGCCAAGCCCTGGAGAAGACTGAAGGGACACACGAGTATGGTTAAAATTTGGGGCCTAGGGGCATGGCAAGCCCAATATGCTATCTCTTCATCCAGCCACTGAGTGGCCTTACTTGAGGACTGGGCTCAGCCTGAGCGTCACAATGTGTGTTTGTGACCAATGTGGCCCGCGAGCATGGGCGGGGCCTCATGGGCCACACTGGTTTCAACTACACTGAACGTTGGACAACATGCCAACCACAAGGTTTCTTGCCATGGAGAAGGAGTTCTGATTTCTGCATCACCCTCAACCCTGGGCAGTGATTCGAGATAAGGTCTAGGTTCTGAAACCTGAAAACCGAGGTTGGGAAGAGATGACGACCTAAGGCCATGGCGGCTTGATGTGCTCAGTGTACGGCCAGCTGTATGGGAGGGGCTAGGGGGTCCAGGCTCAGGCTGTGTCCGAAAGGGCATTAGTGCCCTGTTCAGCCTATGTTTTTGGGGTACAGCCAAGGTCGGTGCAGGTTGATCCTCATTTGGGGTTACTGGGTAGCCCCAGAGGACAATGTTTTTCTTCTGGAGGGCCGGCAGAGTGCTGCATTGTAGTACTGGATTGCCAAACTGGGGGGCTTGTGAGCCAGTAGTCTGAGGACAAATGTCTGAGAACACAAGCTAGGCTTAGGTTTCTGGGTGAGGCCATGGCAGGCACAATCTACAGACCTGAATCGAGATCTCGTGCATCTGAAGTCAGGGCGAGGATCAGACGATCGCTCAGGTTGGAGTTTCTGTCCCTGATGGCCCCTTCATGAATGGGGGGGGCATCACGAGGCCATGGGTGTTTTCCCACGATGGGAGTTGTGAAAAGCTCCAAACTGCAGAGAGTCTTCTGCAGGACAATTGAGACCTGTTGTTTGGCTCCAGGCCAATGATTCTGAGCAGGGTTCTAAGGATGGATGGCTGGGTAACCCACCTCGCATTCCAATTGTCTCCTAGCATCCAGACAGGTTAGATCTCCTGGATCTTGGGGAGCAACCGAGGACGCTTAGTTGAAATGGACACCCTTGGGGATGGGTCCTAACGTGCTTTTGTGTCTATGGAGACCTTGGAATGAAGCGGTGGCACTGGGGCCCTAAAGGGTTCTCCTAAACAGAGGCTTTGGCACAGCTCCAACGTGCAAGTTTCCCATGTGTAGATGAGATGTTTTCTGATGGGTGAGTCAAGAAACAGCTATATGCTGCTTTTGAAATCCAGGCCTCTGAGGAGAGATGCCTGGAAACCAAAGCAATGGATCTGATTAGTGCCTAGGGGCCTGTTCTTTCCTTTTTATTTCTTGGGACATCTGTCTATGGGTCTGAGTGCAGGTAGGTGCTCATTTGGGCTCAGATTGCCCCTGTTTTTCCTGGGAAGCCACCACTATTGAGATGGATCAGGGACTTTGGAGGTTTATCCTATTAGAAGGGTTGTCGCCATTGGAATGGGCACACACAATTCCCTTGGAGAGGGCAAGTACAGTCCTCAGGTTTGGCTCCAGGGGCCTGAGCCTGTAGGTTGTGTAGGCCAGGGCTGTTTGGACAGTTGTCTGAAAACACAAACTCGGCTTTTGTTTCGGGTCATAGTTATGGCAGGTCTGATCTACTGACCATGAGGAGAACTCTTCGGGTCTTGAAAGAAGGGCGAGTGTGAGACTCCTGCTCAAGTTTTTGTCTCTGGATATCGTGTCACTCAAGGTCGTGGAATATCTGGGTGACTTCATGGGAATTGGATGAGTCTTACTCTCTGGTGTTTTGGCCCCGTCCAAAGAGTTTGGGGTCATTCTGTGGGCTGGAAGAAGTCCGTTTTTTTTTTTTTTTTTTTTTGTTTTCTTTTTTAACCTCAGGTGTCCCACCAAATGATGGATTCCAGAGTAGAGCCCTGGGGAGGGGCGACTGGACAATCAGAATTCTGGTTAAAAATTGGGGCCTAGGGAAATGTCAAGCCCTTTATGACATCTAATGGTCCAGCCACTGAGAGGACTTACAAGAGGACAGGACTCATGCTGAGGGTCACAATGCGTGTGTATGCCCTCGTAACACTCAATAATGGGCGGGGCCTCAGTGTGAATGCTGGTTTCTCCTACACTGAACGTTGGAAAACGTGCCAACCACAAGGGTACTTGCCATGGGTAAGGAGGAGTTCTGATTTCTGCATCACACTCACCCCTTGGCAGTGATTGGAGATAAGGTCTCGGTTCTGAAGCCTGAAAACTGAGGTAGGGAAGAGATGATGACCTAAGGCCATGGCGGGTTTTATGTGCTCAGTGTGCGGTCAGTTTTCTGGGTGTTGGTCAGGAGTTCCGGGTTAGGTTGTGTTCGACAGTGCATTAGTGCCCAGGTTAGACTATATAATTTGGGTAAAGTCGAGTGCTGTGTAGGTTTACCCTCATTTAAGGTGCCTGGGCAGCTCATGAGGCAATAATTTTTTTTCTAGAGGGCAGGCAGAGTGCTGCATTGTGGGTCCGGAATTGCCAAACTTGAGGGCTTCGGGGCCAGGAGTGTGAGGACGGAATTGTGAGAAGACAAGCTAGACTTGGGTTTCAGGGCGAGGGCACGGCAGGTACCCCCTGCAGATCTGAACCAATATCTCATGCATCTGAAGTCAGGGCGAGGATCAGACGTTGGCTCAGGTTGGAGTTTCTGAGCATGACGGCCGCTTCATGAAGGGAGCGGAATCTCGAGGCCATTGAGGTTTTCCCACGTTGGGAGTTGTGGGATGCCCCCTTCAAGGATTTCTTCTGCGGGACAATTGAGACCTGTTGGACAGCTCCAGGACATCCCATATGGAATGACTCCTGAGCACCGTTCGTGGATGGATGCCTGGGAAGCCCGCCTCGCATTCCAATTGTCTCCTAGCAACAATACAGTTTAGATCTGATGGCTCTGCCGGAGTAACCGGAGTGGCTGAGTTGATATGGACTTTCGTGAGGATGGGTCCTAATGTGTTTTTGTGTCCACGAAGGCCTTGGAATGGGGCGGTGGCACCGGGACCCTGAAGTACTCTCCTAAGCTTTGGACATGGCTCCCATGCACAGTTTTCCTTGTGGAGACGAGATGAGTTCTGATGGGAGCCTCAGGAAAACCCCTATGCTTGTATTGGAATCAGGCTTTTGAGGACACATGCCTATAACCCAAAGCAATGGATCCTATTATGGCCTAAGGTCCTGTCTGGTTCAATCTTCTTCTCTGGGGACATCCATCTATGGTATGAGTGGAGGTCGATTATCAGCTGGCGTCAGACAGCCCATGTTTGTTCCGGGCGACCTACACTATTGGGATGGCCTCAGGGACTTTGGAGGTTTCTCCTAATTTGTACGATTTTGGACCATGGAATGGGCAGAATTCCCATGGATTGGTAGGCACAGTCCTAATGTGTGGCTCCAGGCGCCCAGCCTGGAGGGTGTGTGGCCCAAGACTTTGAGGACAGAAGTCTGAAAACACAAACTCAGCTTAGGTTTGGGGACGTAGGCATGGCAGGCAGGCCCGATCGACAAACCATGAGAAGAACTCTACAGGATATGAAGAAAGTGCGAGTCTGAGGCTCTTGCTCAGGCTTTTGTCTCTGGATTTTGTATCAGCGATGGCCGTGGAATGTCGGGGAGGCCTCAAGGGCCTTGGACAAATCTTGCTCTCTGAGGATTTGGCCAGATTCCCAATTGCTTTTCGTCAATCTGTGGGATGGCAGGTCTCCTTTCAGTAGTGTTACCTCAGGTGTCCCACCAAAAGAGGAAATCCAAAGCCAAGCCGTGGGGAAGACTGAAGGGACAACCCGAACTATTGTTAAAAATTGGGGCCTAGGGTCATGGCATGCCCAATATTCTATCTCTTCATCCAGCCACTGAGTGGCCTTACTTGAGGACTGGGCTCAGCCTGAGCATCACAATGTGTGTTTGTGACCAATGTAGCCCGCGACCATGGGTGGGGCCTCATGGGCCACTCTGGTTTCAACTACACTGAACGTTGGACAACATGCCAAACACAAGGTTTGTTGCCATGGGGAAGGAGTTCTGATTTCTGCATCACCTTCAACCCTTGGCAGTGTTTGGAGATAAGGTCTAGGTTCTGAAACCTGAAAACCGAGGTTGGGAAGAGATGACGACATAAGGCCATGGCGGCTCGATGTGCTCAGTGTGCGGCCTGCTGTCTGGGAGGGGCCAGGGGGTCCAGGCTCAGGCTGTGTCAGAAAGGGCATTAGTGCCCTGGTCAGCCAATGTATTTGTGGTACAGCCAAGGTCGGTGCAGGTTGATCCTCATTTGGGGTTACTGGGAAGCCCCAGAGGACAATGTTTTTCTTCTGGAGGGCCGGCAGAGTGCTGCATTGTAGTTCTGGATTGCCAAACTGGAGGGCTTTGGGCCAGTAGTCCTAGGACAAAAGTCTGAGAAAACAAGCTAGGCTTAGGTTTCTGGGTGAGGCCATGGCAGGCACAATCTGCAAACATGAATCGAGATCTCGTGCATCTGAAGTCAGGGCGAGGATCAGACGATCGCTCAGGTTGGAGTTTCTGTCCCTGATGGCCCCTTCATGAATGGGGGGGCAGCATCACGAGGCCATGGGTGTTTTCGCACGATGAAAGTTGTGAGAAGCTCCAAACTGCAGAGAGTCTTCTGCAGGACAATTGAGACCTGTTGTTTGGCTCCAGGCCAATGATTCTGAGCAGGGTTCTAAGGATGGATGGCTGGGTAGCCCTCCTCGCATTCCAATTGTCTCCTAGCATCCAGACAGGTTAGATCTCCTGGATCTTGGGGAGCAACCGAGGACGCTGAGTTGAAATGGACACCCCTGGGGATGGGTCCTAACGTGCTTTTGTGTCTATGGAGACCTTGGAATGAAGCGGTGGCACTGGGGCCCTAAAGGGTTCTCCTAAACAGAGGCTTTGACACAGCTCCAACGTGCAAGTTTCCCATGTGTAGATGAGATGTTTTCTGATGGGTGAAACAAGAAACAGCTATATGCTGCTTTTGAAATCCAGGCCTCTGAGGAGAGATGCCTGGAAACCAAAGAAATGGATGTGATGAGTGCCTAGGGGCCTGTTCTTTCCTTTTTACCTCTGGGGACATCTGTCTATGGGTCTTAGTGCAGGTAGGTGCTCAGTTGGGCTCAGATTGCCCCTTTTTTTCCTGGGAAGCCACCACTATTGAGATGGATCAGGGACTTTGGAGGTTTATCCTATGAGAAGGGTTGTGGCCATTGGAATGGGCACACACAATTCCCTTGGAGATGGCAAGTACAGTCCTCAGGTTTGGCTCCAGGGGCCTGAGCCTGTAGGTTGTGTAGGCCAGGGCTGTTTGGACAGTTGTCTGAAAACACAAACTCGGCTTATGTTTCGGGTCATAGGTATGGCACGACTGATCTACTGACCATGAGGAGAACTTTTCGGGATTTGAAAGAAGGGCGTGTGTGAGGCTCCTGCTCAAGTTTTTGTCTCTGGATATCGTGTCACTCAAGATCGTGGAATTTCTGGGTGACTTCATGGGAATTGGATGAGTCTTACTCTCTGGTGGTTTGGCCCCGTCCAAAGAGTTTGGGGTCATTCTGTGGGCTGGAAGAAGTCCGATTTTTTTTTTGTTGTTGTTGTTGTTTTCTTTTTTAACCTCAGGTGTCCCACCAAATGATGGATTCCAGAGTAGAGCCCTGGGGAGGGGCGACTGGACAATCAGAAATCTGGTTAAAAATTGGGGCCTAGGGACATGTCAAGCCCATTATGACATCTAATTGTCCAGTCACTGAGAAGACTTACTAGAGGACAGGACTCATACTGAGGGTCACAATGCGTGTGTATGCCCTCGTAACACTCAAGAATGGGCGGGGCCTCAGAATGAATGCTGGTTTCTCCTACACTGAACGTTGGACAACGTGCCAACCACAAGGGTTCTTGTCATGGGTAAGGAGGAGTTCTGATTTCTGAATCACACTCACCGCTGGGCAGTGATTGGAGATAAGGTCTCGGTTCTGAAGCCTGAAAACTGAGGTAGGGAAGAGATGATGACCTAAGGCCATGGTGGGTTTTATGTGCTCAGTGTTTGGTCAGCATTCTGGATGTTGGTCAGGAGGTCCGGGCTCAGGTTGTGTTCGAAAGTGCATTAGTGCCCAGGTTAGACTATATAATTTAGGAAAAGTTGAGTGCTGTGTAGGTTTTCCCTCATTTAAGGTGCCTGAGCAGCTCATGAGGCAATAATTTTTTTTCTAGAGGGCAGGCAGAGTGCTACATTGTGGGTTCCGGAATTGCCAAACTTGAGGGCTTCGGGGCCAGGAGTGTGAGGATGGAAGTCTGAGAAGACAAGCTAGACTTGGGTTTCAGGGCGAGGTCACGGCAGGAACCCCCAGCAGATCTGAACCAATATCTCATGCATCTGAAGTCAGAGCGAGGATCAGACGTTGGCTCAGGTTGGAGTTTCTGAGCATGACGGCCGCTTCATGAAGGGAGCGGAATCTCAAGGCGATTGAGGTTTTCCCACGTTGGGAGTTGTGGGATACCCCCTTCAAGGATTCCTTCTGCGGGACAATTGAGACCTGTTGGACAGCTCCAGGACATCCCATATGGAATGACTGCAGAGCACCGTTCGCGGATGGATGCCTGGGAAGCCCGCCTCACATTCCAATTGTCTCCTAGCAACAAGACAGTTTAGATCTGATGTCTCTGCCGGAGCACCTGGGTGGCTGAGTTGAAATGGACTTTCGTGAGGATGGGTCCTAATGTGTTTTTGTGTCCATGAGGGCCTTGGAATGGGGCGGTGGCACCGGGACCCTGAAGTACTCTCCTAAGCTTTGGACATGGCTCCCATGCACAGGTTTCCTTGTGGAGACGAGATGAGTTCTGATGGGTGCCTCAGGAAAATCCCTATGCTCGTATTGGAATCAGGCTTTTGAGGACACATGCCTGTAACCCAAAGCAATGGATCCTATTATGGCCTAGGGTCCTGTCTGGTTCAATCTTCTTCTCTGGGGACATCCATCTATGGTATGAGTGGAGGTCGATTATCAGCTGGTGTCAGACAGCCCTTGTTTGTTCCGGGCGACTTACACTATTGGGATGGCCTCAGGGAATTTGGAGGTTTCTCCTAATTTGTACGATTTTGGACCATGGAATGGGCAGAATTCCTATGGATTGGTAGGCACAGTCCTAATGTGTGGCTCCAGGGGCCCAGCGGAGGGTGTTTGGCCCAGGACTTTGAGGACAGAAGTATGAAAACACAAACTCAGCTTAGGTTTGGGGACGTAGGTATGGCAGGCCCGATCTACAAACCATGAGAAGAACTCTTCAGGATATGAAGAAATTGCTAGTCTGAGGCGCTTGCTCAGGCTTTTGTCTCTGGATTTTGTATCAGCGATGGCCGTGGAATGTCG
This sequence comes from Mustela nivalis, assembly GCF_964662115.1. Lineage (NCBI taxonomy): Eukaryota > Metazoa > Chordata > Mammalia > Carnivora > Mustelidae > Mustela > Mustela nivalis. The sequence continues at coordinate 720,541 of NW_028136382.1, forward strand.
GCGAGGCCTCATGGGCCATGGACAAATATACCTCTCTGAGGATTTGGCCCGAATCCCAATTGCTTTTCGTCAATCTGTGGGATGGGATGACTCATTTCAGGTTTGTTACCTCAGGTGTCCCAACAAAAGAGGAATTCCAAAGCCAAGCCGTGGGGAAAACTGAAAAGACAACCCAAACTATGGTTAAAAATTGGGGCCTAGGGGCATGGCAAGCCCAATATGCTATCTCTTCATCCAGCCACTGAGTGGCCTTACTTGAGGACTGGGCTCAGCCTGAGGGTCACAATGTGTGTTTGTGATCAATGTGGCCCGCGAGCATGGGCGGGGCCTCATGGGCCACACTGGTTTCAACTACACTGAACGTTGGACAACATGCCAACCACAAGGTTTCTTGCCATGGGGAAGGAGTTCTGATTTCTGCATCACCTTCAACCCTGGACAGTGATTGGAGATAAGGTCTAGGTTCTGAAACCTGAAAACCGAGGTTGGGAAGAGATGACGACCTAAGGCCATGGCGGCTCGATGTGCTCAGTGTGCGGCCAGCTGTCTGGGAGGGTCCAGGGGGTCCAGGCTCAGGCTGTGTTAGAAAGGGCATAGGTGCACTGGTCAGCCTATGTATTTGGGGTACAGCCAAGGTCGGTGTAGGTTGATCCTCATTTGGGGTTACTGGGAAGCCCCAGAGGACAATGTTTTTCTTCTGGAGGGCCGGCAGAGTGCTGCATTGTAGTTCTGGATTGCCAAACTGGGGGGCATGTGAGCCAGTAGTCTGACGACAAAAGTCTGAGAACACAAGCTAGGCTTAGGTTTCTGGGTGAGGCCATGGCAGGCACAATCTACAGACGTGAATCGAGATCTCGTGCATCTGAAGTCAGGACGAGGATCAGACGATCGCTCAGGTTGGAGTTTCTGTCCCTGATGGCACCTTCATGAATGGGGTGGGGCATCACGAGGCCATGGGTGTTATCCCACGATGGGAGTTGTGAGAAGCTCCAAACAGCAGAGAGTCTTCTGCAGGACAATTGAGACCTGTTGTTTGGCTCCAGGCCAATGATTCTGAGCAGGGTTCTAAGGATGGATGGATGGGTAGCCCACCTCGCATTCCAATTGTCTCCTAGCAACAAGACAGTTTAGATCTCCTGGATCTGTGGGGAGCAACCGAGGACGCTGAGTTGAAATGGACACCCCTGGGGAAGGGTCCTAAAGTGCTTTTGTGTCTATGGAGACCTTGGAATGAAGCGGTGGCACTGGGGCCCTAAAGGGTTATCCTAAACAGAGGCTTTGACACAGCTCCAACGTGCAAGTTTCCCATGTGTAGATAAGATGTTTCCTGATGGGTGAGTCAAGAAACAGCTATATGCTGCTTTTGAAATCCAGGCCTCTGAGGAGAGATGCCTGGAAACCAAAGCAATGGATCTGATGAGTGCCTAGGGGCCTGTTCTTTCCTTTTTACCTCTGGGGACATCTGTCTATGGGTCTGAGTGCAGGTAGGTGCTCAGTTGGGCTCAGATTGCCCCTGTCTTTTTTGGGAAGCCACCACTATTGAGATGGATCAGGGACTTTGGAGGTTTATCCTATTAGAAGGGTTGTGGCCATTGGAATGGGCACACACATTTCCCTTGGAGAGGACAAGTACAGTTCTCAGGCTTGGCTCCAGGGGCCTGAGCCTGTAGGTTGTGTAGGCCAGGGCTGTTTGGTCAGTTGTCTGAAAACACAAACTCGGCTTATGTTTCGGGTCATAGGTATGGTAGGACTGATCTACAGACCATGAGGAGAACTCTTCAGGATTTGAAAGAAGGGCGAGTGTGAGGCTCCTGCTCATGTTTTTGTCTCTGGATATCGTGTCACTCATGGTCGTGCAATTTCTGGGTGACTTCATGGGAAATGGACGAGTCTTAGTCTCTTGTGGTTTGGCCCCGTCCAAAGAGTTTGGGGTCATTCTGTGTGCTGGAAGAAGTCCGTTTTTTTTTTGTTGTTGTTGTTGTTTTCTTTTTTAACCTCTGGTGTCCCACAAATGAGGGATTCCAGAGTAGAACCCTGGGGAGGGGCGACTGGACAATAAGAAATCTGGTTAAAAATTGGGGCCTAGGGACATGTCAAGACCATTATGACATCTAATGGTCCAGCAACTGAGAGGACTTACTAGAGGACAGGACTTATGCTGAGGGTCACAATGCGTGTGTATGCCCTCGTAACACTCAAGAATGGGTGTTGCCTCAGGGTGAATGCTGGTTTCTCCAAAACTGAACGTTGAACAACGTGCCAACCACAAGGGTTCTTGCCATGGGTAAAGAGGAGTTCTGATTTTTACATCACACTCACCCCTGGGCAGTGATTGGAGATAAGGTCTCGTTCTGAAGCCTGAAAACTGAGGTAGGGAAGACATGATGACCTAAGGCCATGGCGGGTTTTATGTGCTCAGTGTGCGGTCAGCTTTCTGGGTGTTGGTCAGGAGGTCCGGGCTCAGGATGTGTTCGACAGTGCATTAGTGCCCAGGTTAGACTATATAATTTGGGTAAAGTCGAGTGCTGTGTAGGTTTACCCTCATTTAAGGTGCCTGGGCAGCTCATGAGGCAATAATTTTTTTCTCTAGAGGGCAGGCAGAGTGCTGCATTGTGGGTCCGGAATTGCCAAACTTGAGGGCTTCGGAGCCAGGAGTGTGAGGACGGAAGTATGAGAAGACAAGCTAGACTTGGGTTTCGGCGGGGCATGGCAGGTACCCCCTGCATATCTGAACCAATATCTCATCCATGTGAAGTCAGGGCGAGGATCAGACGTTGGCTCAGGTTGGAGTTTCTGAGCATGACGGCAGCTTCATGAAGGGAGCAGAATCTCGAGGCCATTGAGGTTTTCCCACGTTGGGAGTTGTGGGATGCCCCCTTCAAGGATTCCTTCTGCGGGACAATTGAGACCTGTTGGACAGCTCCAGGACATTCCATATGGAATGACTCCAGAGCACCATTCGCGGATGGATGCCTGGGAAGCCCGCTTCGCATTCCAATTTTCTCCTAGCAACAAGACAGTTTAGATCTGATGGCTCTGCCTGAGCAACCGGGGTGGCTGACTTGAAATGGACTTTGGTGAGGATGGGTCCTAATGTGTTTTTGTGTCCATGAGGGCCTTGGAATGGGGCGGTGGCACCGGGACCCTGAAGTACTCTCCTAAGCTTTGGACATGGCTTCCATGCACAGGTTTCCTTGTGGAGACGAGATGAGTTCTGATGGGTGCCTCAGGAAAACCCCTATGCTCGTATTGGAATCAGGCTTTTGAGGACACATGCCTGTAACCCAAAGCAATGGATCCTATTATGGCCTAGGGTCCTGTCTGGTTCAATCTTCTTCTCTGGGGACATCCATCTATGATATGAGTGGAGGTCGATTATCAGCTGGCGTTAGACAGCCCTTGTTTGTTCCGGGCGACCAAATCTATTGGGATGGCCTCAGGGACTTTGGAGGTTTCTCCTAATTTGTACGATTTTGGACCATGGAATGGGCAGAATTCCCATGGATTGGTAGGCACAGTCCTAATGTGTGGCTCCAGGGGCCCAGCCTGGAGGGTGTTGTGCCCAAGACTTTGAGGACAGAAGTCTGAAAACACAAACTCAGCTTAGTTTTGGGGACGTAGGTATGGCAGGCCCGATCTACAAACCATGAGAATAACTCTTCTGGATACGAAGAAAGTGCGAGTCTGAGGTGCTTGCTCAGGCTTTTGTCTCTGGATTTTGTATCAGCGATGGCCTTGGAATGTCGGGGAGGCCTCATGGGCCATGGACGAATCTTCCTCTCTGAGGATTTGGCCCGATTCCCAATTGATTTTCGTCAATCTGTGGGATGGGAGGACTCATTTCAGTTTTGTTACCTCAGGTGTCCCACCAAAAGAGGAATTCCAAAGCCAAGCCGTGGGGAAGACTGAAGGGACAACCCGAACTATGGTTAAAAATTGGGGCCTAGGGGCATGGCATGTCCAATATGCTATCTCTTCATCCAGCCACTGAGTGGCCTTACTTGAGGACTGGGCTCAGCCTGAGCGTCACAATGTGTGTTTGTGACCAATATGGCCCGCGAGCATGGGCGGGGCCTCATGGGCCACACTGATTTCAACTACACTGAACGTTGGACAACATGCCAACCACAAGGTTTCTTGCCATGGGGAAGGAGTTCTGATTTCTGCTTCACCTTCAACCCTGGGCAGTGTTTGGAGATAAGGTCTAGGTTCTGAAACCTGAAAACCGAGGTTGGGAAGAGATGACGACGTAAGGCCATGTCGGCTCGATGTGCTCAGTGTGCGGCCAGCTGTCTGGGAGGGTCCAGGGAGTCCAGGCTCAGGCTGTGTCAGAAAGGGCATTAGTGCCCTGGTCAGCCTATGTATTTGGGGTACAGCCAATGTCGGTGCAGGTTGATCCTCATTTGGGGTTACTGGGTAGCCCCAGAGGACAATGTTTTTCTTCTGGAGGGCCGGCAGAGTGCTGCATTGTAGTTCTGGATTGCCAAACTGGAGGGCTTGTGGGCCAGTAGTCTGACGACAAAAGTCTGAGAACACAAGCTAGGCTTAGGTTTCTGGGTGAGGCCATGGCAGGCACAATCTACAGACCTGAATCGAGATCTCGTGCATCTGAAGTCAGGGCGAGGATCAGATGATCGCTCAGGTTGGAGTTTCTGTCCCTGATGGCCCCTTCATGAATGGGGGGGGGGCATCACGGGGCCATGGGTGTTTTCCCACGATGGGAGTTGTGAGAAGCTCCAAACTGCAGAGAGTCTTCTGCAGGACAATTGAGACCTGTTGTTTGGCTCCAGGCCAATGATTCTGAGCAGGGTTCTAAGGATGGATGGATGGGTAGCCCACCTCGATTTTCAATTGTTTCCTAGCAACAAGACAGGTTAGATCTCCTGGATCTGTGGGGAGCAACCGTGGACGCTGAGTTGAAATGGACACCCCTGGGGATGGGTCTTAATGTGCTTTTGTGTCTATGGAGACCTTGGAAGGAAGCGGTGGCACTGGGGCCCTAAAGGGTTCTCCTAAACAGAGGCTTTGACACAGCCCCTACGTGCAAGTTTTCCATGTGTAGATGAGATGTTTTCTGATGGGTGAGTCAAGAAACAGCTATATGCTGCTTTTGAAATCCAGGCCTCTGAGGAGAGATGCCTGGAAACCAAAGCAATGGATCTGATTAGTGCCTAGGCGCCTGTTCTTTCCTTCATACCTCTGGGGACATCTGTCTATGGGTCTGAGTGCAGGTAGGTGCTCAGTTGGGCTCAGATTACCCCTGTTTTTCCTGGGAAGCCACCACTATTGAGATGGATCAGGGACTTTGGAGGTTTATCCTATTAGAAGGGATGTGGCCTTTGGAATGGGCACACACAATTCCCTCTGAGAGGACAAGTACAGTCCTCAGGTTTGGCTCCAGGGGCCTGAGCTTGTAGGTTGTGTAGGCCAGGGCTATTTGGACAGTTGTGTGAAAACACACATCCTCCATGCTAGGGCCCCTGGAACCACACATCAGGATTGTTCCTGCCCTCTCAAAGGGAATTCTTCATATTCCATTGGCCACAACCATATAAATCAGGAGAAATCTCCAATGTCCCTGGGACCATCCCAATATTGTAGGCTGCTCGGAACAAACAGCGGTGATCTGACACTAGCTGAGCAACTAGCTCCACATAGACTCGGAGACAGATGTCCCCAGAGAAGAACATTGAACTGGACAGGCCCCTAGGCCCTAATCAGATCCATTGCTTTGGTTTCCAGGCATCTCTTCTCAGAGGCCTGGTTTCCAATACCAGCCTATGGGGTTTCCATAGGCTCCTTCAGAGCAAGTCTTGTCTGCACATTGGAAACTTGCTCGAGGAGCTATGTCAGAACCTCAGAGGCCTGGTTTTCAATACCACTATATGGGGGTTTCCTGAGGCATCAGTCAGAACAAATGTCTTCTCCACATGGGAAACGTGCTCTTTCAAGCTGTGTCAAAACCTCCGGCTAGGAAAATCCTTCAGGGCCCCGGTGCCACCACCTCATTCCAAGGTCTCCATGGACACAATCCCACATTAGGACCCATCTGCAGGAGAGTCCTTTTCAACTCAGTGCCCTTGGGTGCTCCCCTAGAGCCAGCAGATCGAACCTATCTTGTCACTAGGAGACAATTGGAATGTGAGGCGGACTGGCTAGGCATCCATCTGTAGAAAACTACTCTGAAGTAATTCCATATGGGACGTCCTGGAGCCAGCCAACTGGTCACAGCTGTCCTGCAGAAGGAATCCTTGCGCTTTGGAGCACCTCACAACTCCCATCATGGGAAAAGCTCTGTGGCCTCGTGGTGCACTGTCCCCTTCATGAAAGAGCCATCTTGGACAGAAACTCCAACCTGAGCCAACGTCTAATCCTCGCCCTGACTTCAGATGCACGGAATCTTGATTCAACTCTGCAGAGTGTGCCTGCCGAAACCCCGCCCCGAAGCAAAACCTAGCTATTGTTCTCAGACTTCGTCCTCACACTCCGAGCCCACCAGCCCTCCAGTTAGGGAATTCTGGAGAGACACAATGCAGCACTCTGACTGCCCTCCAGAAGAGAAACGTTGTCCTATGTGGCTAACCAGAAACACCAAATGAGGATCAACCTGCATGCCACTTGACTCTACCCCAATTATACAGTTTCGCTTCGGCGTTAATGCCCTGTCTTGCACAGCCTGAGGTCTGAATTTTCAACCGACACCCAGACAGCTGGCTGTACACTGAGCACATCAGACCCGCCATAGCTTTAGGTCATCATCTCTTTTCAACCTTGGTTTTCAGGCTTCAGAACCTAGACCTTATATATACTCACTACCCAGGGGTGATCGTGATGCAGAAATGAAACTCCTTCTTCCTCAAGGCAAGAAACCTTGTGGTTGGCATGTTTTCCAACGTTCAGTGTAGGAGAATCCAGTGTAGCCCATGAGTCCCCGCCCATGCTTGAGAACCGCAATGGGCACAAACACATTGGGACCCTCAGTGTGAGCCCTGTCCTCAAGTAAAGCCTCTCAGGGTCTGGACCAAGAACCCGCATTGCCATCCCTAGTCCCCCAATATTAATGAGAGGTTGAGAGTTCTAATCACCCCTATTCAGGTTTCTGCTCTGAAACCCCTGAGGAAAAAAAATATTGAAGGGTCTCCTCCATCCCCTGAATGAGCCCCAAAACTTGGGATCTGACCAAATCTTAAAAGAGAAAGAATCATCCATGGCCAAAGAGGCCATCCCGTCATTCCATGGCCACCATTGACACAAAATCTAGAGACAAAAGCCTGGAGATATGCCTCACACTTGCCCTTTGTTCATAGCCTGATAAATTCTTCTCACGGTCTATAGATCAGGCATGTCATACCTACGTCCCCAAATCTAAGCTGAGTTTGGGTTTTCAGGTTTCTGTCTCCACTGTCCTGGCCCACACACCCTCCAGGCTGGGGCCCCTGGAGCCATGCCTCAGGACTGTGCCTGCCTTCTCCAAGCAAATTCTGCCCATTCCATTGGCCACAACCCTAAAGATTAAGAGAACACTCCAACGTCCCTGAGGCCATCCCAATAGTGTTGGCCACTCAGGGCAAACAGGGTGATCTGTCCCAAGATGAGCAACTACCTCAACTCAGATCCATAGACAGATAACCCCAGAGAAGAAGATTGAACCGGACAGGCACCTAGGCCCTAATCAGATCCATTGCTTTTGATTCCAGGCATCTCTCCTCAGAGGCCTGGTTTCCAATACCAGCATATGTGTTCTTCAAGAGGTACCAGTCTGAACAAATCTCATTTCCACATGGGAAACATGCATTTTGGAGCTGTGTCACAACCTCCAGTTAAGGGAAACCTTCAGGTCCCAGCAGCCAACACCCCATTCCAAGGTCTCCATGAACACAAACCCGCATTATGACCCATCCGCAGGCGAGTCCATTTCAACACATCCCCTTTGGTTGCTTCCCAAAAGAAGCAGATCGAACCTGCCTTGTCATTAGGAGACAATAGGAATGTGAGGCGGCACTCCAGGAATCCATCCTTAGAACCCAGCACTGCCGTGGTTCCGCATGGGACGTCCTGGAGCAATCTGACCGGTCTCGACTGTCCCGTAGAAGGAATCCTTGCCGATTGGAGCAACTTACAATGCCAATCGTGGGAAAGTCTCCATAGCCCCATGATGCCCCCCACCATCATGAAGAGGCCATCCTGAACAGAAACTTCAACCTGAGCCTACGTCTGATCCTCGCCCTGACTTCAGATGCATGAGATTTAAATTTAGCTCTACAGAGTGTGCCTGCCATGATCTTGACCCAAAACCTAAGCCTAGCTTGTGTTCTCTCACTTCCTTCCTCACAATTCTGGCCCACAAGCCCTCCAGTGTGAGAATTCCGTCGCCACAATGCAGCACTCTTCCTTCCCTCCAGAAGAAAAACGTTGCCCCTGGGGCTACCCAGAAACGCCAAATGAGGATCAACCTGCATGCCACTCAACTTTACTCCAATTATACAGTCTAAGCTTGGCACTAATGCCCTGTCTGACACAGCCTGAGCCTGGACCTCCTGGATGACACCCAGAAAGGTGGTGTCACACCTAAGGACTGTGCCAGTGCTCTCCAAGGGAACTCTGCCCGTTTCATTTGCCACAACCTTACAGATTAGGAGAAACCTCCAATTCCCAAGACCAGCCCAATAGTGTTGGCCTCCCCCAACAAACATGGGTGATCTGACACAAGCTGAGCAGTGACCTCCATTCTGAATCTTAGACAGAGACACTCAGAGGAGAATATTGAAAAGGACAGGCCCCTAGACCGTAATCAGATCCATTGCTTTGGATTCCAGGCATTGTTCCCCAGATGCTTGGTTTCCAATACCAGGTTGTGGGGGTTTCAGAACAAATCTCGTCTCTACATGGGAAACTTGCTCTTTGGAGCTGCATCAAAACCTCAGGTTAGGAGAATTCTTCAGGGCAACAGAGCCACTGCCCCATTCCAAGGGATCCATGGACACAAATCCACATCATGACTGATCCTCATGAGATTCCATTTCAATTCAGCCCCCTCGATTGTTCCCCCAGTGACAGCAGATCGAATCCTCCTTTTCACTAGGACACAACTGGAATGCAAGTTGGACTGCCCAGGCATCCATCATTAGAACTGTGCTTTGGAGCATTTCTTATGGGACGTCCTTGATCCATCCAAAAGGTCGTGACTGTCCCGCTGACGGAATCCTTGTGGTTTGGAGCATCACACACTCACAAAGTTGGAAATCTTCCATGGTTTCCTGATGCCCCCCCACCTTCATGAAGGGGACATCATGTACAGAAACTCCAACCTAAGCCAACATCTGATCCTCGCCCTGACTTCAGATGCACGATCTCATTTCAGGTCTGTAGAGTGTGCCTGCCATGTCACCGCTGCGAATTCTAAGCTGAACTTGTGTTCTCAGACTTCTGTCCTAAAACACCTGGCCCACAAGCCCTGAAGTTGGCAATTCTGGAGCCAGAATGCAGCACTCTGCCTGCCCTCCAGAAGAAAATCTTTGCCCTATGGGGCCAACCAGAAACCCCAAATGAGGACCAATCTTCACATCACTCGACTGTACCCCAATTATACAGTCTAGCCTGGGGACTAATGCCCTGCCTGACACAGCCTGAGCCCAGACCTCATGATGGACACAGACATCTGGCCGCACACTAAGTGCATCGGACCCACCATGGCCTTAGGTCGTCATCTCTTACCAACCTCGGTTTTCAGGCTTCAGAATCTAGACCTTATCTCTACTCACTGCCATGCCATGTACGTGATGCAGAAATCAGAACTCCTCCTTCCCCATGACCAGAAACCCTGTGGTTGGCATGTTGTCCAACGTGCAGTGTAGGAGAAACCAGCATGGCCCATGAGGCCTCAGACATGCTTGAGGGCTGCGATGGGCACAAACACACATTAGGACCCTAAGCATGAACCCTGGCCTTAAGTAAAGCCTCTCCGGGGCTGGACCAAGAGTCCACATATGGAGATTACCATGCCCCTACTCCCCAAACCTTAACCAGTGCTTGAGAAGTCTAGTCACCCCTACTCAGATCTCTTCTCTAGAATCCCTCCTTGGTGGGACACATGAGGTTAAAAAAAAAATAGAGAAAGGACTCCTACCGTCCAAAGAATGACCGCAAACACTTGGAATTGGGCCAAATTCACAGAGAGAAATACTCGTCCATGGCTTATGAGGCCATCCTGACATTCCACGGCCACCATTGACACAAAATCCGGAGACAAAAGCCTGAAAAAGCGCCACACACTCGCCCTTTGTTCAAAGCCTGAAAAATTCTCACGGTCTGTAGATCGGGCCTGCCATACCTATGTCCCCAAACCTAAGCCAAGTTTGTGTTTTCAGACTTCTGTCTCCATTGTCCTGGCCCACACACCCTCAAGGCTTGGCCCCATGGAGCCACACCTCAGGACTGTGCCTGCCCTCTCCATGGGAATTCTGCTCATTCCTTTGGCACAACCTGACAGATTAGGTGAAACATCCGAAGTCCCCGAGGCCACCCCAATATTGTAGGATGTCCGGGACAAACAGGGACCATCTGCCACAAGCTGAGCCACTACCTCCAATCAGACCTGTAGATAGATATCCATAGAAAAGAAGATTGAAGAGGACAGGCACCTAGGCCCTAAACGAATTCATTGCTTTTGTTTTCATGTATCTCTCCTCAGAGGCCTGGATTCCAATACCAGCACATGGGGGTTTCTGGAGCTACCAATCAGAACAAATCGCATGCCACATGGGAATCATGCTATATGGAACTGTGTCAAAACCTCCAGTTAGGAGAAAATTTCACGTCACTGGAGCCACCGCCCCATTCCAATGTCTCAATGGACACAATCCCACATTATGACCCATCCTCAGGAGAGTCCATTTCAATACAAACCTGGCGGTTGCTCACCCAGTGCCAGCAGATCAAACCTGCTTTGTCACTAGGAGACAATTGGAATGCGAGTTCGTTGCCCAGGTATCCATGTTAGAACTCTGCTCTGGAGAAATTCCTAATGGGGTGTCCTTGATCCATTCAACAGGTCTCAACTGTCCTGCAGAAGGAATCCTTGTGGTTTGCAGCATCACACACTCGCACCGTGGGAAAACCTCCATGGCCTCGTGATGCCTCCACCTTCAGGTAGAGGACATCATGGACAGAAACTTCCGTCTGATCCTCGCCCTGACCTCAGATGCATGAGATCTCAATTCAGCTCTGCAGAGTGTGCCTGCCTTGCCCTCGCCCCAAAACCTAAGCCAGCTCACACTCCTGGCCCACAAGCCTTCCACTTTGGGAATTCTGGAGACAAAATGCAGCACTCTGCCTGCCCTCCAGAAGAGAGACTTTGCCCTAGGGGTCTACCCAGAAACATCAAATGAGGATCAACCTGCAATTCTCTAGACTGTACCCCAATTATACAGTCTAGCCTGGGCACTAATGCCCTGTCTGACACAGCCTGACCCCAGACCTCGTGACCGACACCCAGACACCTGGCCTCACACTGAACACATCGAACATGCCATGGCCTTAGGTCATCATCTCTTCCCAACCTTGGTCTTCAGGCTTCAGAACCTAGACATTATCTCCACTCACAACTAAGTGATGTACGTGATGCAGAAATCAGAACTTCACCTTCCCCATGACCAGAAACCTTGTGGTTGGCATGTTGTCCAACGTTCAGTATATGAGAACCCAGCATGGCCAATGAGGCCTCAGACATGCTTGGGGGCTGCGATGGGCACAAACACACATTAGGACCCTAAGCATGAACCCTGGCCTCAAGTAAAGTCTCTCCGGGGCTCGACCAAGAGCCTGCATATGGGACTTGCCATGCCCCTACTCCCCCAATCCTAGCCAGAGCTTGAGAAGTCTAGTCATCCTTATTCAGAGCTCTTTTCTGGAATCCCTCTTTGGTGGGACACATAAGGTAAAAAAAAAAAAAAAAACAAGATAAAGAAAAAAAAAAAGTAAGGACTCCTACCATCCAAAGAATGACCCCAAACACTTGGAATCTGGCCAAATCCACAGAGAGAAATACTCGTCCATGGTCGATGAGGCCAGCCTGACATTCCACGGCCACCATTGACACAAAATCCGGAGACAAAAACCTGAAAAAGCGCCACACACTTGCCCTTTGTTCAGAGCCCCCAAAATTCTCAAGGTCTGTAGATCGGGCCTGCCATACCTATGTCCCCAAACCTAAGCCGAGTTTGTGTTTTCAGACTTCTGTCTCCATTGTCCTCACCCACACATTCTAAAGGCTGGGCCCCATGGAGCCACACCTCAGGACTGTGCCTGCCCTCTCCAAGGGAATTCTGCTCATTCATGTGGCACAACCTGACAGATTAGGAGAATCATCCAAAATCTCTGAGGCCATCCCAATAGTGTAGGATGTCCTGGACATACAGGGACCCTCTGGCACAAGCTGAGCCACTACCTCCAATCAGAACCTTAGACAGATATCCATAGAAAAGAATATTGAACAAGACAGGCACCTAGGCCCTAATTGGATCCATTGCTTTTGTTTTCAGGCATCTCTCCTCAGAGGCCTGGATTCCAATACCAGCATAAGGGGGTTTCCAGAGCTACCTATCAGAAAAAATCTCGTCTCCACATGGGAATCTTGCTCTATGGAGCTGTGTCATAACCTCCAGTTAGGAGAAAACTTCAGGTCACTGGAGCCACTGCCCCATTTGAATATCTCCATGGACACAATCCCAAATTATGACCCATCCTCAGGAGAGTCCATTTCAACTAAACCCCCTCGGTTGCTACTCCAGAGCCAGCAGATTGAACCTGCCTTGTCGCTAGGAGACAATTGAAATGCGAGTTGGGCTCTTCAGGCATCCATCCTTAGAACCCTGCTCTTGCGTCGTTCCTTATGGGACATCCTTGAGCCACCCAACAGGTCTCGACTGTCCCACAGGAGTCCTTGTGCATGGACCACCTAACAACTCATATCATGGAAAGCTTCCAAGGTCACATGATGCCCCCAATCTTCATGAAGGCAGATCATGGAAAGAAACTCCAACCTGAGCCAACAGCTGATCTTCGCCTTGACTTCAGATGCACGAGATCTTGATTCAGCTCTTCAGAGTGTACCTGCTGTGCCCTCACCCCAAAACCTAAGCGTAGCTAGGGTTCTCCGACTTCCGTCCTCACTCTCCTGGACCACACGCCCTCTATTTTGGGATTTCCGATGACACAGTGCTGCACTCTGCCTGCCCTCTAGAAGAAAAATATTGCCCTATGGGTCTACCCAGAAACCTCCAATGAGGATAAACCTGCACGTCACTCAACTGTACACCAATTATATAGTCTAGCCTGTGCACTAATGCCCTGTCTGACAGAACCTGAGGCCTGAATTCCCAACCGACACCCAGACAGCTTGCAGTACACTGAGAACATCAGAACCGCCATGGCCTTAGGTCGCCATCTCTTTCCAACTTCGGTTTTCAGGCTACAGAATCCTAGACCTTATCTCTACTCACTTCCCATGGGTGAACGTGATGCAGAAATCAAAACTCCTCCTTCCCTCTCGCCAGAATCTTGTGGTTGGCATCTTGTCCAACGTTCAGTGTAGGACCCCTGTAGGGCCTACAGGGGTAGTAGTAGGGCCCCTGAGGGTAGTGTAGGGTCCCTGAGGCCCTGCCTATGCTTAAGAGCTGCGGTGGGCTCAAACACACATTGGGACACTCAGTTTGAGCCCTGTCCTCAAGTAAAGCCTCTCAGTGGCTGGACCATGAGCCCGCATATGGGGCCTGCCATGCCCCAAGTCACCCAATCTTAACCAGAGGTAGAGACATCTAGTCACCCCTACTCAGGGCTCTGCTCTGGAATCCCTCTTTGGTGGGACATTTGAGGTAAATAAACACAGAAAAGACTCCTCCCACTCACAGAATGACCCCAATCACTTGGGATTGGGCCATCCCAAGTGATTGGGGTCCAGAGAGAAAGACTCGTCCATGGCCCATGAGGCCAGCCCGACATTCCACGGCCACTATTGACACAAAATCCAGAGACATAAGCTTCAGCAAGCGTTCACACTCACCCTTAGGTCATAGCCCAAAAAATTCTCCTCATAGTCTGTAGATTGGGCCTGCCATACCTACGTCCCCAAACCTAAGCCGAGTTTGTGTTTTCAGACTTCTATCCTGACATCCCTGTCCCACACACCCTCCAGACTGAGGCCCCTGGAGCCACACCTCAGGACTGTGCCTGCCCTCTCCAAGGAAATTCTTCCCATTCCATTGGCCACAACCCTACAGATAAGGAGAAACCTCCAAAGTCCCAGAGGCCATTCCAATAGTGTAGGCCACCCAGGGCAAAGAGGGGCGATCTCTCACAAGCTGAGCAACGACGTCAACTCACCCATAGACAGATAACCCAAGAGAAGAAGATTAAACTGGACTGGCCCCTAGAATGTAATTGGTTCCATTGCTTTTTTTTCTAAGCATCTCTCCTCAGAGGCCTGTTTTCCAATACCAGCATATGGGGGATTCCAGAGATACCAATCAGAACAAATCTTGTCTTCACATGGGAAACTTATCCTTTGGAGCTCTGTAAAAGCCTCCAGTTAGGAGAAACCTTCAGGTAGCCGGAGGAACCGTCCTATTCCAAGGTCTCCATGGACACATACCCGCATTATGACCATTCGGCAGGAGAGTACATTTCAACTCAGCCCCGTCGATTACTCCCCCAGAGGCAGAATATCAAACCTGCCTTGTCGCTAGGAGACAACTGGAATGCAAAGCAGACTCTCTAGGCATCCATCCTTGGAATCCTGCTCTGGCGCCGTTCCATATGGGATGTCCTGGAGCCTTCCAACAGGTCTTGACTGTCCCACAGAAGGAATCCTTGCAGATTGGAGCATCTCACAACTCCTATCGTGGGAAAACCTACATGGCCTCATGAGAGGCTCCCCTTTATAAAGGGGCCATCATGGACAGAAACTCCAACCTGAGCCAACTTCTGATGCATTGCTTTGGTTTCTAGGTATCTCTCCTCAGAGGCCTGGTTTCCAATATCAGAATATGGGGGTTTCCTAAGGAAACAATCAGAACAGATCTCATCTCCACATGGGAAACTTGCTCTTTGGAGCTGTGTCAATACCTCAGGTTAGGAGGATCCTTCAGGGCGCTGGCACCATGGCCCAATCCCAAGGTCTCCAAGGACACAAACTTACATTATGATCCATTCTCAGGAGAGGCCATTTCAAATCAGCCCCCTCGGCTGCTCACCCAGAGCCAGCAGATCAAACCTTCCTTGTCACTAGGAGACAGTTAGAATGGGAGGAGGGCTGCCCACGCATCCATCCTTAGAACCCTGCTCTGGAGAACTTCTTTATGGGACGTCTTGAATCCAACCAACATGTCTTGACTGTCTCGCAGAATGAATCCTTGTGGTTTGAAGCATCACACAATAACACTCTGAGAAAACCTCCATTTCCTCATGATGCCCCACACCTTCATAATGGGCCATCACGGACAGAAACTCCATCCTAAGCCAAAGTCTGATTCTCGCCCTGAATTCAGTAGCATAAGATCTCAATTCAGCACTTGAGAGTGTGCCTGCTGGGCCCTCACCCTGAAACCTAGCCTAACTTGTGTTCCCAGACTTCCGTCCTCAGAATCCTGGCCACACCCCTCCAGTTTGGAAATTCTGGAGACACAATGCAGCACACTGCCTGGCCTCCAGAAGAAAAATGTTGCCCTATAGGGCTAACCAGAAACGCCAAATGAGTAACAACCTGCATGCCACTCGACCATACCCCAATTATACAGTCTAGCCTGTGCACTAAAGCCCTGTCTGACACAGCCTGAGGGCAGACCTCCAGTCCAACACCCAGACAGTTGGCCGTACACTGAGCATATAAAACCCACAATGGCTTTAGGCCATCATCTCTACCCAACCTCAATTTTCACCTTCAGAACCTAGACCTTATCTCCACTCACTGCTCAGGAGTGAACGTGATGCAAGAATCAGAACTTCTCCTTCGCCTTGGCAAGAAACCTAGTGGTTGGCATGTTGTCCAATGTTCATTGTAGGAGAAAGCAGCATGGACTATGAGGCCCCACCTATCCCTGAGGGCCACAATTTGCACAAACACACATTGTGACACTCAGCGTGAGCCCTATCCTCATGTAAAGCCTCTTAGTGACTGGAACAACAGCCCACATATGGGGCTTGCCAAGCCCCTAGTCCCCCAATCTCATCCAGAGTTCGAAATGTCTAGTCACCCCTACTCAGGGCTCTACTCGGGAATCCCTCTTTGGTGGGACACCTGAGGTAAAAAAAAAAAAATACAGAAAGGACTATTCCCATTCACAGAATGATCCCAAACACTTGGGATCAGGCCAAATCACCAGAGAAAGAATTGTCCATGGCCCTTGAGGACACCCCGACATTCCACGGCCACCATTGACACAAAATCCAGAGACAAAACCCTGAGCAAGCGCCACATACTCGCCCTTTGTTCATAGCCCGGAAAATTCTCACGGTCTGTAGATCGAGCCTTCATACATACATCCCCAAACCTAAGCTGAGTTTGTGTTTTCAGACTTCTGTCCCCACAGTCCTGGCCCACACAACATCCAATCTGGGGCCCCTGGAGCCACACCTCAGGACTGTGGCTTCCCTCACCAGGGGAATTCTGCCATTTCCATTGGCCACAACCCTATAGATTAGGAGAATCCTCCAAACTCCCACAGGCCATCTGAATTGTGTTGGCTGCCCAGGACAAACAGGGATGATCTTTCACAAGTTAGGAAACCACCTCCACTCAGACCCAGAGACAGATATCCCCATAGAATAAGATTGAACTGGAAGGGCACTTAGGCCCTAATCAGATCCATTGCTTTTAATTCCAGTCATCTCTCCTCAGAGGCCTGGTTTCCAATACCAGCATATGGGAGATTCCTTAGGCACTCATCAAAACAATTCTCTTCTCTACATAGGAAACATACTCTTTAGAGCTCCATCAAAACCTCCGGTTATGAACATCCCTCAAGGCCCCGGATCAAGCACCCCATTCCAAGGTATACATGGACACAAATGCACATTATGAACAATCCTCAACTCACCCATTTCAACACACCCGCCTCGGTTGCTCCCCTAGATCCAGCAGATCGAACTTGCCTTGGCTCTATGAGACACCTGGAATGGGAGGCAGGCTGCCCAGGCATCCATCCTTAGAACCCTGCTCTGGATAACTTCCTTATGGGATGTCCAGGAGCCATCCAACAGGTCTCGACTGTCCCACAGAAGAAATCATTGTGGTTTGGAGCATCTCACAATTTCCATCGTTGGAAAACCTCCATGTCCTCGTGACACCCTCCCCTTCATGAAGGGGCCGTCATGGACAGAAACTCCGACCTAAGCCAACGTCTGATCCTAGCTCTGTCTTCAGGTATACGGGATCTCGAATCATCTCTGCAGAGGGTGCCTGCCTTCCCTTCACCTTGAAATCTAAGTCTGGCTTGTGTTCTCAGAATTTTTTCCTCACACTCCTGGCCCACAAGCCTTCCAGTTTGGGAATGTTGGAACCACTATGTGGCACTGTGTCTTCCCTCCAGAAGAGAAACGTTGCCCTCTGGGGCTACCCAGTAACCACAAATGAGTACCATCCTGCACGAAACTCGACTGCACCCCAATGATACAGTCTAGCCTGGGCACTTATTCCCTGTCTGCCACAGCCTGAGCCTGCACCTCCCAACCCACACTCAACAGCTGGCCGAACACTGAGCACATCGGACACACCATGGCCTTAGGGCTTCATCTCTTCCCAAGCTCAGTTTTCAGGCTTCAGAACCTAGACCTTATATCCAATCACAGACCAGGAGTGAAAGTGTTGCAGAAATTAGAACTCCATCTTCCCCATGGCCAGAAAACTTGTGGTTCCCATACGGTGCAACGTTCAGTGTAGGAGGCACCAGCATGGTACTTTAGGCCACGCCCTGACTTGAAAGGATCCTTGGGCACAAAACCACATTGTGAAACTCAGTGTGAGACCTATCCTCAAGGAAGGCCTCTCAGTGTCTGGTCCAAGTGCCCACATATGGGGCTTGCCATGTTCTTAGGTCCCAATGTTAACCAGAGGTCTGGTTGTCCAGTTGCCCCCACCCACGACTCTGCTCTGGAATCCCTCTTTTGGTGGTCCACCTGAGGTAAATAAAAAACAAAAAAGAAAACAAAAAAAAAGTAAACAAAAAAAAACAGAAAGGCCTCCTCCCTTCCCACAGAATGACCCCCAACTTTTAGGATCGGGTCAAATCCACAGAAAGGGAGCCTCATCGATGGCCCATGAGGACACCCCGACATTCCATGGCAATCGGTGACACATTTCCAGAAAAAAAAAAAAAAAGCATGAACAAGCACCTCACATTCGCCCTTTGTTCATATCCCGAAGAGGTCTCCTCACGGTCTATAGATCGGGCCGGCCATACCTACATCCCACAACCTAAGTGGAGTTTGTGTTTTCAGATTTGTCCAAATAGCCCTGGACCACACACGCTCCACACTTGGGTCCCTGGAGCCACACCTCAGGACTGTGCTTCCCTTTCAAGGGAATTCTTCCCATTCCATTGGCCACAACCTTGCAAATTAGGAAAAACCTCCAAAGTCACCGAGGCCATCCCAATAGTGTAGGCCGCCCAGGACAAACAGGGGTGATCTCAAACCAGCTGAGCAACTACCTCCACTCAGACAACAGATGTCCCCAGAGAAGAATATTGAACCGGACAGGCCCCTAGGCCCTAATCAGATCCATTGCTTTGGTTTCCAGGCATCTGTCCTCAGAGGCCTCGTTTCCAATACCAGCATATGGTGGTTTCCTGAGGCACCAATAAGAACAAATCTCGTCTCCCCATGGAAAACTTGCTCATTGGAGCTTTGTCATAACCTCTGGTTAGGAGAATCCTTCAGGGCCCTGGTGCCACTGCCCCATACCAAGGTCTCCATGGACTCAAACCAGCATTAAGACCATCCTCAGGAAAGTCCATTTCAACTCAGCCCCCTCTGTTGCTACCCCAAGCCAGCAGATCAAACGTTTCTTGTTGCTAGGAGACAATTGGAATGTGAGGCTGGCTGCCCAGGCATCCATACTTAGAACCCTGTTCTGGAAAAATACCTTATAAGACGTCCTGGAGCCATCCAACAAATCTTAATTGTCCCACAGAAGGAATCCTTGCGGTTTGGAGCATCTCACAACTCCAATAGTGGGAAAACCCCCATGGCCTCATAATGCCCCCCCTTCCTGAAGGGGCCAACATGGACAGAAACTCAAACCTGAGTCAAAGTCTGAACCTCGACCTGACTTCAGAAGCATGAGATCTCAATTCACCTCTGCAGAGTGTGCCTGCCATGTCCTTGCCCCAAAACCTAAGCCTAGCTTGTGTTCTCAGACTTCCGTCCTCACTCTCCTGGCCCACAAGCCCTCCAGTTTGGGAATTCCGAAGCCACAATGCAGCACTCTGCCTGCCCTCCAGAAGAAAAACTTTGCCCTATGCTGCTAATAAGAAACCCCAAATGATTTTCTAATGCATGCCACTCGATTGTAAAGCAATTATACAGCCCACCCTGTATACTAATGCCCTGTCTGGCACAGCCTGGGTCAAGACATCCCAAACGACACCCAGACAGCTGGCCCCAACCTGGACACATAGGACCCGCTATGGCTGTAGGTCGTCATTATTCCC
Organism: Mustela nivalis; assembly: GCF_964662115.1. Lineage (NCBI taxonomy): Eukaryota > Metazoa > Chordata > Mammalia > Carnivora > Mustelidae > Mustela > Mustela nivalis. The sequence continues at coordinate 740,244 of NW_028136382.1, forward strand.
AACCTCGGTTTTCAGGCTTCAGAACCTAGACCTTATCTCCAATCACTGCCCAGGGGTGAACGTGATGCAGAAATTAGAATTCCTCCTTCCCCATGGCCAGAAACCTTGTGGTTGGCATGTTGTCCAACGTTCAATGTGGGAAAACCTGCATTGTCCGAAAGGCCACGCCAGTGCTGAGGGCCGCCTAGGGCACAGACATGCATTGTGACCTGCAGCGTGAGTCCCGTATTAAAGTAACGCCTCTCAGTGGCTGGACCAAGATCCTGCATATGGGGCTTGTCATATCCATAGGCCCCCAGGCTTAACCAGAGGGCGAGTATTCCAGTTGTCAGTACCCACTGCTATGCTCTAGAATCCCTCTACTGGGGGGACACATGAAGCAGAAAACAGGACACTTCCCTTCCCACAGAATGACCCCAAACTCTTGGGGGCTGGACAAACTACCAGAGAGGGAGACTTCTACGACCCATGAGGCAACTCCTACATTAAACGGCCATTGTGGACAAAACATCCAGAGACAAAAGCCTGAGCGACTGCCTCCCTCTCACCCTTCTTTCATATCCAGAGGAGCTCCCCTCATGGACTGTAGATCAGGCCTGCCGTAACCTCGGCCCCAAACCTGAGCTGAGTTAGGGTTTTTGGATGTCTGTCTGCACAGCCATGGCCCACACAGCCTCCAGGCTGGGGTCTCTGGAGCCACACCACAGAACTGTGCCTGCTCTCTCCTAAGAAACTGCACATTCCATTGGCCACAACTCTACAAAATAGTAGAAACCTCAGGTCCCCAAGGACATCCCACTACCGCAAGCCGCACTGGACAAATAGGGGCATTATGACACAAGCTGAGCAACTACTACCTCCATGCAGACACACAGACAGATATCCGCAGAGACAGAAGATTGAACCAGACAGGCCCCTAGGCCCTATTATGAACTCTTGCTTTGGTGTCCAGGTATCACTCCTCAGAGGCCTGGGTTCGAAGACCAGCATACGGGGCTTTCCTGAGGCACCAGACAGAAGACCTCTCATCTCCACATGGGAAGCTTCCTTGTTGGAGTTGTGTCAAGCCCTTCGGTTTGGAGAATCCTGCAGAGTCCCTTAGCTACTGCCACATTCCAAGGTCTCCATGGCCACCAACCCACATTATGACTCATCCTCGGCAGAGTCCATTTAAACTCGGGCTTCTGGGTAGCTCACCCAAGAGCCCGCAGATTGAGCGTGCCTTGTCTCCACCAGGCAATGGGAAGGTGAGTTGGCGTTTCTCGGCATCCATGCTTAGGGCCCTGCTCTCGAGTCTTTCTGTATGGGGCATCCTGGAACCATCCAATAGTACTCGACTGTCCTGAAGAAGGAAACTTTGAAGTTTGGAGCAGCTCACAACTCCCAGCGTAGGGAAACATCCCTGGCCTCATGACGCCCCCACCCCCTTCAGGAAGGGGCCGTCATGGACACAAACTCCAGCTTGAGGCAACATCTGATAATCGCCCGGACCTCACGTGCAGGAGATCTCGATTCAGCCTCTGCAGAGTGTGCCTGCCATGCTCTTGGCCCCAAAACTTGTGCTAGCTTGTGTTTTCAGACTTCCTTCCTCACAATCCTGGCCACACCCCTCCAGTTTGGCAATTCTGGAGACACAATGCAGCATTCTGCCTGCCCTTCAGAAGAAAAATGTTGCCCTATAGGGCTAACCAGAAACGCCAAATGAGTAACAACCTGCATGCCACTCGACCATACCCCAATTATACAGTCTAGCCTGTGCACTAAAGCCCTGTCTGACACAGCCTGAGGGCAGACCTCCAGTCCAACACCCAGAGAGCTGGCCATACACAGAGCATATCACACCCACAATGGCTTTAGGCCATCATCTCTACCCAACCTCAGTTTTCACCTTCAGAACCTAGACCTTATCTCCACTCACTGCTCAGGAGTGAATGTGATGCAAGAATCAGAACTTCTCCTTCGCCTTGGCAAGAAACCTAGTGGTTGGCTGTTGTCCAATGTTTATTGTAGGAGAAAGCAGCATGGACTATGAGGCCCCACCTATCCCTGAGGGCCACAATGTGCACAAACACACATTGTGACCCTCAGCGTGAGCCCTATCCTCATGTAAAGCCTCTTAGTGACTGGAACAACAGCCCACATATGGGGCTTGTCAAGCCCCTAGTCCCCCAATCTCAACCAGAGTTCGAGATGTCTAGTCACCCCTACTCAGTGCTCTACTCGGGAATCCCTCTTTGGTGGGACACTTGAGGTAAAAAAAAAAAATACAGAAAGGACTCTTCCCATCCACAGAATGATCCCAACCACTTGGGATCAGGCCAAATCACCAGAGAAACAATTGTCCATGGCCCTTGAGGTCACCCCGACATTCCACGGCCACCATTGACACAAAATCCAGAGACAAAACCCTGAGCAAGCGCCACATACTCGCCCTTTGTTCATAGCCCGGAAAATTCTCACGGTCTGTAGATTGAGCCTTCATACATATATCCCCAAACCTAAGCTGAGTTTGTGTTTTAAGACTTCTGTCCCCACAGGCCTGGACCACACACGCTCCACACTTGGGTCCCTGGAGCCACACCTCAGGACTGTGCTTCCCTTTCAAGGGAATTCTTCCCATTCCATTGGCCACAACCTTGCAAATTAGGAAAAACCTCCAAAGTCACCGAGGCCATCCCAATAGTGTAGGCCGCCCAGGACAAACAGGGGTGATCTCAAACCAGCTGAGCAACTACCTCCACTCAGACAACAGATGTCCCCAGAGAAGAATATTGAAGCGGACAGGCCCCTAGGCACTAATCAGATCCATTGCTTTGGTTTCCAGGCATCTCTCCTCAGAGGCCTCGTTTCCAATACCAGCATATGGTGGTTTCCTGAGGCACCAATAAGAACAAATCTCTTCTCCCCATGGAAAACTTGCTCATTGGAGCTTTGTCATAACCTCTGGTTAGGAGAATCCTTCAGGGCCCTAGTCCCACTGCCCCATACCAAGGTCTCCATGGACTCAAACCAACATTAAGACCATCCTCAGGAAAGTCCATTTCAACTCAGCCCCCTCTGTTGCTACCCCAAGCCAGCAGATCAAACGTTTCTTGTTGCTAGGAGACAATTGGAATGTGAGGCTGGCTGCCCAGGCATCCATACTTAGAACCCTGTTCTGGAAAAATACCTTATAAGACGTCCTGGAGCCATCCAACAAATCTTAATTGTCCCACAGAAGGAATCCTTGCGGTTTGGAGCATCTCACAACTCCAATAGTGGGAAAACCCCCATGGCCTCATAATGCCCCCCCCTTCCTGAAGGGCCCAACATGGACAGAAACTCAAACCTGAGTCAAAGTCTGAACCTCGACCTGACTTCAGACGAATGAGATCTCAATTCAGCTCTGCAGAGTGTGCCTGCCATGTCCTTGCCCCGAAACCTAAGCCTAGCTTGTGTTCTCAGACTTCCGTCCTCACTCTCCTGGCCCACAAGCCCTCCAGTTTGGGAATTCCGAAGCCACTATGCAGCACTCTGCCTGCCCTCCAGAAGAAAAACTTTGCCCTATGCTGCTAATAAGAAACCCCAAATGATTTTCTAATGCATGCCACTCGATTGTAAAGCAATTATACAGCCCACCCTGTATACTAATGCCCTGTCTGGCACAGCCTGGGTCAAGACATCCCAAACGACACCCAGACAGCTGGCCCCAACCTGGACACATAGGACCCGCTATGGCTGTAGGTCGTCATTCTTCCCAACCTCGGTTTTCAGGCTTCAGAACCTAGACCTTATCTCCAATCACTGCCCAGGGGTGAACGTGATGCAAAAATAAGAATTCCTCCTTCCCCATGGCCAGAAACCTTGTGGTTGGCATGTTGTCCAACGTTCAATGTGGGAAAACCTGCATTGTCCGAAAGGCCACGCCAGTGCTTGAGGGCCGCCTAGGGCACAGACATGCATTGTGACCTGCAGCGTGAGTCCCGTATTAAAGTAACGCCTCTCAGTGGCTGGACCAAGATCCTGCATTGGGGCTTGTCATATCCATAGGCCCCAAGGCTTAACCAGAGGGCAAGTATTCCAGTTGTCAGTACCCACTGCTATGCTCTAGAATCCCTCTACTGGGGGACACATGAAGCAGAAAACAGGACACTTCCCTTCCCACAGAATGACCCCAAACTCTTGGGGGCTGGACAAACTACCAGAGAGGGAGACTTCTACGACCCATGAGGCAACTCCTACATTAAACGGCCATTGTGGACAAAACATCCAGAGACAAAAGCCTGAGCGACTGCCTCCCTCTCACCCTTCTTTCATATCCAGAGGAGCTCCCCTCATGGACTGTAGATCAGGCCTGCCGTAACCTCGGCCCCAAACCTGAGCTGAGTTAGGGTTTTTGGATGTCTGTCTGCACAGCCATGGCCCACACAGCCTCCAGGCTGGGGTCTCTGGAGCCACACCACAGAACTGTGCCTGCTCTCTCCTAAGAAACTGCCCATTCCATTGGCCACAACTCTACAAAATAGTAGAAACCTCAAGGTCCCCAAGGACATCCCACTACCGCAAGCCGCACTGGACAAATAGGGGCATTATGACACAAGCTGAGCAACTACTACCTCCATGCAGACACACAGACAGATATCCGCAGAGACAGAAGATTGAACCAGACAGGCCCCTAGGCCCTATTATGAACTCTTGCTTTGGTGTCCAGGTATCACTCCTCAGAGGCCTGGGTTCGAAGACCAGCATACGGGGCTTTCCTGAGGCACCAGACAGAAGACCTCTCATCTCCACATGGGAAGCTTCCTTGTTGGAGTTGTGTCAAGCCCTTCGGGTTGGAGAATCCTGCAGAGTCCCTTAGCTACTGCCACATTCCAAGGTCTCCATGGCCACCAACCCACATTATGACTCATCCTCGGCAGAGTCCATTTAAACTCAGGCTTCTGGGTAGCTCACCCAAGAGCCCGCAGATTGAGCGTGCCTTGTCTCCACCAGGCAATGGGAAGGTGAGTTGGCGTTTCTCGGCATCCATGCTTAGGGCCCTGCTCTCGAGTCTTTCTGTATGGGGCATCCTGGAACCATCCAATAGTACTCGACTGTCCTGAAGAAGGAAACTTTGAAGTTTGGAGCAGCTCACAACTCCCAGCGTAGGGAAACCTCCCTGGACTCATGACGCCCCCACCCCCTTCAGGAAGGGGCCGTCATGGACACAAACTCCAGCTTGAGGCAACATCTGATAATCGCCCGGACCTCACGTGCAGGAGATCTCGATTCAGCCTCTGCAGAGTGGGCCTGCCATGCTCTTGGCCCCAAAACTCGTGCTAGCTTGTGTTTTCAGACTTCCTTCCTCACAATCCTGGCCACACCCCTCCAGTTTGGCAATTCTGGAGACACAATGCAGCACTCTGCCTGCCCTCCAGAAGAAAAATGTTGCCCTATAGGGCTAACCAGAAACGCCAAATGAGTAACAACCTGCATGCCACTCGACCATACCCCAATTATACAGTCTAGCCTGTGCACTAAAGCCCTGTCTGACACAGCCTGAGGGCAGACCTCCAGTCCAACACCCAGACAGCTGGCCATACACAGAGCATATCACACCCACAATGGCTTTAGGCCATCATCTCTACCCAACCTCAGTTTTCACCTTCAGAACCTAGACCTTATCTCCACTCACTGCTCAGGAGTGAACGTGATGCAAGAATCAGAACTTCTCCTTCGCCTTGGCAAGAAACCTAGTGGTTGGCATGTTCTCCAATGTTCATTGTAGGAGAAAGCAGCATGGACTATGAGGCCCCACCTATCCCTGAGGGACACAATGTGCACAAACACACATTGTGACCCTCAGCGTGAGCCCTATCCTCATGTAAAGCCTCTTAGTGACTGGAACAACAGCCCCCATATGGGGCTTGCCAAGCCCCTAGTCCCCCAATCTAAACCAGAGTTCAAGATGTCTAGTCACCCCTACTCAGGGCTCTACTCGGGAATCCCTCTTTGGTGGGACACCTGAGGTAAAAAAAAAAAAATACAGAAAGTACTATTCCCATTCACAGAATGATCCCAACCACTTGGGATCAGGCCAAATCACCAGAGAAAGAATTGTCCATGGCCCTTGAGGACACCCCGACATTCCACGGCCACCATTGACACAAAATCCAGAGACAAAACCCTGAGCAAGCGCCACATACTCGCCCTTTGTTCATAGCCCGGAAAATTCTCACGGTCTGTAGATCGAGCCTTCATACATACATCCCCAAACCTAAGCTGAGTTTGTGTTTTCAGACTTCGGTCCCCACAGGCCTGGACCACACACGGTCCACACTTGGGTCCCTGGAGCCACACCTCAGGACTGTGCTTCCCTTTCAAGGGAATTCTTCCCATTCCATTGGCCACAACCTTGCAAATTAGGAAAAACCTCCAAAGTCACCGAGGCCATCCCAATAGTGTAGGCCGCCCAGGACTAACAGGGGTGATCTCAAACCAGCTGAGCAACTACCTCCACTCAGACAACAGATGTCCCCAGAGAAGAATATTGAACCGGACAGGCCACTAGGCCCTAATCAGATCCATTGCTTTGGTTTCCAGGCATCTCTCCTCAGAGGCCTCGTTTCCAATACCAGCATATGGTGGTTTCCTGAGGCACCAATAAGAACAAATCTCGTCTCCCCATGGAAAACTTGCTCATTGGAGCTTTGTCATAACCTCTGGTTAGGAGAATCCTTCAGGGCCCTGGTGCCACTGCCCCATACCAAGGTCTCCATGGACTCAAACCAGCATTAAGACCATCCTCAGGAAAGTCCATTTCAACTCAGCCCCCTCTGTTGCTACCCCAAGCCAGCAGATCAAACGTTTCTTGTTGCTAGGAGACAATTGGAATGTGAGGCTGGCTGCCCAGGCATCCATACTTAGAACCCTGTTCTGGAAAAATACCTTATAAGACGTCCTGGAGCCATCCAACAAATCTTAATTGTCCCACAGAAGGAATCCTTGCGGTTTGGAGCATCTCACAACTCCAATAGTGGGAAAACCCCCATGGCCTCATAATGCCCCCCCTTCCTGAAGGGGCCAACATGGACAGAAACTCAAACCTGAGCCAAAGTCTGAACCTCGACCTGACTTCAGACGCATGAGATCTCAATTCAGCTCTGCAGAGTGTGCCTGCCATGTCTTGCCCCGAAACCTAAGCCTAGCTTGTGTTCTCAGACTTCCGTCGTCACTCTCCTGGCCCACAAGCCCTCCAGTTTGGGAATTCCGAAGCCACAATGCAGCACTCTGCCTGCCCTCCAGAAGAAAAACTTTGCCCTATGCTGCTAATAAGAAACCCCAAATGATTTTCTAATGCATGCCACTCGATTGTAAAGCAATTATACAGCCCACCCTGTATACTAATGCCCTGTCTGGCACAGCCTGGGTCAAGACATCCCAAACGACACCCAGACAGCTGGCCCCAACCTGGACACATAGGACCCGCTATGGCTGTAGGTCGTCATCTATTCCCAACCTCGGTTTTCAGGCTTCAGAACCTAGACCTTATCTCCAATCACTGCCCAGGGGTGAACGTGATGCAGAAATTAGAATTCCTCCTTCCCCATGGCCAGAAACCTTGTGGTTGGCATGTTGTCCAACGTTCAATGTGGGAAAACCTGCATTGTCCGAAAGGCCACGCCAGTGCTTGAGGGCCGCCTAGGGCACAGACATGCATTGTGACCTGCAGCGTGAGTCCCGTATTAAAGTAACGCCTCTCAGTGGCTGGACAGAGATCCTGCATATGGGGCTTGTCATATCCATAGGCCCCCAGGCTTAACCAGAGGGCGAGTATTCCACTTGTCAGTACCCACTGCTATGCTCTAGAATCCCTCTACTGGGGGGACACATGAAGCAGAAAACAGGACACTTCCCTTCCCACAGAATGACCCCAAACTCTTGGGGGCTGGACAAACTACCAGAGAGGGAGACTTCTACGACCCATGAGGCAACTCCTACATTAAACGGCCATTGTGGACAAAACATCCAGAGACAAAAGCCTGAGCGACTGCCTCCCTCTCACCCTTCTTTCATATCCAGAGGAGCTCCCCTCATGGACTGTAGATCAGGCCTGCCGTAACCTCGGCCCCAAACCTGAGCTGAGTTAGGGTTTTTGGATGTCTGTCTGCACAGCCATGGCCCACACAGCCTCCAGGCTGGGGTCTCTGGAGCCACACCACAGAACTGTGCCTGCTCTCTCCTAAGAAACTGCCCATTCCATTGGCCACAACTCTACAAAATAGTAGAAACCTCAAGGTCCCCAAGGACATCCCACTACCGCAAGCCGCACTGGACAAATAGGGGCATTATGACACAAGCTGAGCAACTACTACCTCCATGCAGACACACAGACAGATATCCGCAGAGACAGAAGATTGAACCAGACAGGCCCCTAGGCCCTATTATGAACTCTTGCTTTGGTGTCCAGGTATCACTCCTCAGAGGCCTGGGTTCGAAGACCAGCATACGGGGCTTTCCTGAGGCACCAGACAGAAGACCTCTCATCTCCACATGGGAAGCTTCCTTGTTGGAGTTGTGTCAAGCCCTTCGGGTTGGAGAATCCTGCAGAGTCCCTTAGCTACTGCCACATTCCAAGGTCTCCATGGCCACCAACCCACATTATGACTCATCCTCGGCAGAGTCCATTTAAACTCAGGCTTCTGGGTAGCTCACCCAAGAGCCCGCAGATTGAGCGTGCCTTGTCTCCACCAGGCAATGGGAAGGTGAGTTGGCGTTTCTCGGCATCCATGCTTAGGGCCCTGCTCTCGAGTCTTTCTGTATGGGGCATCCTGGAACCATCCAATAGTACTCGACTGTCCTGAAGAAGGAAACTTTGAAGTTTGGAGCAGCTCACAACTCCCAGCGTAGGGAAACCTCCCTGGACTCATGACGCCCCCACCCCCTTCAGGAAGGGGCCGTCATGGACACAAACTCCAGCTTGAGGCAACATCTGATAATCGCCCGGACCTCACGTGCAGGAGATCTCGATTCAGCCTCTGCAGAGTGGGCCTGCCATGCTCTTGGCCCCAAAACTCGTGCTAGCTTGTGTTTTCAGACTTCCTTCCTCACAATCCTGGCCACACCCCTCCAGTTTGGCAATTCTGGAGACACAATGCAGCACTCTGCCTGCCCTCCAGAAGAAAAATGTTGCCCTATAGGGCTAACCAGAAACGCCAAATGAGTAACAACCTGCATGCCACTCGACCATACCCCAATTATACAGTCTAGCCTGTGCACTAAAGCCCTGTCTGACACAGCCTGAGGGCAGACCTCCAGTCCAACACCCAGACAGCTGGCCATACACAGAGCATATCACACCCACAATGGCTTTAGGCCATCATCTCTACCCAACCTCAGTTTTCACCTTCAGAACCTAGACCTTATCTCCACTCACTGCTCAGGAGTGAACGTGATGCAAGAATCAGAACTTCTCCTTCGCCTTGGCAAGAAACCTAGTGGTTGGCATGTTGTCCAATGTTCATTGTAGGAGAAAGCAGCATGGACTATGAGGCCCCACCTATCCCTGAGGGCCACAATGTGCACAAACACACATTGTGACCCTCAGCGTGAGCCCTATCCTCATGTAAAGCCTCTTAGTGACTGGAACAACAGCCCCCATATGGGGCTTGCCAAGCCCCTAGTCCCCCAATCTAAACCAGAGTTCAAGATGTCTAGTCACCCCTACTCAGGGCTCTACTCGGGAATCCCTCTTTGGTGGGACACCTGAGGTAAAAAAAAAAAAAATACAGAAAGTACTATTCCCATTCACAGAATGATCCCAACCACTTGGGATCAGGCCAAATCACCAGAGAAAGAATTGTCCATGGCCCTTGAGGACACCCCGACATTCCACGGCCACCATTGACACAAAATCCAGAGACAAAACCCTGAGCAAGCGCCACATACTCGCCCTTTGTTCATAGCCCGGAAAATTCTCACGGTCTGTAGATCGAGCCTTCATACATACATCCCCAAACCTAAGCTGAGTTTGTGTTTTCAGACTTCGGTCCCCACAGGCCTGGACCACACACGGTCCACACTTGGGTCCCTGGAGCCACACCTCAGGACTGTGCTTCCCTTTCAAGGGAATTCTTCCCATTCCATTGGCCACAACCTTGCAAATTAGGAAAAACCTCCAAAGTCACCGAGGCCATCCCAATAGTGTAGGCCGCCCAGGACTAACAGGGGGGATCTCAAACCAGCTGAGCAACTACCTCCACTCAGACAACAGATGTCCCCAGAGAAGAATATTGAACCGGACAGGCCCCTAGGCCCTAATCAGATCCATTGCTTTGGTTTCCAGGCATCTCTCCTCAGAGGCCTCGTTTCCAATACCAGCATATGGTGGTTTCCTGAGGCACCAATAAGAACAAATCTCGTCTCCCCATGGAAAACTTGCTCATTGGAGCTTTGCCATAACCTCTGGTTAGGAGAATCCTTCAGGGCCCTGGTGCCACTGCCCCATACCAAGGTCTCCATGGACTCAAACCAGCATTAAGACCATCCTCAGGAAAGTCCATTTCAACTCAGCCCCCTCTGTTGCTACCCCAAGCCAGCAGATCAAACGTTTCTTGTTGCTAGGAGACAATTGGAATGTGAGGCTGGCTGCCCAGGCATCCATACATAGAACCCTGTTCTGGAAAAATACCTTATAAGACGTCCTGGAGCCATCCAACAAATCTTAATTGTCCCACAGAAGGAATCCTTGCGGTTTGGAGCATCTCACAACTCCAATAGTGGGAAAACCCCCATGGCCTCATAATGCCCCCCCTTCCTGAAGGGGCCAACATGGACAGAAACTCAAACCTGAGCCAAAGTCTGAACCTCGACCTGACTTCAGACGGATGAGATCTCAATTCAGCTCTGCAGAGTGTGCCTGCCATGTCCTTGCCCCGAAACCTAAGCCTAGCTTGTGTTCTCAGACTTCCGTCCTCACTCTCCTGGCCCACAAGCCCTCCAGTTTGGGAATTCCGAAGCCACAATGCAGCACTCTGCCTGCCCTCCAGAAGAAAAACTTTGCCCTATGCTGCTAATAAGAAACGCCAAATGATTTTCTAATGCATGCCACTCGATTGTAAAGCAATTATACAGCCCACCCTGTATACTAATGCCCTGTCTGGCACAGCCTGAGACAAGACATCCCAAACGACACCCAGACAGCTGGCCCCAACCTGGACACATAGGACCCGCTATGGCTGTAGGTCGTCATCTCTTCCCAACCTCGGTTTTCAGGCTTCAGAACCTAGACCTTATCTCCAATCACTGCCCAGGGGTGAACGTGATGCAGAAATTAGAATTCCTCCTTCCCCATGGCCAGAAACCTTGTGGTTGGCATGTTGTCCAACGTTCAATGTGGGAAAACCTGCATTGTGCGAAAGGCCACGCCAGTGCTTGAGGGCCGCCTAGGGCACAGACATGCATTGTGACCTGCAGCGTGAGTCCTGTATTAAAGTAACGCCTCTCAGTGGCTGGACCGAGATCCTGCATATGGGGCTTGTCATATCCATAGGCCCCCAGGCTTAACCAGAGGGCGAGTATTCCAGTTGTCAGTACCCACTGCTATGCTCTAGAATCCCTCTACTGGGGTGACACATGAAGCAGAAAACAGGACACTACCCTTCCCACAGAATGACCCCAAACTCTTGGGGGCTGGACAAACTACCAGAGAGGGAGACTTCTACGACCCATGAGGCAACTCCTACATTAAACGGCCATTGTGGACAAAACATCCAGAGACAAAAGCCTGAGCGACTGCCTCCCTCTCACCCTTCTTTCATATCCAGAGGAGCTCCCCTCATGGACTGTAGATCAGGCCTGCCGTAACCTCGGCCCCAAACCTGAGCTGTGTTAGGGTTTTTGGATGTCTGTCTGCACAGCCATGGCCCACACAGCCTCCAGGCTGGGGTCTCTGGAGCCACACCACAGAACTGTGCCTGCTCTCTCCTAAGAAACTGCCCATTCCATTGGCCACAACTCTACAAAATAGTAGAAACCTCAAGGTCCCCAAGGACATCCCACTACCGCAAGCCGCACTGGACAAATAGGGGCATTATGACACAAGCTGAGCAACTACTACCTCCATGCAGACACACAGACAGATATCCGCAGAGACAGAAGATTGAACCAGACAGGCCCCTAGGCCCTATTATGAACTCTTGCTTTGGTGTCCAGGTATCACTCCTCAGAGGCCTGGGTTCGAAGACCAGCATACGGGGCTTTCCTGAGGCACCAGACAGAAGACCTCTCATCTCCACATGGGAAGCTTCCTTGTTGGAATTGTGTCAAGCCCTTCGGGTTGGAGAATCCTGCAGAGTCCCTTAGCTACTGCCACATTCCAAGGTCTCCATGGCCACCAACCCACATTATGACTCATCCTCGGCAGAGTCCATTTAAACTCAGGCTTCTGGGTAGCTCACCCAAGAGCCCGCAGATTGAGCGTGCCTTGTCTCCACCAGGCAATGGGAAGGTGAGTTGGCGTTTCTCGGCATCCATGCTTAGGGCCCTGCTCTCGAGTCTTTCTGTATGGGGCATCCTGGAACCATCCAATAGTACTCGACTGTCCTGAAGAAGGAAACTTTGAAGTTTGGAGCAGCTCACAACTCCCAGCGTAGGGAAACCTCCCTGGACTCATGACGCCCCCACCCCCTTCAGGAAGGGGCCGTCATGGACACAAACTCCAGCTTGAGGCAACATCTGATAATCGCCCGGACCTCACGTGCAGGAGATCTCGATTCAGCCTCTGCAGAGTGGGCCTGCCATGCTCTTGGCCCCAAAACTTGTGCTAGCTTGTGTTTTCAGACTTCCTTCCTCACAATCCTGGCCACACCCCTCCAGTTTGGCAATTCTGGAGACACAATGCAGCACTCTGCCTGCCCTCCAGAAGAAAAATGTTGCCCTATAGGGCTAACCAGAAACGCCAAATGAGTAACAACCTGCATGCCACTCGACCATACCCCAATTATACAGTCTAGCCTGTGCACTAAAGCCCTGTCTGACACAGCCTGAGGGCAGACCTCCAGTCCAACACCCAGACAGCTGGCCATACACAGAGCATATCACACCCACAATGGCTTTAGGCCATCATCTCTACCCAACCTCAGTTTTCACCTTCAGAACCTAGACCTTATCTCCACTCACTGCTCAGGAGTGAACGTGATGCAAGAATCAGAACTTCTCCTTCGCCTTGGCAAGAAACCTAGTGGTTGGCATGTTGTCCAATGTTCATTGTAGGAGAAAGCAGCATGGACTATGAGGCCCCACCTATCCCTGAGGGCCACAATGTTCACAAACACACATTGTGACCCTCAGCGTGAGCCCTATCCTCATGTAAAGCCTCTTAGTGACTGGAACAACAGCCCCCATATGGGGCTTGCCAAGCCCCTACTCCCCCAATCCCAACCAGAGTTCAAGATGTCTAGTCACCCCTACTCAGGGCTCTACTCGGGAATTCCTCTTTGGTGGGACACTTGAGGTAAAAAAAAAAAAATACAGAAAGGACTCTTCCCATCCACAGAATGATCCCAACCACTTGGGATCAGGCCAAATCACCAGAGAAAGAATTGTCCATGGCCCTTGAGGACACCCCGACATTCCACGGCCACCATTGACACAAAATCCAGAGACAAAACCCTGAGCAAGCGCCACATACTCGCCCTTTGTTCATAGCCCGGAAAATTCTCACGGTCTGTAGATCGAGCCTTCATACATACATCCCCAAACCTAAGCTGAGTTTGTGTTTTCAGACTTCGGTCCCCACAGGCCTGGACCACACACGATCCACACTTGGGTCCCTGGAGCCACACCTCAGGACTGTGCTTCCCTTTCAAGGGAATTCTTCCCATTCCATTGGCCACAACCTTGCAAATGAGGAAAAACCTCCAAAGTCACCTAGGCCATTCCAATAGTGTAGACCGCCCAGGACAAACAGGGGTGATCTCAAACCAGCTGAGCAACTACCTCCACTCAGACAACAGATGTCCCCAGAGAAGAATATTGAACCGGACAGGCCCCTAGGCCCTAATCAGATCCATTGCTTTGGTTTCCAGGCATCTCTCCTCAGAGGCCTCGTTTCCAATACCAGCATATGGTGGTTTCCTGAGGCACCAATAAGAACAAATCTCGTCTCCCCATGGAAAACTTGCTCATTGGAGCTTTGTCATAACCTCTGGTTAGGAGAATCCTTCAGGGCCCTGGTGCCACTGCCCCATACCAAGGTCTCCATGGACTCAAACCAGCATTAAGACCATCCTCAGGAAAGTCCATTTCAACTCAGCCCCCTCTGTTGCTACCCCAAGCCAGCAGATCAAACGTTTCTTGTTGCTAGGAGACAATTGGAATGTGAGGCTGGCTGCCCAGGCATCCATACTTAGAACCCTGTTCTGGAAAAATACCTTATAAGACGTCCTGGAGCCATCCAACAAATCTTAATTGTCCCACAGAAGGAATCCTTGCGGTTTGGAGCATCTCACAACTCCAATAGTGGGAAAACCCCCATGGCCTCATAATGCCCCCCCTTCCTGAAGGGGCCAACATGGACAGAAACTCAAACCTGAGCCAAAGTCTGAACCTCGACCTGACTTCAGACGCATGAGATCTCAATTCAGCTCTGCAGAGTGTGCCTGCCATGTCTTGCCCCGAAACCTAAGCCTAGCTTGTGTTCTCAGACTTCCGTCGTCACTCTCCTGGCCCACAAGCCCTCCAGTTTGGGAATTCCGAAGCCACAATGCAGCACTCTGCCTGCCCTCCAGAAGAAAAACTTTGCCCTATGCTGCTAATAAGAAACCCCAAATGATTTTCTAATGCATGCCACTCGATTGTAAAGCAATTATACAGCCCACCCTGTATACTAATGCCCTGTCTGGCACAGCCTGGGTCAAGACATCCCAAACGACACCCAGACAGCTGGCCCCAACCTGGACACATAGGACCCGCTATGGCTGTAGGTCGTCATCTATTCCCAACCTCGGTTTTCAGGCTTCAGAACCTAGACCTTATCTCCAATCACTGCCCAGGGGTGAACGTGATGCAGAAATTAGAATTCCTCCTTCCCCATGGCCAGAAACCTTGTGGTTGGCATGTTGTCCAACGTTCAATGTGGGAAAACCTGCATTGTCCGAAAGGCCACGCCAGTGCTTGAGGGCCGC
This sequence comes from Mustela nivalis, assembly GCF_964662115.1. Lineage (NCBI taxonomy): Eukaryota > Metazoa > Chordata > Mammalia > Carnivora > Mustelidae > Mustela > Mustela nivalis. The sequence continues at coordinate 755,390 of NW_028136382.1, forward strand.
CTAGGGCACAGACATGCATTGTGACCTGCAGCGTGAGTCCCGTATTAAAGTAACGCCTCTCAGTGGCTGGACAGAGATCCTGCATATGGGGCTTGTCATATCCATAGGCCCCCAGGCTTAACCAGAGGGCGAGTATTCCACTTGTCAGTACCCACTGCTATGCTCTAGAATCCCTCTACTGGGGGGACACATGAAGCAGAAAACAGGACACTTCCCTTCCCACAGAATGACCCCAAACTCTTGGGGGCTGGACAAACTACCAGAGAGGGAGACTTCTACGACCCATGAGGCAACTCCTACATTAAACGGCCATTGTGGACAAAACATCCAGAGACAAAAGCCTGAGCGACTGCCTCCCTCTCACCCTTCTTTCATATCCAGAGGAGCTCCCCTCATGGACTGTAGATCAGGCCTGCCGTAACCTCGGCCCCAAACCTGAGCTGAGTTAGGGTTTTTGGATGTCTGTCTGCACAGCCATGGCCCACACAGCCTCCAGGCTGGGGTCTCTGGAGCCACACCACAGAACTGTGCCTGCTCTCTCCTAAGAAACTGCCCATTCCATTGGCCACAACTCTACAAAATAGTAGAAACCTCAAGGTCCCCAAGGACATCCCACTACCGCAAGCCGCACTGGACAAATAGGGGCATTATGACACAAGCTGAGCAACTACTACCTCCATGCAGACACACAGACAGATATCCGCAGAGACAGAAGATTGAACCAGACAGGCCCCTAGGCCCTATTATGAACTCTTGCTTTGGTGTCCAGGTATCACTCCTCAGAGGCCTGGGTTCGAAGACCAGCATACGGGGCTTTCCTGAGGCACCAGACAGAAGACCTCTCATCTCCACATGGGAAGCTTCCTTGTTGGAGTTGTGTCAAGCCCTTCGGGTTGGAGAATCCTGCAGAGTCCCTTTGCTACTGCCACATTCCAAGGTCTCCATGGCCACCAACCCATATTATGACTCATCCTCGGCAGAGTCCATTTAAACTCAGGCTTCTGGGTAGCTCACCCAAGAGCCCGCAGATTGAGCGTGCCTTGTCTCCACCAGGCAATGGGAAGGTGAGTTGGCGTTTCTCGGCATCCATGCTTAGGGCCCTGCTCTCGAGTCTTTCTGTATGGGGCATCCTGGAACCATCCAATAGTACTCGACTGTCCTGAAGAAGGAAACTTTGAAGTTTGGAGCAGCTCACAACTCCCAGCGTAGGGAAACCTCCCTGGACTCATGACGCCCCCACCCCCTTCAGGAAGGGGCCGTCATGGACACAAACTCCAGCTTGAGGCAACATCTGATAATCGCCCGGACCTCACGTGCAGGAGATCTCGATTCAGCCTCTGCAGAGTGGGCCTGCCATGCTCTTGGCCCCAAAACTCGTGCTAGCTTGTGTTTTCAGACTTCCTTCCTCACAATCCTGGCCACACCCCTCCAGTTTGGCAATTCTGGAGACACAATGCAGCACTCTGCCTGCCCTCCAGAAGAAAATGTTGCCCTATAGGGCTAACCAGAAACGCCAAATGAGTAACAACCTGCATGCCACTCGACCATACCCCAATTATACAGTCTAGCCTGTGCACTAAAGCCCTGTCTGACACAGCCTGAGGGCAGACCTCCAGTCCAACACCCAGACAGCTGGCCATACACAGAGCATATCACACCCACAATGGCTTTAGGCCATCATCTCTACCCAACCTCAGTTTTCACCTTCAGAACCTAGACCTTATCTCCACTCACTGCTCAGGAGTGAACGTGATGCAAGAATCAGAACTTCTCCTTCGCCTTGGCAAGAAACCTAGTGGTTGGCATGTTGTCCAATGTTCATTGTAGGAGAAAGCAGCATGGACTATGAGGCCCCACCTATCCCTGAGGGCCACAATGTGCACAAACACACATTGTGACCCTCAGCGTGAGCCCTATCCTCATGTAAAGCCTCTTAGTGACTGGAACAACAGCCCCCATATGGGGCTTGCCAAGCCCCTAGTCCCCCAATCTAAACCAGAGTTCAAGATGTCTAGTCACCCCTACTCAGGGCTCTACTCGGGAATCCCTCTTTGGTGGGACACCTGAGGTTAAAAAAAAAAAAAATACAGAAAGTACTATTCCCATTCACAGAATGATCCCAACCACTTGGGATCAGGCCAAATCACCAGAGAAAGAATTGTCCATGGCCCTTGAGGACACCCCGACATTCCACGGCCACCATTGACACAAAATCCAGAGACAAAACCCTGAGCAAGCGCCACATACTCGCCCTTTGTTCATAGCCCGGAAAATTCTCACGGTCTGTAGATCGAGCCTTCATACATACATCCCCAAACCTAAGCTGAGTTTGTGTTTTCAGACTTCGGTCCCCACAGGCCTGGACCACACACGGTCCACACTTGGGTCCCTGGAGCCACACCTCAGGACTGTGCTTCCCTTTCAAGGGAATTCTTCCCATTCCATTGGCCACAACCTTGCAAATTAGGAAAAACCTCCAAAGTCACCGAGGCCATCCCAATAGTGTTGGCCGCCCAGGACTAACAGGGGTGATCTCAAACCAGCTGAGCAACTACCTACACTCAGACAACAGATGTCCCCAGAGAAGAATATTGAACCGGACAGGCCCCTAGGCCCTAATCAGATCCATTGCTTTGGTTTCCAGGCATCTGTCCTCAGAGGCCTCGTTTCCAATACCAGCATATGGTGGTTTCCTGAGGCACCAATAAGAACAAATCTCGTCTCCCCATGGAAAACTTGCTCATTGGAGCTTTGTCATAACCTCTGGTTAGGAGAATCCTTCAGGGCCCTGGTGCCACTGCCCCATACCAAGGTCTCCATGGACTCAAACCAGCATTAAGACCATCCTCAGGAAAGTCCATTTCAACTCAGCCCCCTCTGTTGCTACCCCAAGCCAGCAGATCAAACGTTTCTTGTTGCTAGGAGACAATTGGAATGTGAGGCTGGCTGCCCAGGCATCCATACTTAGAACCCTGTTCTGGAAAAATACCTTATAAGACGTCCTGGAGCCATCCAACAAATCTTAATTGTCCCACAGAAGGAATCCTTGCGGTTTGGAGCATCTCACAACTCCAATAGTGGGAAAACCCCCATGGCCTCATAATGCCCCCCCTTCCTGAAGGGGCCAACATGGACAGAAACTCAAACCTGAGCCAAAGTCTGAACCTCGACCTGACTTCAGACGCATGAGATCTCAATTCAGCTCTGCAGAGTGTGCCTGCCATGTCCTTGCCCCGAAACCTAAGCCTAGCTTGTGTTCTCAGACTTCCGTCGTCACTCTCCTGGCCCACAAGCCCTCCAGTTTGGGAATTCCGAAGCCACAATGCAGCACTCTGCCTGCCCTCCAGAAGAAAAACTTTGCCCTATGCTGCTAATAAGAAACCCCAAATGATTTTCTAATGCATGCCACTCGATTGTAAAGCAATTATACAGCCCACCCTGTATACTAATGCCCTGTCTGGCACAGCCTGGGTCAAGACATCCCAAACGACACCCAGACAGCTGGCCCCAACCTGGACACATAGGACCCGCTATGGCTGTAGGTCGTCATCTATTCCCAACCTCGGTTTTCAGGCTTCAGAACCTAGACCTTATCTCCAATCACTGCCCAGGGGTGAACGTGATGCAGAAATTAGAATTCCTCCTTCCCCATGGCCAGAAACCTTGTGGTTGGCATGTTGTCCAACGTTCAATGTGGGAAAACCTGCATTGTCCGAAAGGCCACGCCAGTGCTTGAGGGCCGCCTAGGGCACAGACATGCATTGTGACCTGCAGCGTGAGTCCCGTATTAAAGTAACGCCTCTCAGTGGCTGGACAGAGATCCTGCATATGGGGCTTGTCATATCCATAGGCCCCCAGGCTTAACCAGAGGGCGAGTATTCCACTTGTCAGTACCCACTGCTATGCTCTAGAATCCCTCTACTGGGGGGACACATGAAGCAGAAAACAGGACACTTCCCTTCCCACAGAATGACCCCAAACTCTTGGGGGCTGGACAAACTACCAGAGAGGGAGACTTCTACGACCCATGAGGCAACTCCTACATTAAACGGCCATTGTGGACAAAACATCCAGAGACAAAAGCCTGAGCGACTGCCTCCCTCTCACCCTTCTTTCATATCCAGAGGAGCTCCCCTCATGGACTGTAGATCAGGCCTGCCGTAACCTCGGCCCCAAACCTGAGCTGAGTTAGGGTTTTTGGATGTCTGTCTGCACAGCCATGGCCCACACAGCCTCCAGGCTGGGGTCTCTGGAGCCACACCACAGAACTGTGCCTGCTCTCTCCTAAGAAACTGCACATTCCATTGGCCACAACTCTACAAAATAGTAGAAACCTCAAGGTCCCCAAGGACATCCCACTACCACAAGCTGCACTGGACAAATAGGGGCATTATGACACAAGCTGAGCAACTACTACCTCCATGCAGACACACAGACAGATATCCGCAGAGACAGAAGATTGAACCAGACAGGCCCCTAGGCCCTATTATGAACTCTTGCTTTGGTGTCCAGGTATCACTCCTCAGAGGCCTGGGTTCGAAGACCAGCATACGGGGCTTTCCTGAGGCACCAGACAGAAGACCTCTCATCTCCACATGGGAAGCTTCCTTGTTGGAGTTGTGTCAAGCCCTTCGGGTTGGAGAATCCTGCAGAGTCCCTTAGCTACTGCCACATTCCAAGGTCTCCATGGCCACCAACCCACATTATGACTCATCCTCGGCAGAGTCCATTTAAACTCAGGCTTCTGGGTAGCTCACCCAAGAGCCCGCAGATTGAGCGTGCCTTGTCTCCACCAGGCAATGGGAAGGTGAGTTGGCGTTTCTCGGCATCCATGCTTAGGGCCCTGCTCTCGAGTCTTTCTGTATGGGGCATCCTGGAACCATCCAATAGTACTCGACTGTCCTGAAGAAGGAAACTTTGAAGTATGGAGCAGCTCACAACTCCCAGCGTAGGGAAACCTCCCTGGACTCATGACGCCCCCACCCCCTTCAGGAAGGGGCCGTCATGGACACAAACTCCAGCTTGAGGCAACATCTGATAATCGCCCGGACCTCACGTGCAGGAGATCTCGATTCAGCCTCTGCAGAGTGGGCCTGCCATGCTCTTGGCCCCAAAACTTGTGCTAGCTTGTGTTTTCAGACTTCCTTCCTCACAATCCTGGCCACACCCCTCCAGTTTGGCAATTCTGGAGACACAATGCAGCACTCTGCCTGCCCTCCAGAAGAAAATGTTGCCCTATAGGGCTAACCAGAAACGCCAAATGAGTAACAACCTGCATGCCACTCGACCATACCCCAATTATACAGTCTAGCCTGTGCACTAAAGCCCTGTCTGACACAGCCTGAGGGCAGACCTCCAGTCCAACACCCAGACAGCTGGCCATACACAGAGCATATCACACCCACAATGGCTTTAGGCCATCATCTCTACCCAACCTCAGTTTTCACCTTCAGAACCTAGACCTTATCTCCACTCACTGCTCAGGAGTGAACGTGATGCAAGAATCAGAACTTCTCCTTCGCCTTGGCAAGAAACCTAGTGGTTGGCATGTTGTCCAATGTTCATTGTAGGAGAAAGCAGCATGGACTATGAGGCCCCACCTATCCCTGAGGGCCACAATGTGCACAAACACACATTGTGACCCTCAGCCTGAGCCCTATCCTCATGTAAAGCCTCTTAGTGACTGGAACAACAGCCCCCATATGGGGCTTGCCAAGCCCCTAGTCCCCCAATCTCAACCAGAGTTCGAGATGTCTAGTCACCCCTACTCAGGGCTCTACTCGGGAATCCCTCTTTGGTGGGACACTTGAGGTAAAAAAAAAAAATACAGAAAGGACTCTTCCCATCCACAGAATGATCCCAACCACTTGGGATCAGGCCAAATCACCAGAGAAAGAATTGTCCATGGCCCTTGAGGACACCCCGACATTCCACGGCCACCATTGACACAAAATCCAGAGACAAAACCCTGAGCAAGCGCCACATACTCGCCCTTTGTTCATAGCCTGGAAAATTATCACGGTCTGTAGATCGAGCCTTCATACATACATCCCCAAACCTAAGCTTATTTGTGTTTTCAGACTTTGGTCCCCACAGGCCTGGACCACACACGGTCCACACTTGGGTCCCTGGAGCCACACCTCAGGACTGTGCTTCCCTTTCAAGGGAATTCTTCCCATTCCATTGGCCACAACCTTGCAAATTAGGAAAAACCTCCAAAGTCACCGAGGCCATCCCAATAGTGTAGGCCGCCCAGGACAAACAGGGGTGATCTCAAACCAGCTGAGCAACTACCTCCACTCAGACAACAGATGTCCCCAGAGAAGAATATTGAACCGGACAGGCCCCTAGGCCCTAATCAGATCCATTGCTTTGGTTTCCAGGCATCTGTCCTCAGAGGCCTCGTTTCCAATACCAGCATATGGTGGTTTCCTGAGGCACCAATAAGAACAAATCTCGTCTCCCCATGGAAAACTTGCTCATTGGAGCTTTGTCATAACCTCTGGTTAGGAGAATCCTTCAGGGCCCTGGTGCCACTGCCCCATACCAAGGTCTCCATGGACTCAAACCAACATTAAGACCATCCTCAGGAAAGTCAATTTCAACTCAGCCCCCTCTGTTGCTACCCCAAGCCAGCAGATCAAACGTTTCTTGTTGCTAGGAGACAATTGGAATGTGAGGCTGGCTGCCCAGGCATCCATACTTAGAACCCTGTTCTGGAAAAATACCTTATAAGACGTCCTGGAGCCATCCAACAAATCTTAATTGCCCACAGAAGGAATCCTTGCGGTTTGGAGCATCTCACAACTCCAATAGTGGGAAAACCCCCATGGCCTCATAATGCCCCCCCCTTCCTGAAGGGGCCAACATGGACAGAAACTCAAACCTAAGCCAAAGTCTGAACCTCGACCTGACTTCAGACGCATGAGATCTCAATTCAGCTCTGCAGAGTGTGCCTGCCATGTCCTTGCCCCGAAACCTAAGCCTAGCTTGTGTTCTCAGACTTCCGTCCTCACTCTCCTGGCCCACAAGCCCTCCAGTTTGGGAATTCCGAAGCCACAATGCAGCACTCTGCCTGCCCTCCAGAAGAAAAACTTTGCCCTATGCTGCTAATAAGAAACCCCAAATGATTTTCTAATGCATGCCACTCGATTGTAAAGCAATTATACAGCCCACCCTGTATACTAATGCCCTGTCTGGCACAGCCTGAAACAAGACATCCCAAACGACACACAGACAGCTGGCCCCAACCTGGACACATAGGACCCGCTATGGCTGTAGGTCGTCATCTCTTCCCAACCTCGGTTTTCAGGCTTCAGAACCTAGACCTTATCTCCAATCACTGCACAGGGGTGAACATGATGCAGAAATTAGAATTCCTCCTTCCCCATGGCCAGAACCTTGTGGTTGGCATGTTGTCCAACGTTCAATGTGGGAAAACCTGCATTGTCCGAAAGGCCACGCCAGTGCTTGAGGGCCGCCTAGGGCACAGACATGCATTGTGACCTGCAGCGTGAGTCCCGTATTAAAGTAACGCCTCTCAGTGGCTTGACAGAAATCCTGCATATGGGGCTTGTCATATCCATAGGCCCCCAGGCTTAACCAGAGGGCGAGTATTCCACTTGTCAGTACCCACTGCTATGCTCTAGAATCCCTCTACTGGGGGGACACATGAAGCAGAAAACAGGACACTTCCCTTCCCACAGAATGACCCCAAACTCTTGGGGGCTGGACAAACTACCAGAGAGGGAGACTTCTACGACCCATGAGGCAACTCCTACATTAAACGGCCATTGTGGACAAAACATCCAGAGACAAAAGCCTGAGCGACTGCCTCCCTCTCACCCTTCTTTCATATCCAGAGGAGCTCCCCTCATGGACTGTAGATCAGGCCTGCTGTAACTTCGGCCCCAAACCTGAGCTGAGTTAGGGTTTTTGGATGTCTGTCTGCACAGCCATGGCCCACACAGCCTCCAGGCTGGGGTCTCTGGAGCCACACCACAGAACTGTGCCTGCTCTCTCCTAAGAAACTGCCCATTCCATTGGCCACAACTCTACAAAATAGTAGAAACCTCAAGGTCCCCAAGGACATCCCACTACCGCAAGCTGCACTGGACAAATAGGGGCATTATGACACAAGCTGAGCAACTACTACCTCCATGCAGACACACAGACAGATATCCGCAGAGACAGAAGATTGAACCAGACAGGCCCCTAGGCCCTATTATGAACTCTTGCTTTGGTGTCCAGGTATCACTCCTCAGAGGCCTGGGTTCGAACACCAGCATACGGGGCTTTCCTGAGGCACCAGACAGAAGACCTCTCATCTCCACATGGGAAGCTTCCTTGTTGGAGTTGTGTCAAGCCCTTCGGGTTGGAGAATCCTGCAGAGTCCCTTAGCTACTGCCACATTCCAAGGTCTCCATGGCCACCAACCCACATTATGACTCATCCTCGGCAGAGTCCATTTAAACTCAGGCTTCTGGGTAGCTCACCCAAGAGCCCGCAGATTGAGCGTGCCTTGTCTCCACCAGGCAATTGGAAGGTGAGTTGGCGTTTCTCGGCATCCATGCTTAGGGCCCTGCTCTCGAGTCTTTCTGTATGGGGCATCCTGGAACCATCCAATAGTACTCGACTGTCCTGAAGAAGGAAACTTTGAAGTATGGAGCAGCTCACAACTCCCAGCGTAGAGAAACCTCCCTGGACTCATGACGCCCCCACCCCCTTCAGGAAGGGGCCGTCATGGACACAAACTCCAGCTTGAGGCAACATCTGATAATCGCCTGGACCTCACGTGCAGGAGATCTCGATTCAGCCTCTGCAGAGTGGGCCTGCCATGCTCTTGGCCCCAAAACTCGTGCTAGCTTGTGTTTTCAGACTTCCTTCCTCACAATCCTGGCCACACCCCTCCAGTTAGGCAATTCTGGAGACACAATGCAGCACTCTGCCTGCCCTCCAGAAGAAAAATGTTGCCCTATAGGGCGAACCAGAAACGCCAAATGAGTAACAACCTGCATGCCACTCGACCATACCCCAATTATACAGTCTAGCCTGTGCACTAAAGCCCTGTCTGACACAGCCTGAGGGCAGACCTCCAGTCCAACACCCAGACAGCTGGCCATACACAGAGCATATCACACCCACAATGGCTTTAGGCCATCATCTCTACCCAACCTCAGTTTTCACCCTCAGAACCTAGACCTTATCTCCACTCACTGCTCAGGAGTGAACGTGATGCAAGAATCAGAACTTCTCCTTCGCCTTGGCAAGAAACCTAGTGGTTGGCAAGTTGTCCAATGTTCATTGTAGGAGAAAGCAGCATGGACTATGAGGCCCCACCTATCCCTGAGGGCCACAATGTGCACAAACACACATTGTGACCCTCAGCGTGAGCCCTATCCTCATGTAAAGCCTCTTAGTGACTGGAACAACAGCCCCCATATGGGGCTTGCCAAGCCCCTAGTCCCCCAATCTCAACCAGAGTTCGAGATGTCTAGTCACCCCTACTCAGTGCTCTACTCGGGAATCCCTCTTTGGTGAGACACTTGAGGTAAAAAAAAAAAAAATACAGAAAGGACTCTTCCCATCCACAGAATGATCCCAACCACTTGGGATCAGGCCAAATCACCAGAGAAAGAATTGTCCATGGCCCTTAAGGACACCCCGACATTCCACGGCCACCATTGACACAAAATCCAGAGACAAAACCCTGAGCAAGCGCCACATACTCGCCCTTTGTTCATAGCCCGGAAAATTCTCACGGTCTGTAGATTGAGCCTTCATACATATATCCCCAAACCTAAGCTGAGTTTGTGTTTTCAGACTTCTGTCTGCACAGGCCTGGACCACACACGCTCCACACTTGGGTCCCTGGAGCCACACCTCAGGACTGTGCTTCCCTTTCAAGGGAATTCTTCCCATTCCATTGGCCACAACCTTGCAAATTAGGAAAAACCTCCAAAGTCACCAAGGCCATCCCAATAGTTTAGGCCGCCCAGGACAAACAGGGGTGATCTCAAACCAGCTGAGCAACTACCTCCACTCAGACAACAGATGTCCCCAGAGAAGAATATTGAACCGGACAGGCCCCTAGGCCCTAATCAGATCCATTGCTTTGGTTTCCAGGCATCTCTCCTCAGAGGCCTCGTTTCCAATACCAGCATATGGTGGTTTCCTGAGGCACCAATAAGAACAAATCTCGTCTCCCCATGGAAAACTTGCTCATTGGAGCTTTGCCATAACCTCTGGTTAGGAGAATCCTTCAGGGCCCTGGTGCCACTGCCCCATACCAAGGTCTCCATGGACTCAAACCAGCATTAAGACCATCCTCAGGAAAGTCCATTTCAACACAGCCCCCTCTGTTGCTACCCCAAGCCAGCAGATCAAACGTTTCTTGTTGCTAGGAGACAATTGGAATGTGAGGCTGGCTGCCCAGGCATCCATACTTAGAACCCTGTTCTGGAAAAATACCTTATATGACGTCCTGGAGCCATCCAACAAATCTTAATTGTCCCACAGAAGGAATCCTTGCGGTTTGGAGCATCTCACAACTCCAATAGTGGGAAAACCCCCATGGCCTCATAATGCCCCCCCTTCCTGAAGGGGCCAACATGGACAGAAACTCAAACCTGAGCCAAAGTCTGAACCTCGACCTGACTTCTGACGCATGAGATCTCAATTCAGCTCTGCAGAGTGTGCCTGCCATGTCCTTGCCCCGAAACCTAAGCCTAGCTTGTGTTCTCAGACTTCCGTCATCACTCTCCTGGCCCACAAGCCCTCCAGTTTGGGAATTCCGAAGCCACTATGCAGCACTCTGCCTGCCCTCCAGAAGAAAAACTTTGCCCTATGCTGCTAATAAGAAACCCCAAATGATTTTCTAATGCATGCCACTCGATTGTAAAGCAATTATACAGCCCACCCTGTATACTAATGCCCTGTCTGGCACAGCCTGAGACAAGACATCCCAAACGACACCCAGACAGCTGGCCCCAACCTGGACACATAGGAACCGCTATGGCTGTAGGTCGTCATCTTTTCCCAACCTCGGTTTTCAGGCTTCAGAACCTAGACCTTATCTCCAATCACTGCCCAGGGGTGAACGTGATGCAGAAATTAGAATTCCTCCTTCCCCATGGCCAGAAACCTTGTGGTTGGCATGTTGTCCAACGTTCAATGTGGGAAAACCTGCATTGTCCGAAAGGCCACGCCAGTGCTTGAGGGCCGCCTAGGGCACAGACATGCATTGTGACCTGCAGCGTGAGTCCCGTATTAAAGTAACGCCTCTCAGTGGCTGGACAGAGATCCTGCATATGGGGCTTGTCATATCCATAGGCCCCCAGGCTTAACCAGAGGGCGAGTATTCCACTTGTCAGTACCCACTGCTATGCTCTAGAATCCCTCTACTGGGGGGACACATGAAGCAGAAAACAGGACACTTCCCTTCCCACAGAATGACCCCAAACTCTTGGGGGCTGGACAAACTACCAGAGAGGGAGACTTCTACGACCCATGAGGCAACTCCTACATTAAACGGCCATTGTGGACAAAACATCCAGAGACAAAAGCCTGAGCGACTGCCTCCCTCTCACCCTTCTTTCATATCCAGAGGAGCTCCCCTCATGGACTGTAGATCAGGCCTGCCGTAACCTCGGCCCCAAACCTGAGCTGAGTTAGGGTTTTTGGATGTCTGTCTGCACAGCCATGGCCCACACAGCCTCCAGGCTGGGGTCTCTGGAGCCACACCACAGAACTGTGCCTGCTCTCTCCTAAGAAACTGCCCATTCCATTGGCCACAACTCTACAAAATAGTAGAAACCTCAAGGTCCCCAAGGACATCCCACTACCGCAAGCCGCACTGGACAAATAGGGGCATTATGACACAAGCTGAGCAACTACTACCTCCATGCAGACACACAGACAGATATCCGCAGAGACAGAAGATTGAACCAGACAGGCCCCTAGGCCCTATTATGAACTCTTGCTTTGGTGTCCAGGTATCACTCCTCAGAGGCCTGGGTTCGAAGACCAGCATACGGGGCTTTCCTGAGGCACCAGACAGAAGACCTCTCATCTCCACATGGGAAGCTTCCTTGTTGGAGTTGTGTCAAGCCCTTCGGGTTGGAGAATCCTGCAGAGTCCCTTTGCTACTGCCACATTCCAAGGTCTCCATGGCCACCAACCCATATTATGACTCATCCTCGGCAGAGTCCATTTAAACTCAGGCTTCTGGGTAGCTCACCCAAGAGCCCGCAGATTGAGCGTGCCTTGTCTCCACCAGGCAATGGGAAGGTGAGTTGGCGTTTCTCGGCATCCATGCTTAGGGCCCTGCTCTCGAGTCTTTCTGTATGGGGCATCCTGGAACCATCCAATAGTACTCGACTGTCCTGAAGAAGGAAACTTTGAAGTTTGGAGCAGCTCACAACTCCCAGCGTAGGGAAACCTCCCTGGACTCATGACGCCCCCACCCCCTTCAGGAAGGGGCCGTCATGGACACAAACTCCAGCTTGAGGCAACATCTGATAATCGCCCGGACCTCACGTGCAGGAGATCTCGATTCAGCCTCTGCAGAGTGGGCCTGCCATGCTCTTGGCCCCAAAACTCGTGCTAGCTTGTGTTTTCAGACTTCCTTCCTCACAATCCTGGCCACACCCCTCCAGTTTGGCAATTCTGGAGACACAATGCAGCACTCTGCCTGCCCTCCAGAAGAAAATGTTGCCCTATAGGGCTAACCAGAAACGCCAAATGAGTAACAACCTGCATGCCACTCGACCATACCCCAATTATACAGTCTAGCCTGTGCACTAAAGCCCTGTCTGACACAGCCTGAGGGCAGACCTCCAGTCCAACACCCAGACAGCTGGCCATACACAGAGCATATCACACCCACAATGGCTTTAGGCCATCATCTCTACCCAACCTCAGTTTTCACCTTCAGAACCTAGACCTTATCTCCACTCACTGCTCAGGAGTGAACGTGATGCAAGAATCAGAACTTCTCCTTCGCCTTGGCAAGAAACCTAGTGGTTGGCATGTTGTCCAATGTTCATTGTAGGAGAAAGCAGCATGGACTATGAGGCCCCACCTATCCCTGAGGGCCACAATGTGCACAAACACACATTGTGACCCTCAGCGTGAGCCCTATCCTCATGTAAAGCCTCTTAGTGACTGGAACAACAGCCCCCATATGGGGCTTGCCAAGCCCCTAGTCCCCCAATCTAAACCAGAGTTCAAGATGTCTAGTCACCCCTACTCAGGGCTCTACTCGGGAATCCCTCTTTGGTGGGACACCTGAGGTTAAAAAAAAAAAAAATACAGAAAGTACTATTCCCATTCACAGAATGATCCCAACCACTTGGGATCAGGCCAAATCACCAGAGAAAGAATTGTCCATGGCCCTTGAGGACACCCCGACATTCCACGGCCACCATTGACACAAAATCCAGAGACAAAACCCTGAGCAAGCGCCACATACTCGCCCTTTGTTCATAGCCCGGAAAATTCTCACGGTCTGTAGATCGAGCCTTCATACATACATCCCCAAACCTAAGCTGAGTTTGTGTTTTCAGACTTCGGTCCCCACAGGCCTGGACCACACACGGTCCACACTTGGGTCCCTGGAGCCACACCTCAGGACTGTGCTTCCCTTTCAAGGGAATTCTTCCCATTCCATTGGCCACAACCTTGCAAATTAGGAAAAACCTCCAAAGTCACCGAGGCCATCCCAATAGTGTTGGCCGCCCAGGACTAACAGGGGTGATCTCAAACCAGCTGAGCAACTACCTACACTCAGACAACAGATGTCCCCAGAGAAGAATATTGAACCGGACAGGCCCCTAGGCCCTAATCAGATCCATTGCTTTGGTTTCCAGGCATCTGTCCTCAGAGGCCTCGTTTCCAATACCAGCATATGGTGGTTTCCTGAGGCACCAATAAGAACAAATCTCGTCTCCCCATGGAAAACTTGCTCATTGGAGCTTTGTCATAACCTCTGGTTAGGAGAATCCTTCAGGGCCCTGGTGCCACTGCCCCATACCAAGGTCTCCATGGACTCAAACCAGCATTAAGACCATCCTCAGGAAAGTCCATTTCAACTCAGCCCCCTCTGTTGCTACCCCAAGCCAGCAGATCAAACGTTTCTTGTTGCTAGGAGACAATTGGAATGTGAGGCTGGCTGCCCAGGCATCCATACTTAGAACCCTGTTCTGGAAAAATACCTTATAAGACGTCCTGGAGCCATCCAACAAATCTTAATTGTCCCACAGAAGGAATCCTTGCGGTTTGGAGCATCTCACAACTCCAATAGTGGGAAAACCCCCATGGCCTCATAATGCCCCCCCTTCCTGAAGGGGCCAACATGGACAGAAACTCAAACCTGAGCCAAAGTCTGAACCTCGACCTGACTTCAGACGCATGAGATCTCAATTCAGCTCTGCAGAGTGTGCCTGCCATGTCCTTGCCCCGAAACCTAAGCCTAGCTTGTGTTCTCAGACTTCCGTCGTCACTCTCCTGGCCCACAAGCCCTCCAGTTTGGGAATTCCGAAGCCACAATGCAGCACTCTGCCTGCCCTCCAGAAGAAAAACTTTGCCCTATGCTGCTAATAAGAAACCCCAAATGATTTTCTAATGCATGCCACTCGATTGTAAAGCAATTATACAGCCCACCCTGTATACTAATGCCCTGTCTGGCACAGCCTGGGTCAAGACATCCCAAACGACACCCAGACAGCTGGCCCCAACCTGGACACATAGGACCCGCTATGGCTGTAGGTCGTCATCTATTCCCAACCTCGGTTTTCAGGCTTCAGAACCTAGACCTTATCTCCAATCACTGCCCAGGGGTGAACGTGATGCAGAAATTAGAATTCCTCCTTCCCCATGGCCAGAAACCTTGTGGTTGGCATGTTGTCCAACGTTCAATGTGGGAAAACCTGCATTGTCCGAAAGGCCACGCCAGTGCTTGAGGGCCGCCTAGGGCACAGACATGCATTGTGACCTGCAGCGTGAGTCCCGTATTAAAGTAACGCCTCTCAGTGGCTGGACAGAGATCCTGCATATGGGGCTTGTCATATCCATAGGCCCCCAGGCTTAACCAGAGGGCGAGTATTCCACTTGTCAGTACCCACTGCTATGCTCTAGAATCCCTCTACTGGGGGGACACATGAAGCAGAAAACAGGACACTTCCCTTCCCACAGAATGACCCCAAACTCTTGGGGGCTGGACAAACTACCAGAGAGGGAGACTTCTACGACCCATGAGGCAACTCCTACATTAAACGGCCATTGTGGACAAAACATCCAGAGACAAAAGCCTGAGCGACTGCCTCCCTCTCACCCTTCTTTCATATCCAGAGGAGCTCCCCTCATGGACTGTAGATCAGGCCTGCCGTAACCTCGGCCCCAAACCTGAGCTGAGTTAGGGTTTTTGGATGTCTGTCTGCACAGCCATGGCCCACACAGCCTCCAGGCTGGGGTCTCTGGAGCCACACCACAGAACTGTGCCTGCTCTCTCCTAAGAAACTGCACATTCCATTGGCCACAACTCTACAAAATAGTAGAAACCTCAAGGTCCCCAAGGACATCCCACTACCACAAGCTGCACTGGACAAATAGGGGCATTATGACACAAGCTGAGCAACTACTACCTCCATGCAGACACACAGACAGATATCCGCAGAGACAGAAGATTGAACCAGACAGGCCCCTAGGCCCTATTATGAACTCTTGCTTTGGTGTCCAGGTATCACTCCTCAGAGGCCTGGGTTCGAAGACCAGCATACGGGGCTTTCCTGAGGCACCAGACAGAAGACCTCTCATCTCCACATGGGAAGCTTCCTTGTTGGAGTTGTGTCAAGCCCTTCGGGTTGGAGAATCCTGCAGAGTCCCTTAGCTACTGCCACATTCCAAGGTCTCCATGGCCACCAACCCACATTATGACTCATCCTCGGCAGAGTCCATTTAAACTCAGGCTTCTGGGTAGCTCACCCAAGAGCCCGCAGATTGAGCGTGCCTTGTCTCCACCAGGCAATGGGAAGGTGAGTTGGCGTTTCTCGGCATCCATGCTTAGGGCCCTGCTCTCGAGTCTTTCTGTATGGGGCATCCTGGAACCATCCAATAGTACTCGACTGTCCTGAAGAAGGAAACTTTGAAGTATGGAGCAGCTCACAACTCCCAGCGTAGGGAAACCTCCCTGGACTCATGACGCCCCCACCCCCTTCAGGAAGGGGCCGTCATGGACACAAACTCCAGCTTGAGGCAACATCTGATAATCGCCCGGACCTCACGTGCAGGAGATCTCGATTCAGCCTCTGCAGAGTGGGCCTGCCATGCTCTTGGCCCCAAAACTTGTGCTAGCTTGTGTTTTCAGACTTCCTTCCTCACAATCCTGGCCACACCCCTCCAGTTTGGCAATTCTGGAGACACAATGCAGCACTCTGCCTGCCCTCCAGAAGAAAATGTTGCCCTATAGGGCTAACCAGAAACGCCAAATGAGTAACAACCTGCATGCCACTCGACCATACCCCAATTATACAGTCTAGCCTGTGCACTAAAGCCCTGTCTGACACAGCCTGAGGGCAGACCTCCAGTCCAACACCCAGACAGCTGGCCATACACAGAGCATATCACACCCACAATGGCTTTAGGCCATCATCTCTACCCAACCTCAGTTTTCACCTTCAGAACCTAGACCTTATCTCCACTCACTGCTCAGGAGTGAACGTGATGCAAGAATCAGAACTTCTCCTTCGCCTTGGCAAGAAACCTAGTGGTTGGCATGTTGTCCAATGTTCATTGTAGGAGAAAGCAGCATGGACTATGAGGCCCCACCTATCCCTGAGGGCCACAATGTGCACAAACACACATTGTGACCCTCAGCCTGAGCCCTATCCTCATGTAAAGCCTCTTAGTGACTGGAACAACAGCCCCCATATGGGGCTTGCCAAGCCCCTAGTCCCCCAATCTCAACCAGAGTTCGAGATGTCTAGTCACCCCTACTCAGGGCTCTACTCGGGAATCCCTCTTTGGTGGGACACTTGAGGTAAAAAAAAAAAATACAGAAAGGACTCTTCCCATCCACAGAATGATCCCAACCACTTGGGATCAGGCCAAATCACCAGAGAAAGAATTGTCCATGGCCCTTGAGGACACCCCGACATTCCACGGCCACCATTGACACAAAATCCAGAGACAAAACCCTGAGCAAGCGCCACATACTCGCCCTTTGTTCATAGCCTGGAAAATTATCACGGTCTGTAGATCGAGCCTTCATACATACATCCCCAAACCTAAGCTTATTTGTGTTTTCAGACTTTGGTCCCCACAGGCCTGGACCACACACGGTCCACACTTGGGTCCCTGGAGCCACACCTCAGGACTGTGCTTCCCTTTCAAGGGAATTCTTCCCATTCCATTGGCCACAACCTTGCAAATTAGGAAAAACCTCCAAAGTCACCGAGGCCATCCCAATAGTGTAGGCCGCCCAGGACAAACAGGGGTGATCTCAAACCAGCTGAGCAACTACCTCCACTCAGACAACAGATGTCCCCAGAGAAGAATATTGAACCGGACAGGCCCCTAGGCCCTAATCAGATCCATTGCTTTGGTTTCCAGGCATCTGTCCTCAGAGGCCTCGTTTCCAATACCAGCATATGGTGGTTTCCTGAGGCACCAATAAGAACAAATCTCGTCTCCCCATGGAAAACTTGCTCATTGGAGCTTTGTCATAACCTCTGGTTAGGAGAATCCTTCAGGGCCCTGGTGCCACTGCCCCATACCAAGGTCTCCATGGACTCAAACCAACATTAAGACCATCCTCAGGAAAGTCAATTTCAACTCAGCCCCCTCTGTTGCTACCCCAAGCCAGCAGATCAAACGTTTCTTGTTGCTAGGAGACAATTGGAATGTGAGGCTGGCTGCCCAGGCATCCATACTTAGAACCCTGTTCTGGAAAAATACCTTATAAGACGTCCTGGAGCCATCCAACAAATCTTAATTGCCCACAGAAGGAATCCTTGCGGTTTGGAGCATCTCACAACTCCAATAGTGGGAAAACCCCCATGGCCTCATAATGCCCCCCCCTTCCTGAAGGGGCCAACATGGACAGAAACTCAAACCTAAGCCAAAGTCTGAACCTCGACCTGACTTCAGACGCATGAGATCTCAATTCAGCTCTGCAGAGTGTGCCTGCCATGTCCTTGCCCCGAAACCTAAGCCTAGCTTGTGTTCTCAGACTTCCGTCCTCACTCTCCTGGCCCACAAGCCCTCCAGTTTGGGAATTCCGAAGCCACAATGCAGCACTCTGCCTGCCCTCCAGAAGAAAAACTTTGCCCTATGCTGCTAATAAGAAACCCCAAATGATTTTCTAATGCATGCCACTCGATTGTAAAGCAATTATACAGCCCACCCTGTATACTAATGCCCTGTCTGGCACAGCCTGAAACAAGACATCCCAAACGACACACAGACAGCTGGCCCCAACCTGGACACATAGGACCCGCTATGGCTGTAGGTCGTCATCTCTTCCCAACCTCGGTTTTCAGGCTTCAGAACCTAGACCTTATCTCCAATCACTGCACAGGGGTGAACATGATGCAGAAATTAGAATTCCTCCTTCCCCATGGCCAGAACCTTGTGGTTGGCATGTTGTCCAACGTTCAATGTGGGAAAACCTGCATTGTCCGAAAGGCCACGCCAGTGCTTGAGGGCCGCCTAGGGCACAGACATGCATTGTGACCTGCAGCGTGAGTCCCGTATTAAAGTAACGCCTCTCAGTGGCTTGACAGAAATCCTGCATATGGGGCTTGTCATATCCATAGGCCCCCAGGCTTAACCAGAGGGCGAGTATTCCACTTGTCAGTACCCACTGCTATGCTCTAGAATCCCTCTACTGGGGGGACACATGAAGCAGAAAACAGGACACTTCCCTTCCCACAGAATGACCCCAAACTCTTGGGGGCTGGACAAACTACCAGAGAGGGAGACTTCTACGACCCATGAGGCAACTCCTACATTAAACGGCCATTGTGGACAAAACATCCAGAGACAAAAGCCTGAGCGACTGCCTCCCTCTCACCCTTCTTTCATATCCAGAGGAGCTCCCCTCATGGACTGTAGATCAGGCCTGCTGTAACTTCGGCCCCAAACCTGAGCTGAGTTAGGGTTTTTGGATGTCTGTCTGCACAGCCATGGCCCACACAGCCTCCAGGCTGGGGTCTCTGGAGCCACACCACAGAACTGTGCCTGCTCTCTCCTAAGAAACTGCCCATTCCATTGGCCACAACTCTACAAAATAGTAGAAACCTCAAGGTCCCCAAGGACATCCCACTACCGCAAGCTGCACTGGACAAATAGGGGCATTATGACACAAGCTGAGCAACTACTACCTCCATGCAGACACACAGACAGATATCCGCAGAGACAGAAGATTGAACCAGACAGGCCCCTAGGCCCTATTATGAACTCTTGCTTTGGTGTCCAGGTATCACTCCTCAGAGGCCTGGGTTCGAACACCAGCATACGGGGCTTTCCTGAGGCACCAGACAGAAGACCTCTCATCTCCACATGGGAAGCTTCCTTGTTGGAGTTGTGTCAAGCCCTTCGGGTTGGAGAATCCTGCAGAGTCCCTTAGCTACTGCCACATTCCAAGGTCTCCATGGCCACCAACCCACATTATGACTCATCCTCGGCAGAGTCCATTTAAACTCAGGCTTCTGGGTAGCTCACCCAAGAGCCCGCAGATTGAGCGTGCCTTGTCTCCACCAGGCAATTGGAAGGTGAGTTGGCGTTTCTCGGCATCCATGCTTAGGGCCCTGCTCTCGAGTCTTTCTGTATGGGGCATCCTGGAACCATCCAATAGTACTCGACTGTCCTGAAGAAGGAAACTTTGAAGTATGGAGCAGCTCACAACTCCCAGCGTAGAGAAACCTCCCTGGACTCATGACGCCCCCACCCCCTTCAGGAAGGGGCCGTCATGGACACAAACTCCAGCTTGAGGCAACATCTGATAATCGCCTGGACCTCACGTGCAGGAGATCTCGATTCAGCCTCTGCAGAGTGGGCCTGCCATGCTCTTGGCCCCAAAACTCGTGCTAGCTTGTGTTTTCAGACTTCCTTCCTCACAATCCTGGCCACACCCCTCCAGTTAGGCAATTCTGGAGACACAATGCAGCACTCTGCCTGCCCTCCAGAAGAAAAATGTTGCCCTATAGGGCGAACCAGAAACGCCAAATGAGTAACAACCTGCATGCCACTCGACCATACCCCAATTATACAGTCTAGCCTGTGCACTAAAGCCCTGTCTGACACAGCCTGAGGGCAGACCTCCAGTCCAACACCCAGACAGCTGGCCATACACAGAGCATATCACACCCACAATGGCTTTAGGCCATCATCTCTACCCAACCTCAGTTTTCACCCTCAGAACCTAGACCTTATCTCCACTCACTGCTCAGGAGTGAACGTGATGCAAGAATCAGAACTTCTCCTTCGCCTTGGCAAGAAACCTAGTGGTTGGCAAGTTGTCCAATGTTCATTGTAGGAGAAAGCAGCATGGACTATGAGGCCCCACCTATCCCTGAGGGCCACAATGTGCACAAACACACATTGTGACCCTCAGCGTGAGCCCTATCCTCATGTAAAGCCTCTTAGTGACTGGAACAACAGCCCCCATATGGGGCTTGCCAAGCCCCTAGTCCCCCAATCTCAACCAGAGTTCGAGATGTCTAGTCACCCCTACTCAGTGCTCTACTCGGGAATCCCTCTTTGGTGAGACACTTGAGGTAAAAAAAAAAAAAATACAGAAAGGACTCTTCCCATCCACAGAATGATCCCAACCACTTGGGATCAGGCCAAATCACCAGAGAAAGAATTGTCCATGGCCCTTAAGGACACCCCGACATTCCACGGCCACCATTGACACAAAATCCAGAGACAAAACCCTGAGCAAGCGCCACATACTCGCCCTTTGTTCATAGCCCGGAAAATTCTCACGGTCTGTAGATTGAGCCTTCATACATATATCCCCAAACCTAAGCTGAGTTTGTGTTTTCAGACTTCTGTCTGCACAGGCCTGGACCACACACGCTCCACACTTGGGTCCCTGGAGCCACACCTCAGGACTGTGCTTCCCTTTCAAGGGAATTCTTCCCATTCCATTGGCCACAACCTTGCAAATTAGGAAAAACCTCCAAAGTCACCAAGGCCATCCCAATAGTTTAGGCCGCCCAGGACAAACAGGGGTGATCTCAAACCAGCTGAGCAACTACCTCCACTCAGACAACAGATGTCCCCAGAGAAGAATATTGAACCGGACAGGCCCCTAGGCCCTAATCAGATCCATTGCTTTGGTTTCCAGGCATCTCTCCTCAGAGGCCTCGTTTCCAATACCAGCATATGGTGGTTTCCTGAGGCACCAATAAGAACAAATCTCGTCTCCCCATGGAAAACTTGCTCATTGGAGCTTTGCCATAACCTCTGGTTAGGAGAATCCTTCAGGGCCCTGGTGCCACTGCCCCATACCAAGGTCTCCATGGACTCAAACCAGCATTAAGACCATCCTCAGGAAAGTCCATTTCAACACAGCCCCCTCTGTTGCTACCCCAAGCCAGCAGATCAAACGTTTCTTGTTGCTAGGAGACAATTGGAATGTGAGGCTGGCTGCCCAGGCATCCATACTTAGAACCCTGTTCTGGAAAAATACCTTATATGACGTCCTGGAGCCATCCAACAAATCTTAATTGTCCCACAGAAGGAATCCTTGCGGTTTGGAGCATCTCACAACTCCAATAGTGGGAAAACCCCCATGGCCTCATAATGCCCCCCCTTCCTGAAGGGGCCAACATGGACAGAAACTCAAACCTGAGCCAAAGTCTGAACCTCGACCTGACTTCTGACGCATGAGATCTCAATTCAGCTCTGCAGAGTGTGCCTGCCATGTCCTTGCCCCGAAACCTAAGCCTAGCTTGTGTTCTCAGACTTCCGTCATCACTCTCCTGGCCCACAAGCCCTCCAGTTTGGGAATTCCGAAGCCACTATGCAGCACTCTGCCTGCCCTCCAGAAGAAAAACTTTGCCCTATGCTGCTAATAAGAAACCCCAAATGATTTTCTAATGCATGCCACTCGATTGTAAAGCAATTATACAGCCCACCCTGTATACTAATGCCCTGTCTGGCACAGCCTGAGACAAGACATCCCAAACGACACCCAGACAGCTGGCCCCAACCTGGACACATAGGAACCGCTATGGCTGTAGGTCGTCATCTTTTCCCAACCTCGGTTTTCAGGCTTCAGAACCTAGACCTTATCTCCAATCACTGCCCAGGGGTGAACGTGATGCAGAAATTAGAATTCCTCCTTCCCCATGGCCAGAAACCTTGTGGTTGGCATGTTGTCCAACGTTCAATGTGGGAAAACCTGCATTGTCCGAAAGGCCACGCCAGTGCTTGAGGGCCGCCTAGGGCACAGACATGCATTGTGACCTGCAGCGTGAGTCCCGTATTAAAGTAACGCCTCTCAGTGGCTGGACCGAGATCCTGCATTGGGGCTTGTCATATCCATAGGCCCCAAGGCTTAACCAGAGGGCAAGTATTCCAGTTGTCAGTACCCACTGCTATGCTCTAGAATCCCTCTACTGGGGGGACACATGAAGCAGAAAACAGGACACTTCCCTTCCCACAGAATGACCCCAAACTCTTGGGGGCTGGACAAACTACCAGAGAGGGAGACTTCTACGACCCATGAGGCAACTCCTACATTAAACGGCCATTGTGGACAAAACATCCAGAGACAAAAGCCTGAGCGACTGCCTCCCTCTCACCCTTCTTTCATATCCAGAGGAGCTCCCCTCATGGACTGTAGATCAGGCCTGCCGTAACCTCGGCCCCAAACCTGAGCTGAGTTAGGGTTTTTGGATGTCTGTCTGCACAGCCATGGCCCACACAGCCTCCAGGCTGGGGTCTCTGGAGCCACACCACAGAACTGTGCCTGCTCTCTCCTAAGAAACTTCCCATTCCATTGGCCACAACTCTACAAAATAGTAGAAACCTCAAGGTCCCCAAGGACATCCCACTACCGCAAGCCGCACTGGACAAATAGGGGCATTATGACACAAGCTGAGCAACTACTACCTCCATGCAGACACACAGACAGATATCCGCAGAGACAGAAGATTGAACCAGACAGGCCCCTAGGCCCTATTATGAACTCTTGCTTTGGTGTCCAGGTATCACTCCTCAGAGGCCTGGGTTCGAAGACCAGCATACGGGGCTTTCCTGAGGCACCAGACAGAAGACCTCTCATCTCCACATGGGAAGCTTCCTTGTTGGAGTTGTGTCAAGCCCTTCGGGTTGGAGAATCCTGCAGAGTCCCTTAGCTACTGCCACATTCCAAGGTCTCCATGGCCACCAACCCACATTATGACTCATCCTCGGCAGAGTCCATTTAAACTCAGGCTTCTGGGTAGCTCACCCAAGAGCCCGCAGATTGAGCGTGCCTTGTCTCCACCAGGCAATGGGAAGGTGAGTTGGCGTTTCTCGGCATCAATGCTTAGGGCCCTGCTCTCGAGTCTTTCTGTATGGGGCATCCTGGAACCATCCAATAGTACTCGACTGTCCTGAAGAAGGAAACTTTGAAGTTTGGAGCAGCTCACAACTCCCAGCGTAGGGAAACCTCCCTGGACTCATGACGCCCCCACCCCCTTCAGGAAGGGGCCGTCATGGACACAAACTCCATCTTGAGGCAACATCTGATAATCGCCCGGACCTCACGTGCAGGAGATCTCGATTCAGCCTCTGCAGAGTGGGCCTGCCATGCTCTTGGCCCCCAAACTCGTGTTAGCTTGTGTTTTCAGACTTCCTTCCTCACAATCCTGGCCACACCCCTCCAGTTTGGCAATTCTGGAGACACAATGCAGCACTCTGCCTGCCCTCCAGAAGAAAAATGTTGCCCTATAGGGCTAACCAGAAACGCCAAATGAGTAACAACCTGCATGCCACTCGACCATACCCCAATTATACAGTCTAGCCTGTGCACTAAAGCCCTGTCTGACACAGCCTGAGGGCAGAACTCCAGTCCAACACCCAGACAGCTGGCCATACACAGAGCATATCACAGCCACAATGGCTTTAGGCCATCATCTCTACCCAACCTCAGTTTTCACCTTCAGAACCTAGACCTTATCTCCACTCACTGCTCAGGAGTGAACGTGATGCAAGAATCAGAACTTCTCCTTCGCCTTGGCAAGAAACCTAGTGGTTGGCATGTTGTCCAATGTTCATTGCAGGAGAAAGCAGCATGGACTATGAGGCCCCACCTATCCCTGAGGGCCACAATGTGCACAACCACACATTGTGACCCTCAGCGTGAGCCCTATCCTCATGTAAAGCCTCTTAGTGACTGGAACAACAGCCCCCATTGGGGCTTGCCAAGCCCCTAGTCCCCCAATCTAAACCAGAGTTCAAGATGTCTAGTCACCCCTACTCAGGGCTCTACTCGGGAATCCCTCTTTGGTGGGACACCTGAGGTAAAAAAAAAAAAAAATACAGAAAGGACTATTCCCATTCACAGAATGATCCCAACCACTTGGGATCAGGCCAAATCACCAGAGAAAGAATTGTCCATGGCCCTGGAGGACACCCCGACATTCCACGGCCACCATTGACACAAAATCCAGAGACAAAACCCTGAGCAAGCGCCACATACTCGCCCTTTGTTCATAGCCCGGAAAATTCTCACGGTCTGTAGATCGAGCCTTCATACATACATCCCCAAACCTAAGCTGAGTTTGTGTTTTCAGACTTCGGTCCCCACAGGCCTGGACCACACACGGTCCACACTTGGGTCCCTGGAGCCACACCTCAGGACTGTGCTTCCCTTTCAAGGGAATTCTTCCCATTCCATTGGCCACAACCTTGCAAATTAGGAAAAACCTCCAAAGTCACCGAGGCCATCCCAATAGTGTAGGCCGCCCAGGACTAACAGGGGTGATCTCAAACCAGCTGAGCAACTACCTCCACTCAGACAACAGATGTCCCCAGAGAAGAATATTGAACCGGACAGGCCCCTAGGCCCTAATCAGATCCATTGCTTTGGTTTCCAGGCATCTGTCCTCAGAGGCCTCGTTTCCAATACCAGCATATGGTGGTTTCCTGAGGCACCAATAAGAACAAATCTCGTCTCCCCATGGAAAACTTGCTCATTGGAGCTTTGCCATAACCTCTGGTTAGGAGAATCCTTCAGGGCCCTGGTGCCACTGCCCCATACCAAGGTCTCCATGGACTCAAACCAGCATTAAGACCATCCTCAGGAAAGTCCATTTCAACTCAGCCCCCTCTGTTGCTACCCCAAGCCAGCAGATCAAACGTTTATTGTTGATAGGAGACAATTGGAATGTGAGGCTGGCTGCCCAGGCATCCATACTTAGAACCCTGTTCTGGAAAAATACCTTATAAGATGTCCTGGAGCCATCCAACAAATCTTAATTGTCCCACAGAAGGAATCCTTGCGGTTTGGAGCATCTCACAACTCCAATAGTGGGAAAACCCCCATGGCCTCATAATGCCCCCCCTTCCTGAAGGGGCCAACATGGACAGAAACTCAAACCTGAGCCAAAGTCTGAACCTCGACCTGACTTCAGACGCATGAGATCTCAATTCAGCTCTGCAGAGTGTGCCTGCCATGTCCTTGCCCCGAAACCTAAGCCTAGCTTGTGTTCTCAGACTTCCGTCCTCACTCTCCTGGCCCACAAGCCCTCCAGTTTGGGAATTCCGAAGCCACAATGCAGCACTCTGCCTGCCCTCCAGAAGAAAAACTTTGCCCTATGCTGCTAATAAGAAACCCCAAATGATTTTCTAATGCATGCCACTCGATTGTAAAGCAATTATACAGCCCACCCTGTATACTAATGCCCTGTCTGGCACAGCCTGAGACAAGACATCCCAAACGACACCCAGACAGCTGGCCCCAACCTGGACACATAGGACCCGCTATGGCTGTAGGTCGTCATCTATTCCCAACCTCGGTTTTCAGGCTTCAGAACCTAGACCTTATCTCCAATCACTGCCCAGAGGTGAACGTGATGCAGAAATTAGAATTCCTCCTTCCCCATGGCCAGAAACCTTGT
Organism: Mustela nivalis; assembly: GCF_964662115.1. Taxonomy (NCBI): domain Eukaryota; kingdom Metazoa; phylum Chordata; class Mammalia; order Carnivora; family Mustelidae; genus Mustela; species Mustela nivalis. The sequence continues at coordinate 781,504 of NW_028136382.1, forward strand.
GGTTGGCATGTTGTCCAACGTTCAATGTGGGAAAACCTGCATTGTGCGAAAGGCCACGCCAGTGCTTGAGGGCCGCCTAGGGCACAGACATGCATTGTGACCTGCAGCGTGAGTCCTGTATTAAAGTAACGCCTCTCAGTGGCTGGACCGAGATCCTGCATATGGGGCTTGTCATATCCATAGGCCCCCAGGCTTAACCAGAGGGCGAGTATTCCAGTTGTCAGTACCCACTGCTATGCTCTAGAATCCCTCTACTGGGGGGACACATGAAGCAGAAAACAGGACACTACCCTTCCCACAGAATGACCCCAAACTCTTGGGGGCTGGACAAACTACCAGAGAGGGAGACTTCTACGACCCATGAGGCAACTCCTACATTAAACGGCCATTGTGGACAAAACATCCAGAGAAAAGAGCCTGAGCGACTGCCTCCCTCTCACCCTTCTTTCATATCCAGAGGAGCTCCCCTCATGGACTGTAGATCAGGCCTGCCGTAACCTCGGCCCCAAACCTGAGCTGAGTTAGGGTTTTTGGATGTCTGTCTGCACAGCCATGGCCCACACAGCCTCCAGGCTGGGGTCTCTGGAGCCACACCACAGAACTGTGCCTGCTCTCTCCTAAGAAACTTCCCATTCCATTGGCCACAACTCTACAAAATAGTAGAAACCTCAAGGTCCCCAAGGACATCCCACTACCGCAAGCCGCACTGGACAAATAGGGGCATTATGACACAAGCTGAGCAACTACTACCTCCATGCAGACACACAGACAGATATCCGCAGAGACAGAAGATTGAACCAGACAGGCCCCTAGGCCCTATTATGAACTCTTGCTTTGGTGTCCAGGTATCACTCCTCAGAGGCCTGGGTTCGAACACCAGCATACGGGGCTTTCCTGAGGCACCAGACAGAAGACCTCTCATCTCCACATGGGAAGCTTCCTTGTTGGAGTTGTGTCAAGCCCTTCGGGTTGGAGAATCCTGCAGAGTCCCTTAGCTACTGCCACATTCCAAGGTCTCCATGGCCACCAACCCACATTATGACTCATCCTCGGCAGAGTCCATTTAAACTCAGGCTTCTGGGTAGCTCACCCAAGAGCCCGCAGATTGAGCGTGCCTTGTCTCCACCAGGCAATGGGAAGGTGAGTTGGCGTTTCTCGGCATCCATGCTTAGGCACCTGCTCTCGAGTGTTTCTGTATGGGGCATCCTGGAACCATCCAATAGTACTCGACTGTCCTGAAGAAGGAAACTTTGAAGTTTGGAGCAGCTCACAACTCCCAGCGTAGGGAAACCTCCCTGGCCTCATGACGCCCCCACCCCCTTCAGGAAGGGGCCGTCATGGACACAAACTCCATCTTGAGGCAACATCTGATAATCGCCCGGACCTCACGTGCAGGAGATCTCGATTCAGCCTCTGCAGAGTGGGCCTGCCATGCTCTTGGCCCCAAAACTTGTGCTAGCTTGTGTTTTCAGACTTCCTTCCTCACAATCCTGGCCACACCCCTCCAGTTTGGCAATTCTGGAGACACAATGCAGCACTCTGCCTGCCCTCCAGAAGAAAAATGTTGCCCTATAGGGCTAACCAGAAACGCCAAATGAGTAACAACCTGCATGCCACTCGACCATACCCCAATTATACAGTCTAGCCTGTGCACTAAAGCCCTGTCTGACACAGCCTGAGGGCAGACCTCCAGTCCAACACCCAGACAGCTGGCCATACACAGAGCATATCACACCCACAATGGCTTTAGGCCATCATCTCTACCCAACCTCAGTTTTCACCTTCAGAACCTAGACCTTATCTCCACTCACTGCTCAGGAGTGAACGTGATGCAAGAATCAGAACTTCTCCTTCGCCTTGGCAAGAAACCTAGTGGTTGGCATTTGTCCAATGTTCATTGTAGGAGAAAGCAGCATGGACTATGAGGCCCCACCTATCCCTGAGGGCCACAATGTGCACAAACACACATTGTGACCCTCAGCGTGAGCCCTATCCTCATGTAAAGCCTCTTAGTGACTGGAACAACAGCCCCCATATGGGGCTTGCCAACCCCCTACTCCCCCAATCTCAACCAGAGTTCAAGATGTCTAGTCACCCCTACTCAGGGCTCTACTCGGGAATTCCTCTTTGGTGGGACACTTGAGGTAAAAAAAAAAAAATACAGAAAGGACTCTTCCCATCCACAGAATGATCCCAACCACTTGGGATCAGGCCAAATCACCAGAGAAAGAATTGTCCATGGCCCTTGAGGACACCCCGACATTCCACGGCCACCATTGACACAAAATCCAGAGACAAAACCCTGAGCAAGCGCCACATACTCGCCCTTTGTTCATAGCCCGGAAAATTCTCACGGTCTGTAGATCGAGCCTTCATACACACATCCCCAAACCTAAGCTGAGTTTGTGTTTTCAGACTTCGGTCCCCACAGGCCTGGACCACACATGATCCACACTTGGGTCCCTGGAGCCACACCTCAGGACTGTGCTTCCCTTTCAAGGGAATTCTTCCCATTCCATTGGCCACAACCTTGCAAATTAGGAAAAACCTCCAAAGTCACCGAGGCCATCCCAATAGTGTAGGCCGCCCAGGACAAACAGGGGTGATCTCAAACCAGCTGAGCAACTACCTCCACTCAGACAACAGATGTCCCCAGAGAAGAATATTGAACCGGACAGGCCCCTAGGCCCTAATCAGATCCATTGCTTTGGTTTCCAGGCATCTGTCCTCAGAGGCCTCGTTTCCAATACCAGCATATGGTGGTTTCCTGAGGCACCAATAAGAACAAATCTCGTCTCCCCATGGAAAACTTGCTCATTGGAGCTTTGTCATAACCTCTGGTTAGGAGAATCCTTCAGGGCCCTGGTGCCACTGCCCCATACCAAGGTCTCCATGGACTCAAACCAGCATTAAGACCATCCTCAGGAAAGTCCATTTCAACTCAGCCCCCTCTGTTGCTACCCCAAGCCAGCAGATCAAACGTTTCTTGTTGCTAGGAGACAATTGGAATGTGAGGCTGGCTGCCCAGGCATCCATACTTAGAACCCTGTTCTGGAAAAATACCTTATAAGACGTCCTGGAGCCATCCAACAAATCTTAATTTTCCCAGAGAAGGAATCCTTGCGGTTTGGAGCATCTCACAACTCCAATAGAGGGAAAACCCCCATGGCCTCATAATGCCCCCCCTTCCTGAAGGGGCCAACATGGACAGAAACTCAAACCTGAGCCAAAGTCTGAACCTCGACCTGACTTCAGACGCATGAGATCTCAATTCAGCTCTGCAGAGTGTGCCTGCCATGTCCTTGCCCCGAAACCTAAGCCTAGCTTGTGTTCTCAGACTTCCGTCCTCACTCTCCTGGCCCACAAGCCCTCCAGTTTGGGAATTCCGAAGCCACAATGCAGCACTCTGCCTGCCCTCCAGAAGAAAAACTTTGCCCTATGCTGCTAATAAGAAACCCCAAATGATTTTCTAATGCATGCCACTCGATTGTAAAGCAATTATACAGCCCACCCTGTATACTAATGCCCTGTCTGGCACAGCCTGGGTCAAGACATCCCAAACGACACCCAGACAGCTGGCCCCAACCATAGGACCCGCTATGGCTGTAGGTCGTCATCTATTCCCAACCTCGGTTTTCAGGCTTCAGAACCTAGACCTTATCTCCAATCACTGCCCAGGGGTGAACGTGATGCAGAAATTAGAATTCCTCCTTCCCCATGGCCAGAAACCTTGTGGTTGGCATGTTGTCCAACGTTCAATGTGGGAAAACCTGCATTGTCCGAAAGGCCACGCCAGTGCTTGAGGGCCGCCTAGGGCACAGACATGCATTGTGACCTGCAGCGTGAGTCCCGTATTAAAGTAACGCCTCTCAGTGGCTGGACAGAGATCCTGCATATGGGGCTTGTCATATCCATAGGCCCCCAGGCTTAACCAGAGGGCGAGTATTCCACTTGTCAGTACCCACTGCTATGCTCTAGAATCCCTCTACTGGGGGGACACATGAAGCAGAAAACAGGACACTTCCCTTCCCACAGAATGACCCCAAACTCTTGGGGGCTGGACAAACTACCAGAGAGGGAGACTTCTACGACCCATGAGGCAACTCCTACATTAAACGGCCATTGTGGACAAAACATCCAGAGACAAAAGCCTGAGCGACTGCCTCCCTCTCACCCTTCTTTCATATCCAGAGGAGCTCCCCTCATGGACTGTAGATCAGGCCTGCCGTAACCTCGGCCCCAAACCTGAGCTGAGTTAGGGTTTTTGGATGTCTGTCTGCACAGCCATGGCCCACACAGCCTCCAGGCTGGGGTCTCTGGAGCCACACCACAGAACTGTGCCTGCTCTCTCCTAAGAAACTGCACATTCCATTGGCCACAACTCTACAAAATAGTAGAAACCTCAAGGTCCCCAAGGACATCCCACTACCACAAGCTGCACTGGACAAATAGGGGCATTATGACACAAGCTGAGCAACTACTACCTCCATGCAGACACACAGACAGATATCCGCAGAGACAGAAGATTGAACCAGACAGGCCCCTAGGCCCTATTATGAACTCTTGCTTTGGTGTCCAGTTATCACTCCTCAGAGGCCTGGGTTCGAAGACCAGCATACGGGGCTTTCCTGAGGCACCAGACAGAAGACCTCTCATCTCCACATGGGAAGCTTCCTTGTTGGAGTTGTGTCAAGCCCTTCGGGTTGGAGAATCCTGCAGAGTCCCTTAGCTACTGCCACATTCCAAGGTCTCCATGGCCACCAACCCACATTATGACTCATCCTCGGCAGAGTCCATTTAAACTCAGGCTGCTTGGTAGCTCACCCAAGAGCCCGCAGATTGAGCGTGCCTTGTCTCCACCAGGCAATGGGAAGGTGAGTTGGCGTTTCTCGGCATCCATACTTAGGGCCCTGCTCTCGAGTCTTTCTGTATGTGGCATCCTGGAACCATCCAATAGTACTCGACTGTCCTGAAGAAGGAAACTTTGAAGTTTGGAGCAGCTCACAACTCCCAGCGTAGGGAAACGTCCCTGGCCTCATGACGACCCCACCCCCTTCAGGAAGGGGCCGTCATGGACACAAACTCCAGCTTGAGGCAACATCTGATAATCGCCCGGACCTCACGTGCAGGAGATCTCGATTCAGCCTCTGCAGAGTGGGCCTGCCATGCTCTTGGCCCCAAAACTTGTGCTAGCTTGTGTTTTCAGACTTCCTTCCTCACAATCCTGGCCACACCCCTCCAGTTTGGCAATTCTGGAGACACAATGCAGCACTCTGCCTGCACTCCAGAAGAAAATGTTGCCCTATAGGGCTAACCAGAAACGCCAAATGAGTAACAACCTGCATGCCACTCGACCATACCCCAATTATACAGTCTAGCCTGTGCACTAAAGCCCTGTCTGACACAGCCTGAGGGCAGACCTCCAGTCCAACACCCAGACAGCTGGCCATACACAGAGCATATCACACCCACAATGGCTTTAGGCCATCATCTCTACCCAACCTCAGTTTTCACCTTCAGAACCTAGACCTTATCTCCACTCACTGCTCAGGAGTGAACGTGATGCAAGAATCAGAACTTCTCCTTCGCCTTGGCAAGAAACCTAGTGGTTGGCATGTTGTCCAATGTTCATTGTAGGAGAAAGCAGCATGGACTATGAGGCCCCACCTATCCCTGAGGGCCACAATGTGCACAAACACACATTGTGACCCTCAGCGTGAGCCCTATCCTCATGTAAAGCCTCTTAGTGACTGGAACAACAGCCCCCATATGGGGCTTGCCAAGCCCCTAGTCCCCCAATCTCAACCAGAGTTCGAGATGTCTAGTCACCCCTACTCAGGGCTCTACTCGGGAATCCCTCTTTGGTGGGACACTTGAGGTAAAAAAAAAAAAATACAGAAAGGACTCTTCCCATCCACAAATGATCCCAACCACTTGGGATCAGGCCAAATCACCAGAGAAAGAATTGTCCATGGCCCTTGAGGACACCCCGACATTCCACGGCCACCATTGACACAAAATCCAGAGACAAAACCCTGAGCAAGCGCCACATACTCGCCCTTTGTTCATAGCCTGGAAAATTCTCACGGTCTGTAGATCGAGCCTTCATACATACATCCCCAAACCTAAGCTGATTTGTGTTTTCAGACTTCTGTCCCCACAGGCCTGGACCACACACGGTCCACACTTGGGTCCCTGGAGCCACACCTCAGGACTGTGCTTCCCTTTCAAGGGAATTCTTCCCATTCCATTGGCCACAACCTTGCAAATTAGGAAAAACCTCCAAAGTCACCGAGGCCATCCCAATAGTGTAGGCCGCCCAGGACAAACAGGGGTGATCTCAAACCAGCTGTGCAACTACCTACACTCAGACAACAGATGTCCCCAGAGAAGAATATTGAACCGGACAGGCCCCTAGGCCCTAATCAGATCCATTGCTTTGGTTTCCAGGCATCTGTCCTCAGAGGCCTCGTTTCCAATACCAGCATATGGTGGTTTCCTGAGGCACCAATAAGAACAAATCTCGTCTCCCCATGGAAAACTTGCTCATTGGAGCTTTGTCATAACCTCTGGTTAGGAGAATCCTTCAGGGCCCTGGTGCCACTGCCCCATACCAAGGTCTCCATGGACTCAAACCAGCATTAAGACCATCCTCAGGAAAGTCCATTTCAACTCAGCCCCCTCTGTTGCTACCCCAAGCCAGCAGATCAAACGTTTCTTGTTGCTAGGAGACAATTGGAATGTGAGGCTGGCTGTCCAGGCATCCATACTTAGAACCCTGTTCTGGAAAAATACCTTATAAGACGTCCTGGAGCCATCCAACAAATCTTAATTGTCCCACAGAAGGAATCCTTGCGGTTTGGAGCATCTCACAACTCCAATAGTGGGAAAACCCCCATGGCCTCATAATGCCCCCCCTTCCTAAAGGGCCCAACATGGACAGAAACTCAAACCTGAGCCAAAGTCTGAACCTCGACCTGACTTCAGACGCATGAGATCTCAATTCAGCTCTGCAGAGTGTGCCTGCCATGTCCTTGCCCCGAAACCTAAGCCTAGCTTGTGTTCTCAGACTTCCGTCCTCACTCTCCTGGCCCACAAGCCCTCCAGTTTGGGAATTCCGAAGCCACAATGCAGCACTCTGCCTGCCCTCCAGAAGAAAAACTTTGCCCTATGCTGCTAATAAGAAACCCCAAATGATTTTCTAATGCATGCCACTCGATTGTAAAGCAATTATACAGCCCACCCAGTATACTAATGCCCTGTCTGGCACAGCCTGAGACAAGACATCCCAAACGACACCCAGACAGCTGGCCCCAACCTGGACACATAGGACCCGCTATGGCTGTAGGTCGTCATCTCTTCCCCACCTCGGTTTTCAGGCTTCAGAACCTAGACCTTATCTCCAATCACTGCCCAGGGGTGAACGTGATGCAGAAATTAGAATTCCTCCTTCCCCATGGCCAGAAACCTTGTGGTTGGCATGTTGTCCAACGTTCAATGAGGGAAAACCTGCATTGTGCGAAAGGCCACGCCAGTGCTTGAGGGCCGCCTAGGGCACAGACATGCATTGTGACCTGCAGCGTGAGTCCCGTATTAAAGTAACGCCTCTCAGTGGCTTGACAGAGATCCTGCATATGGGGCTTGTCATATCCATAGGCCCCCAGGCTTAACCAGAGGGCGAATATTCCAGTTGTCAGTACCCACTGCTATGCTCTAGAATCCCTCTACTGGGGGGACACATGAAGCAGAAAACAGGACACTTCCCTTCCCACAGAATGACCCCAAACTCTTGGGGGCTGGACAAACTACCAGAGAGGGAGACTTCTACGACCCATGAGGCAACTCCTACATTAAACGGCCATTGTGGACAAAACATCCAGAGACAAAAGCCTGAGCGACTGCCTCCCTCTCACCCTTCTTTCATATCCAGAGGAGCTCCCCTCATGGACTGTAGATCAGGCCTGCTGTAACTTCGGCCCCAAACCTGAGCTGAGTTAGGGTTTTTGTATGTCTGTCTGCACAGCCATGGCCCACACAGCCTCCAGGCTGGGGTCTCTGGAGCCACACCACAGAACTGTGCCTGCTCTCTCCTAAGAAACTGCCCATTCCATTGGCCACAACTCTACAAAATAGTAGAAACCTCAAGGTCCCCAAGGACATCCCACTACCGCAAGCCGCACTGGACAAATAGGGGCATTATGACACAAGCTGAGCAACTACTACCTCCATGCAGACACACAGACAGATATCCGCAGAGACAGAAGATTGAACCAGACAGGCCCCTAGGCCCTATTATGAACTCTTGCTTTGGTGTCCAGGTATCACTCCTCAGAGGCCTGGGTTCGAAGACCAGCATACGGGGCTTTCCTGAGGCACCAGACAGAAGACCTCTCATCTCCACATGGGAAGCTTCCTTGTTGGAGTTGTGTCAAGCCCTTCGGGTTGGAGAATCCTGCAGAGTCCCTTAGCTACTGCCACATTCCAAGGTCTCCATGGCCACCAACCCACATTATGACTCATCCTCGGCAGAGTCCATTTAAACTCAGGCTTCTGGGTAGCTCACCCAAGAGCCCGCAGATTGAGCGTGCCTTGTCTCCACCAGGCAATTGGAAGGTGAGTTGGCGTTTCTCGGCATCCATGCTTAGGGCCCTGCTCTCGAGTCTTTCTGTATGGGGCATCCTGGAACCATCCAATAGTACTCGACTGTCCTGAAGAAGGAAACTTTGAGTATGGAGCAGCTCACAACTCCCAGCGTAGAGAAACCTCCCTGGCCTCATGACGCCCCCACCCCCTTCAGGAAGGGGCCGTCATGGACACAAACTCCAGCTTGAGGCAACATCTGATATGGCCTGGACCTCACGTGCAGGAGATCTCGATTCAGCCTCTGCAGAGTGGGCCTGCCATGCTCTTGGCCCCAAAACTCGTGCTAGCTTGTGTTTTCAGACTTCCTTCCTCACAATCCTGGCCACACCCCTCCAGTTAGGCAATTCTGGAGACACAATGCAGCAATCTGCCTGCCCTCCAGAAGAAAAATGTTGCCCTATAGGGCGAACCAGAAACGCCAAATGAGTAACAACCTGCATGCCACTCGACCATACCCCAATTATACAGTCTAGCCTGTGCACTAAAGCCCTGTCTGACACAGCCTGAGGGCAGACCTCCAGTCCAACACCCAGACAGCTGGCCATACACAGAGCATATCACACCCACAATGGCTTTAGGCCATCATCTCTACCCAACCTCAGTTTTCACCCTCAGAACCTAGACCTTATCTCCACTCACTGCACAGGAGTGAACGTGATGCAAGAATCAGAACTTCTCCTTCGCCTTGGCAAGAAACCTAGTGGTTGGCATGTTGTCCAATGTTCATTGTAGGAGAAAGCAGCATGGACTATGAGGCCCCACCTATCCCTGAGGGCCACATGTGCACAAACACACATTGTGACCCTCAGCGTGAGCCCTATCCTCATGTAAAGCCTCTTAGTGACTGGAACAACAGCCCCCATATGGGGCTTGCCAAGCCCCTAGTCCCCCAATCTCAACCAGAGTTCGAGATGTCTAGTCACCCCTACTCAGTGCTCTACTCGGGAATCCCTCTTTGGTGAGACACTTGAGGTAAAAAAAAAAAATACAGAAAGGACTCTTCCCATCCACAGAATGATCCCAACCACTTGGGATCAGGCCAAATCACCAGAGAAAGAATTGTCCATGGCCCTGGAGGACACCCCACATTCCACGGCCACCATTGACACAAAATCCAGAGACAAAACCCTGAGCAAGCGCCACATACTCGCCCTTTGTTCATAGCCCGGAAAATTCTCACGGTCTGTAGATTGAGCCTTCATACATATATCCCCAAACCTAAGCTGAGTTTGTGTTTTCAGACTTCTGTCTGCACAGGCCTGGACCACACACGCTCCACACTTGCGTCCCTGGAGCCACACCTCAGGACTGTGCTTCCCTTTCAAGGGAATTCTTCCCATTCCATTGGCCACAACCTTGCAAATTAGGAAAAACCTCCAAAGTCACCAAGGCCATCCCAATAGTGTAGGCCGCCCAGGACAAACAGGGGTGATCTCAAACCAGCTGAGCAACTACCTCCACTCAGACAACAGATGTCCCCAGAGAAGAATATTGAAGCGGACAGGCCCCTAGGCCCTTATCAGATCCATTGCTTTGGTTTCCAGGCATCTGTCCTCAGAGGCCTCGTTTCCAATACCAGCATATGGTGGTTTCCTGAGGCACCAATAAGAACAAATCTCTTCTCCCCATGGAAAACTTGCTCATTGGAGCTTTGTCATAACCTCTGGTTAGGAGAATCCTTCAGGGCCCTAGTGCCACTGCCCCATACCAAGGTCTCCATGGACTCAAACCAACATTAAGACCATCCTCAGGAAAGTCCATTTCAACTCAGCCCCCTCTGTTGCTACCCCAAGCCTGCAGATCAAACGTTTCTTGTTGCTAGGAGACAATTGGAATGTGAGGCTGGCTGCCCAGGCATCCATACTTAGAACCCTGTTCTGGAAAAATACCTTATAAGACGTCCTGGAGCCATCCAACAAATCTTAATTGTCCCACAGAAGGAATCCTTGCGGTTTGGAGCATCTCACAACTCCAATAGTGGGAAAACCCCCATGGCCTCATAATGCCCCCCCTTCCTGAAGGGCCCAACATGGACAGAAACTCAAACCTGAGTCAAAGTCTGAACCTCGACCTGACTTCAGACGCATGAGATCTCAATTCAGCTCTGCAGAGTGTGCCTGCCATGTCCTTGCCCCGAAACCTAAGCCTAGCTTGTGTTCTCAGACTTCCGTCCTCCCTCTCCTGGCCCACAAGCCCTCCAGTTTGGGAATTCCGAAGCCACAATGCAGAGCTCTGCCTGCCCTCCAGAAGAAAAACTTTGCCCTATGCTGCTAATAAGAAACCCCAAATGATTTTCTAATGCATGCCACTCGATTGTAAAGCAATTATACAGCCCACCCTGTATACTAATGCCCTGTCTGGCACAGCCTGGGTCAAGACATCCCAAACGACACCCAGACAGCTGGCCCCAACCTGGACACATAGGACCCGCTATGGCTGTAGGTCGTCATTCTTCCCAACCTCGGTTTTCAGGCTTCAGAACCTAGACCTTATCTCCAATCACTGCCCAGGGGTGAACGTGATGCAGAAATAAGAATTCCTCCTTCCCCATGGCCAGAAACCTTGTGGTTGGCATGTAGTCCAACGTTCAATGTGGGAAAACCTGCATTGTCCGAAAGGCCACGCCAGTGCTTGAGGGCCGCCTAGGGCACAGACATGCATTGTGACCTGCAGCGTGAGTCCCCTATTAAAGTAACGCCTCTCAGTGGCTGGACCAAGATCCTGCATTGGGGCTTGTCATATCCATAGGCCCAAGGCTTAACCAGAGGGCAAGTATTCCAGTTGTCAGTACCCACTGCTATGCTCTAGAATCCCTCTACTGGGGGGACACATGAAGCAGAAAACAGGACACTTCCCTTCCCACAGAATGACCCCAAACTCTTGGGGGCTGGACAAACTACCAGAGAGGGAGACTTCTACGACCCATGAGGCAACTCCTACATTAAACGGCCATTGTGGACAAAACATCCAGAGACAAAAGCCTGAGCGACTGCCTCCCTCTCACCCTTCTTTCATATCCAGAGGAGCTCCCCTCATGGACTGTAGATCAGGCCTGCCGTAACCTCGGCCCCAAACCTGAGCTGAGTTAGGGTTTTTGGATGTCTGTCTGCACAGCCATGGCCCACACAGCCTCCAGGCTGGGGTCTCTGGAGCCACACCACAGAACTGTGCCTGCTCTCTCCTAAGAAACTGCCCATTCCATTGGCCACAACTCTACAAAATAGTAGAAACCTCAAGGTCCCCAAGGACATCCCACTACCGCAAGCCGCACTGGACAAATAGGGGCATTATGACACAAGCTGAGCAACTACTACCTCCATGCAGACACACAGACAGATATCCGCAGAGACAGAAGATTGAACCAGACAGGCCCCTAGGCCCTATTATGAACTCTTGCTTTGGTGTCCAGGTATCACTCCTCAGAGGCCTGGGTTCGAAGACCAGCATACGGGGCTTTCCTGAGGCACCAGACAGAAGACCTCTCATCTCCACATGGGAAGCTTCCTTGTTGGAGTTGTGTCAAGCCCTTCGGGTTGGAGAATCCTGCAGAGTCCCTTAGCTACTGCCACATTCCAAGGTCTCCATGGCCACCAACCCACATTATGACTCATCCTCGGCAGAGTCCATTTAAACTCAGGCTTCTGGGTAGCTCACCCAAGAGCCCGCAGATTGAGCGTGCCTTGTCTCCACCAGGCAATTGGAAGGTGAGTTGGCGTTTCTCGGCATCCATGCTTAGGGCCCTGCTCTCGAGTCTTTCTGTATGGGGCATCCTGGAACCATCCAATAGTACTCGACTGTCCTGAAGAAGGAAACTTTGAAGTTTGGAGCAGCTCACAACTTCCAGCGTAGGGAAACCTCCCTGGACTCATGACGCCCCCACCCCCTTCAGGAAGGGGCCGTCATGGACACAAACTCCAGCTTGAGGCAACATCTGATAATCGCCCGGACCTCACGTGCAGGAGATCTCGATTCAGCCTCTGCAGAGTGGGCCTGCCATGCTCTTGGCCCCAAAACTTGTGCTAGCTTGTGTTTTCAGACTTCCTTCCTCACAATCCTGGCCACACCCCTCCAGTTTGGCAATTCTGGAGACACAATGCAGCACTCTGCCTGCCCTCCAGAAGAAAAATGTTGCCCTATAGGGCTAACCAGAAACGCCAAATGAGTAACAACCTGCATGCCACTCGACCATACCCCAATTATACAGTCTAGCCTGTGCACTAAAGCCCTGTCTGACACAGCCTGAGGGCAGACCTCCAGTCCAACACCCAGACAGCTGGCCGTACACAGAGCATATCACACCCACAATGGCTTTAGGCCATCATCTCTACCCAACCTCAGTTTTCACCTTCAGAACCTAGACCTTATCTCCACTCACTGCTCAGGAGTGAACGTGATGCAAGAATCAGAACTTCTCCTTCGCCTTGGCAAGAAACCTAGTGGTTGGCATGTTGTCCAATGTTCATTGTAGGAGAAAGCAGCATGGACTATGAGGCCCCACCTATCCCTGAGGGCCACAATGTGCACAAACACACATTGTGACCCTCAGCGTGAGCCCTATCCTCATGTAAAGCCTCTTAGTGACTGGAACAACAGCCCCCATATGGGGCTTGCCAAGCCCCTAGTCCCCCAATCTAAACCAGAGTTCAAGATGTCTAGTCACCCCTACTCATGGCTCTACTCGGGAATTCCTCTTTGGTGGGACACTTGAGGTAAAAAAAAAAAATACAGAAAGGACTCTTCCCATCCACAGAATGATCCCAACCACTTGGGATCAGGCCAAATCACCAGAGAAAGAATTGTCCATGGCCCTTAAGGACACCCCGACATTCCACGGCCACCATTGACACAAAATCCAGAGACAAAACCCTGAGCAAGCGCCACATACTCGCCCTTTGTTCATAGCCCGGAAAATTCTCACGGTCTGTAGATCGAGCCTTCATACATACATCCCCAAACCTAAGCTGAGTTTGTGTTTTCAGACTTCGGTCCCCACAGGCCTGGACCACACACGGTCCACACTTGGGTCCCTGGAGCCACACCTCAGGACTGTGCTTCCCTTTCAAGGGAATTCTTCCCATTCCATTGGCCACAACCTTGCAAATTAGGAAAAACCTCCAAAGTCACCGAGGCCATCCCAATAGTGTAGGCCGCCCAGGACAAACAGGGGTGATCTCAAACCAGCTGAGCAACTACCTCCACTCAGACAACAGATGTCCCCAGAGAAGAATATTGAACCGGACAGGCCCCTAGGCCCTAATCAGATCCATTGCTTTGGTTTCCAGGCATCTGTCCTCAGAGGCCTCGTTTCCAATACCAGCATATGGTGGTTTCCTGAGGCACCAATAAGAACAAATCTCGTCTCCCCATGGAAAACTTGCTCATTGGAGCTTTGCCATAACCTCTGGTTAGGAGAATCCTTCAGGGCCCTGGTGCCACTGCCCCATACCAAGGTCTCCATGGACTCAAACCAGCATTAAGACCATCCTCAGGAAAGTCCATTTCAACACAGCCCCCTCTGTTGCTACCCCAAGCCAGCAGATCAAACGTTGCTTGTTGCTAGGAGACAATTGGAATGTGAGGCTGGCTGCCCAGGCATCCATACTTAGAACCCTGTTCTGGAAAAATACCTTATAAGACGTCCTGGAGCCATCCAACAAATCTTAATTGTTCCACAGAAGGAATCCTTGCGGTTTGGAGCATCTCACAACTCCAATAGTGGGAAAACCCCCATGGCCTCATAATGCCCCCCCTTCCTGAAGGGGCCAACATGGACAGAAACTCAAACCTGAGCCAAAGTCTGAACCTCGACCTGACTTCAGACGCATGAGATCTCAATTCAGCTCTGCAGAGTGTGCCTGCCATGTCCTTGCCCCGAAACCTAAGCCTAGCTTGTGTTCTCAGACTTCCGTCATCACTCTCCTGGCCCACAAGCCCTCCAGTTTGGGAATTCCGAAGCCACAATGCAGCACTCTGCCTGCCCTCCAGAAGAAAAACTTTGCCCTATGCTGCTAATAAGAAACCCCAAATGATTTTCTAATGCATGCCACTCGATTGTAAAGCAATTATACAGCCCACCCTGTATACTAATGCCCTGTCTGGCACAGCCTGAGACAAGACATCCCAAACGACACCCAGACAGCTGGCCCCAACCTGGACACATAGGACCCGCTATGGCTGTAGGTCGTCATCTTTTCCCAACCTCGGTTTTCAGGCTTCAGAACCTAGACCTTATCTCCAATCACTGCCCAGGGGTGAACGTGATGCAGAAATTAGAATTCCTCCTTCCCCATGGCCAGAAACCTTGTGGTTGGCATGTTGTCCAACGTTCAATGTGGGAAAACCTGCATTGTCCGAAAGGCCACGCCAGTGCTTGAGGGCCGCCTAGGGCACAGACATGCATTGTGACCTGCAGCGTGAGTCCTGTATTAAAGTAACGCCTCTCAGTGGCTGGACCAAGATCCTGCATTGGGGCTTGTCATATCCATAGGCCCCAAGGCTTAACCAGAGGGCAAGTATTCCAGTTGTCAGTACCCACTGCTATGCTCTAGAATCCCTCTACTGGGGGGACACATGAAGCAGAAAACAGGACACTTCCCTTCCCACAGAATGACCCCAAACTCTTGGGGGCTGGACAAACTACCAGAGAGGGAGACTTCTACGACCCATGAGGCAACTCCTACATTAAACGGCCATTGTGGACAAAACATCCAGAGACAAAAGCCTGAGCGACTGCCTCCCTCTCACCCTTCTTTCATATCCAGAGGAGCTCCCCTCATGGACTGTAGATCAGGCCTGCCGTAACCTCGGCCCCAAACCTGAGCTGAGTTAGGGTTTTTGGATGTCTGTCTGCACAGCCATGGCCCACACAGCCTCCAGGCTGGGGTCTCTGGAGCCACACCACAGAACTGTGCCTGCTCTCTCCTAAGAAACTGCCCATTCCATTGGCCACAACTCTACAAAATAGTAGAAACCTCAAGGTCCCCAAGGACATCCCACTACCGCAAGCCGCACTGGACAAATAGGGGCATTATGACACAAGCTGAGCAACTACTACCTCCATGCAGACACACAGACAGATATCCGCAGAGACAGAAGATTGAACCAGACAGGCCCCTAGGCCCTATTATGAACTCTTGCTTTGGTGTCCAGGTATCACTCCTCAGAGGCCTGGGTTCGAAGACCAGCATACGGGGCTTTCCTGAGGCACCAGACAGAAGACCTCTCATCTCCACATGGGAAGCTTCCTTGTTGGAGTTGTGTCAAGCCCTTCGGGTTGGAGAATCCTGCAGAGTCCCTTAGCTACTGCCACATTCCAAGGTCTCCATGGCCACCAACCCACATTATGACTCATCCTCGGCAGAGTCCATTTAAACTCAGGCTTCTGGGTAGCTCACCCAAGAGCCCGCAGATTGAGCGTGCCTTGTCTCCACCAGGCAATTGGAAGGTGAGTTGGCGTTTCTCGGCATCCATGCTTAGGGCCCTGCTCTCGAGTCTTTCTGTATGGGGCATCCTGGAACCATCCAATAGTACTCGACTGTCCTGAAGAAGGAAACTTTGAAGTATGGAGCAGCTCACAACTCCCAGCGTAGAGAAACCTCCCTGGCCTCATGACGCCCCCACCCCCTTCAGGAAGGGGCCGTCATGGACACAAACTCCAGCTTGAGGCAACATCTGATATGGCCTGGACCTCACGTGCAGGAGATCTCGATTCAGCCTCTGCAGAGTGGGCCTGCCATGCTCTTGGCCCCAAAACTCGTGCTAGCTTGTGTTTTCAGACTTCCTTCCTCACAATCCTGGCCACACCCCTCCAGTTAGGCAATTCTGGAGACACAATGCAGCACTCTGCCTGCCCTCCAGAAGAAAAATGTTGCCCTATAGGGCGAACCAGAAACGCCAAATGAGTAACAACCTGCATGCCACTCGACCATACCCCAATTATACAGTCTAGCCTGTGCACTAAAGCCCTGTCTGACACAGCCTGAGGGCAGACCTCCAGTCCAACACCCAGACAGCTGGCCATACACAGAGCATATCACACCCACAATGGCTTTAGGCCATCATCTCTACCCAACCTCAGTTTTCACCCTCAGAACCTAGACCTTATCTCCACTCACTGCACAGGAGTGAACGTGATGCAAGAATCAGAACTTCTCCTTCGCCTTGGCAAGAAACCTAGTGGTTGGCATGTTGTCCAATGTTCATTGTAGGAGAAAGCAGCATGGACTATGAGGCCCCACCTATCCCTGAGGGCCACAATGTGCACAAACACACATTGTGACCCTCAGCGTGAGCCCTATCCTCATGTAAAGCCTCTTAGTGACTGGAACAACAGCCCCCATATGGGGCTTGCCAAGCCCCTAGTCCCCCAATCTCAACCAGAGTTCGAGATGTCTAGTCACCCCTACTCAGTGCTCTACTCGGGAATCCCTCTTTGGTGAGACACTTGAGGTAAAAAAAAAAAATACAGAAAGGACTCTTCCCATCCACAGAATGATCCCAACCACTTGGGATCAGGCCAATCACCAGAGAAAGAATTGTCCATGGCCCTGGAGGACACCCCGACATTCCACGGCCACCATTGACACAAAATCCAGAGACAAAACCCTGAGCAAGCGCCACATACTCGCCCTTTGTTCATAGCCCGGAAAATTCTCACGGTCTGTAGATTGAGCCTTCATACATATATCCCCAAACCTAAGCTGAGTTTGTGTTTTCAGACTTCTGTCTGCACAGGCCTGGACCACACACGCTCCACACTTGCGTCCCTGGAGCCACACCTCAGGACTGTGCTTCCCTTTCAAGGGAATTCTTCCCATTCCATTGGCCACAACCTTGCAAATTAGGAAAAACCTCCAAAGTCACCAAGGCCATCCCAATAGTGTAGGCCGCCCAGGACAAACAGGGGTGATCTCAAACCAGCTGAGCAACTACCTCCACTCAGACAACAGATGTCCCCAGAGAAGAATATTGAACCGGACAGGCCCCTAGGCCCTTATCAGATCCATTGCTTTGGTTTCCAGGCATCTGTCCTCAGAGGCCTCGTTTCCAATACCAGCATATGGTGGTTTCCTGAGGCACCAATAAGAACAAATCTCTTCTCCCCATGGAAAACTTGCTCATTGGAGCTTTGTCATAACCTCTGGTTAGGAGAATCCTTCAGGGCCCTAGTGCCACTGCCCCATACCAAGGTCTCCATGGACTCAAACCAACATTAAGACCATCCTCAGGAAAGTCCATTTCAACTCAGCCCCCTCTGTTGCTACCCCAAGCCAGCAGATCAAACGTTTCTTGTTGCTAGGAGACAATTGGAATGTGAGGCTGGCTGCCCAGGCATCCATACTTAGAACCCTGTTCTGGAAAAATACCTTATAAGACGTCCTGGAGCCATCCAACAAATCTTAATTGTCCCACAGAAGGAATCCTTGCGGTTTGGAGCATCTCACAACTCCAATAGTGGGAAAACCCCCATGGCCTCATAATGCCCCCCCCTTCCTGAAGGGCCCAACATGGACAGAAACTCAAACCTGAGTCAAAGTCTGAACCTCGACCTGACTTCAGACGCATGAGATCTCAATTCAGCTCTGCAGAGTGTGCCTGCCATGTCCTTGCCCCGAAACCTAAGCCTAGCTTGTGTTCTCAGACTTCCGTCCTCCCTCTCCTGGCCCACAAGCCCTCCAGTTTGGGAATTCTGAAGCCACAATGCAGAGCTCTGCCTGCCCTCCAGAAGAAAAACTTTGCCCTATGCTGCTAATAAGAAACCCCAAATGATTTTCTAATGCATGCCACTCGATTGTAAAGCAATTATACAGCCCACCCTGTATACTAATGCCCTGTCTGGCACAGCCTGGGTCAAGACATCCCAAACGACACCCAGACAGCTGGCCCCAACCTGGACACATAGGACCCGCTATGGCTGTAGGTCGTCATTCTTCCCAACCTCGGTTTTCAGGCTTCAGAACCTAGACCTTATCTCCAATCACTGCCCAGGGGTGAACGTGATGCAGAAATAAGAATTCCTCCTTCCCCATGGCCAGAAACCTTGTGGTTGGCATGTAGTCCAACGTTCAATGTGGGAAAACCTGCATTGTCCGAAAGGCCACGCCAGTGCTTGAGGGCCGCCTAGGGCACAGACATGCATTGTGACCTGCAGCGTGAGTCCCCTATTAAAGTAACGCCTCTCAGTGGCTGGACCAAGATCCTGCATTGGGGCTTGTCATATCCATAGGCCCAAGGCTTAACCAGAGGGCAAGTATTCCAGTTGTCAGTACCCACTGCTATGCTCTAGAATCCCTCTACTGGGGGGACACATGAAGCAGAAAACAGGACACTTCCCTTCCCACAGAATGACCCCAAACTCTTGGGGGCTGGACAAACTACCAGAGAGGGAGACTTCTACGACCCATGAGGCAACTCCTACATTAAACGGCCATTGTGGACAAAACATCCAGAGACAAAAGCCTGAGCGACTGCCTCCCTCTCACCCTTCTTTCATATCCAGAGGAGCTCCCCTCATGGACTGTAGATCAGGCCTGCCGTAACCTCGGCCCCAAACCTGAGCTGAGTTAGGGTTTTTGGATGTCTGTCTGCACAGCCATGGCCCACACAGCCTCCAGGCTGGGGTCTCTGGAGCCACACCACAGAACTGTGCCTGCTCTCTCCTAAGAAACTGCCCATTCCATTGGCCACAACTCTACAAAATAGTAGAAACCTCAAGGTCCCCAAGGACATCCCACTACCGCAAGCCGCACTGGACAAATAGGGGCATTATGACACAAGCTGAGCAACTACTACCTCCATGCAGACACACAGACAGATATCCGCAGAGACAGAAGATTGAACCAGACAGGCCCCTAGGCCCTATTATGAACTCTTGCTTTGGTGTCCAGGTATCACTCCTCAGAGGCCTGGGTTCGAAGACCAGCATACGGGGCTTTCCTGAGGCACCAGACAGAAGACCTCTCATCTCCACATGGGAAGCTTCCTTGTTGGAGTTGTGTCAAGCCCTTCGGGTTGGAGAATCCTGCAGAGTCCCTTAGCTACTGCCACATTCCAAGGTCTCCATGGCCACCAACCCACATTATGACTCATCCTCGGCAGAGTCCATTTAAACTCAGGCTTCTGGGTAGCTCACCCAAGAGCCCGCAGATTGAGCGTGCCTTGTCTCCACCAGGCAATGGGAAGGTGAGTTGGCGTTTCTCGGCATCCATGCTTAGGGCCCTGCTCTCGAGTCTTTCTGTATGGGGCATCCTGGAACCATCCAATAGTACTTGACTGTCCTGAAGAAGGAAACTTTGAAGTTTGGAGCAGCTCACAACTTCCAGCGTAGGGAAACCTCCCTGGACTCATGACGCCCCCACCCCCTTCAGGAAGGGGCCGTCATGGACACAAACTCCAGCTTGAGGCAACATCTGATAATCGCCCGGACCTCACGTGCAGGAGATCTCGATTCAGCCTCTGCAGAGTGGGCCTGCCATGCTCTTGGCCCCAAAACTTGTGCTAGCTTGTGTTTTCAGACTTCCTTCCTCACAATCCTGGCCACACCCCTCCAGTTTGGCAATTCTGGAGACACAATGCAGCACTCTGCCTGCCCTCCAGAAGAAAAATGTTGCCCTATAGGGCTAACCAGAAACGCCAAATGAGTAACAACCTGCATGCCACTCGACCATACCCCAATTATACAGTCTAGCCTGTGCACTAAAGCCCTGTCTGACACAGCCTGAGGGCAGACCTCCAGTCCAACACCCAGACAGCTGGCCGTACACAGAGCATATCACACCCACAATGGCTTTAGGCCATCATCTCTACCCAACCTCAGTTTTCACCTTCAGAACCTAGACCTTATCTCCACTCACTGCTCAGGAGTGAACGTGATGCAAGAATCAGAACTTCTCCTTCGCCTTGGCAAGAAACCTAGTGGTTGGCATGTTGTCCAATGTTCATTGTAGGAGAAAGCAGCATGGACTATGAGGCCCCACCTATCCCTGAGGGCCACAATGTGCACAAACACACATTGTGACCCTCAGCGTGAGCCCTATCCTCATGTAAAGCCTCTTAGTGACTGGAACAACAGCCCCCATATGGGGCTTGCCAAGCCCCTAGTCCCCCAATCTAAACCAGAGTTCAAGATGTCTAGTCACCCCTGCTCATGGCTCTACTCGGGAATTCCTCTTGGTGGGACACTTGAGGTAAAAAAAAAAAATACAGAAAGGACTCTTCCCATCCACAGAATGATCCCAACCACTTGGGATCAGGCCAAATCACCAGAGAAAGAATTGTCCATGGCCCTTAAGGACACCCCGACATTCCACGGCCACCATTGACACAAAATCCAGAGACAAAACCCTGAGCAAGCGCCACATACTCGCCCTTTGTTCATAGCCCGGAAAATTCTCACGGTCTGTAGATCGAGCCTTCATACATACATCCCCAAACCTAAGCTGAGTTTGTGTTTTCAGACTTCGGTCCCCACAGGCCTGGACCACACACGGTCCACACTTGGGTCCCTGGAGCCACACCTCAGGACTGTGCTTCCCTTTCAAGGGAATTCTTCCCATTCCATTGGCCACAACCTTGCAAATTAGGAAAAACCTCCAAAGTCACCGAGGCCATCCCAATAGTGTAGGCCGCCCAGGACAAACAGGGGTGATCTCAAACCAGCTGAGCAACTACCTCCACTCAGACAACAGATGTCCCCAGAGAAGAATATTGAACCGGACAGGCCCCTAGGCCCTAATCAGATCCATTGCTTTGGTTTCCAGGCATCTGTCCTCAGAGGCCTCGTTTCCAATACCAGCATATGGTGGTTTCCTGAGGCACCAATAAGAACAAATCTCGTCTCCCCATGGAAAACTTGCTCATTGGAGCTTTGCCATAACCTCTGGTTAGGAGAATCCTTCAGGGCCCTGGTGCCACTGCCCCATACCAAGGTCTCCATGGACTCAAACCAGCATTAAGACCATCCTCAGGAAAGTCCATTTCAACACAGCCCCCTCTGTTGCTACCCCAAGCCAGCAGATCAAACGTTGCTTGTTGCTAGGAGACAATTGGAATGTGAGGCTGGCTGCCCAGGCATCCATACTTAGAACCCTGTTCTGGAAAAATACCTTATAAGACGTCCTGGAGCCATCCAACAAATCTTAATTGTTCCACAGAAGGAATCCTTGCGGTTTGGAGCATCTCACAACTCCAATAGTGGGAAAACCCCCATGGCCTCATAATGCCCCCCCTTCCTGAAGGGGCCAACATGGACAGAAACTCAAACCTGAGCCAAAGTCTGAACCTCGACCTGACTTCAGACGCATGAGATCTCAATTCAGCTCTGCAGAGTGTGCCTGCCATGTCCTTGCCCCGAAACCTAAGCCTAGCTTGTGTTCTCAGACTTCCGTCATCACTCTCCTGGCCCACAAGCCCTCCAGTTTGGGAATTCCGAAGCCACAATGCAGCACTCTGCCTGCCCTCCAGAAGAAAAACTTTGCCCTATGCTGCTAATAAGAAACCCCAAATGATTTTCTAATGCATGCCACTCGATTGTAAAGCAATTATACAGCCCACCCTGTATACTAATGCCCTGTCTGGCACAGCCTGAGACAAGACATCCCAAACGACACCCAGACAGCTGGCCCCAACCTGGACACATAGGACCCGCTATGGCTGTAGGTCGTCATCTTTTCCCAACCTCGGTTTTCAGGCTTCAGAACCTAGACCTTATCTCCAATCACTGCCCAGGGGTGAACGTGATGCAGAAATTAGAATTCCTCCTTCCCCATGGCCAGAAACCTTGTGGTTGGCATGTTGTCCAACGTTCAATGTGGGAAAACCTGCATTGTCCGAAAGGCCACGCCAGTGCTTGAGGGCCGCCTAGGGCACAGACATGCATTGTGACCTGCAGCGTGAGTCCTGTATTAAAGTAACGCCTCTCAGTGGCTGGACCAAGATCCTGCATTGGGGCTTGTCATATCCATAGGCCCCAAGGCTTAACCAGAGGGCAAGTATTCCAGTTGTCAGTACCCACTGCTATGCTCTAGAATCCCTCTACTGGGGGGACACATGAAGCAGAAAACAGGACACTTCCCTTCCCACAGAATGACCCCAAACTCTTGGGGGCTGGACAAACTACCAGAGAGGGAGACTTCTACGACCCATGAGGCAACTCCTACATTAAACGGCCATTGTGGAAAAACATCCAGAGACAAAAGCCTGAGCGACTGCCTCCCTCTCACCCTTCTTTCATATCCAGAGGAGCTCCCCTCATGGACTGTAGATCAGGCCTGCCGTAACCTCGGCCCCAAACCTGAGCTGAGTTAGGGTTTTTGGATGTCTGTCTGCACAGCCATGGCCCACACAGCCTCCAGGCTGGGGTCTCTGGAGCCACACCACAGAACTGTGCCTGCTCTCTCCTAAGAAACTGCCCATTCCATTGGCCACAACTCTACAAAATAGTAGAAACCTCAAGGTCCCCAAGGACATCCCACTACCGCAAGCCGCACTGGACAAATAGGGGCATTATGACACAAGCTGAGCAACTACTACCTCCATGCAGACACACAGACAGAT
Organism: Mustela nivalis; assembly: GCF_964662115.1. NCBI lineage: Eukaryota > Metazoa > Chordata > Mammalia > Carnivora > Mustelidae > Mustela > Mustela nivalis. Next base: position 804,700 of record NW_028136382.1, read on the forward strand.
ATCCGCAGAGACAGAAGATTGAACCAGACAGGCCCCTAGGCCCTATTATGAACTCTTGCTTTGGTGTCCAGGTATCACTCCTCAGAGGCCTGGGTTCGAAGACCAGCATACGGGGCATTCCTGAGGCACCAGACAGAAGACCTCTCATCTCCACATGGGAAGCTTCCTTGTTGGAGTTGTGTCAAGCCCTTCGGGTTGGAGAATCCTGCAGAGTCCCTTAGCTACTGCCACATTCCAAGGTCTCCATGGCCACCAACCCACATTATGACTCATCCTCGGCAGAGTCCATTTAAACTCAGGCTTCTGGGTAGCTCACCCAAGAGCCCGCAGATTGAGCGTGCCTTGTCTCCACCAGGCAATGGGAAGGTGAGTTGGCGTTTCTCGGCATCCATGCTTAGGGCCCTGCTCTCGAGTCTTTCTGTATGGGGCATCCTGGAACCATCCAATAGTACTCGACTGTCCTGAAGAAGGAAACTTTGAAGTTTGGAGCAGCTCACAACTCCCAGCGTAGGGAAACCTCCCTGGACTCATGACGCCCCACCCCCTTCAGGAAGGGGCCGTCATGGACACAAACTCCAGCTTGAGGCAACATCTGATAATCGCCCGGACCTCACGTGCAGGAGATCTCGATTCAGCCTCTGCAGAGTGGGCCTGCCATGCTCTTGGCCCCAAAACTTGTGCTAGCTTGTGTTTTCAGACTTCCTTCCTCACAATCCTGGCCACACCCCTCCAGTTTGGCAATTCTGGAGACACAATGCAGCACTCTGCCTGCCCTCCAGAAGAAAAATGTTGCCCTATAGGGCTAACCAGAAACGCCAAATGAGTAACAACCTGCATGCCACTCGACCATACCCCAATTATACAGTCTAGCCTGTGCACTAAAGCCCTGTCTGACACAGCCTGAGGGCAGACCTCCAGTCCAACACCCAGACAGCTGGCCGTACACAGAGCATATCACACCCACAATGGCTTTAGGCCATCATCTCTACCCAACCTCAGTTTTCACCTTCAGAACCTAGACCTTATCTCCACTCACTGCTCAGGAGTGAACGTGATGCAAGAATCAGAACTTCTCCTTCGCCTTGGCAAGAAACCTAGTGGTTGGCATGTTGTCCAATGTTCATTGTAGGAGAAAGCAGCATGGACTATGAGGCCCCACCTATCCCTGAGGGCCACAATGTGCACAAACACACATTGTGACCCTCAGCGTGAGCCCTATCCTCATGTAAAGCCTCTTAGTGACTGGAACAACAGCCCCCATATGGGGCTTGCCAAGCCCCTAGTCCCCCAATCTAAACCAGAGTTCAAGATGTCTAGTCACCCCTACTCATGGCTCTACTCGGGAATTCCTCTTTGGTGGGACACTTGAGGTAAAAAAAAAAAATACAGAAAGGACTCTTCCCATCCACAGAATGATCCCAACCACTTGGGATCAGGCCAAATCACCAGAGAAAGAATTGTCCATGGCCCTTAAGGACACCCCGACATTCCACGGCCACCATTGACACAAAATCCAGAGACAAAACCCTGAGCAAGCGCCACATACTCGCCCTTTGTTCATAGCCCGGAAAATTCTCACGGTCTGTAGATCGAGCCTTCATACATACATCCCCAAACCTAAGCTGAGTTTGTGTTTTCAGACTTCGGTCCCCACAGGCCTGGACCACACACGGTCCACACTTGGGTCCCTGGAGCCACACCTCAGGACTGTGCTTCCCTTTCAAGGGAATTCTTCCCATTCCATTGGCCACAACCTTGCAAATTAGGAAAAACCTCCAAAGTCACCGAGGCCATCCCAATAGTGTAGGCCGCCCAGGACAAACAGGGGTGATCTCAAACCAGCTGAGCAACTACCTCCACTCAGACAACAGATGTCCCCAGAGAAGAATATTGAACCGGACAGGCCCCTAGGCCCTAATCAGATCCATTGCTTTGGTTTCCAGGCATCTGTCCTCAGAGGCCTCGTTTCCAATACCAGCATATGGTGGTTTCCTGAGGCACCAATAAGAACAAATCTCGTCTCCCCATGGAAAACTTGCTCATTGGAGCTTTGCCATAACCTCTGGTTAGGAGAATCCTTCAGGGCCCTGGTGCCACTGCCCCATACCAAGGTCTCCATGGACTCAAACCAGCATTAAGACCATCCTCAGGAAAGTCCATTTCAACACAGCCCCCTCTGTTGCTACCCCAAGCCAGCAGATCAAACGTTGCTTGTTGCTAGGAGACAATTGGAATGTGAGGCTGGCTGCCCAGGCATCCATACTTAGAACCCTGTTCTGGAAAAATACCTTATAAGACGTCCTGGAGCCATCCAACAAATCTTAATTGTTCCACAGAAGGAATCCTTGCGGTTTGGAGCATCTCACAACTCCAATAGTGGGAAAACCCCCATGGCCTCATAATGCCCCCCCTTCCTGAAGGGGCCAACATGGACAGAAACTCAAACCTGAGCCAAAGTCTGAACCTCGACCTGACTTCAGACGCATGAGATCTCAATTCAGCTCTGCAGAGTGTGCCTGCCATGTCCTTGCCCCGAAACCTAAGCCTAGCTTGTGTTCTCAGACTTCCGTCATCACTCTCCTGGCCCACAAGCCCTCCAGTTTGGGAATTCCGAAGCCACAATGCAGCACTCTGCCTGCCCTCCAGAAGAAAAACTTTGCCCTATGCTGCTAATAAGAAACCCCAAATGATTTTCTAATGCATGCCACTCGATTGTAAAGCAATTATACAGCCCACCCTGTATACTAATGCCCTGTCTGGCACAGCCTGAGACAAGACATCCCAAACGACACCCAGACAGCTGGCCCCAACCTGGACACATAGGACCCGCTATGGCTGTAGGTCGTCATCTTTTCCCAACCTCGGTTTTCAGGCTTCAGAACCTAGACCTTATCTCCAATCACTGCCCAGGGGTGAACGTGATGCAGAAATTAGAATTCCTCCTTCCCCATGGCCAGAAACCTTGTGGTTGGCATGTTGTCCAACGTTCAATGTGGGAAAACCTGCATTGTCCGAAAGGCCACGCCAGTGCTTGAGGGCCGCCTAGGGCACAGACATGCATTGTGACCTGCAGCGTGAGTCCTGTATTAAAGTAACGCCTCTCAGTGGCTGGACCAAGATCCTGCATTGGGGCTTGTCATATCCATAGGCCCCAAGGCTTAACCAGAGGGCAAGTATTCCAGTTGTCAGTACCCACTGCTATGCTCTAGAATCCCTCTACTGGGGGGACACATGAAGCAGAAAACAGGACACTTCCCTTCCCACAGAATGACCCCAAACTCTTGGGGGCTGGACAAACTACCAGAGAGGGAGACTTCTACGACCCATGAGGCAACTCCTACATTAAACGGCCATTGTGGAAAAACATCCAGAGACAAAAGCCTGAGCGACTGCCTCCCTCTCACCCTTCTTTCATATCCAGAGGAGCTCCCCTCATGGACTGTAGATCAGGCCTGCCGTAACCTCGGCCCCAAACCTGAGCTGAGTTAGGGTTTTTGGATGTCTGTCTGCACAGCCATGGCCCACACAGCCTCCAGGCTGGGGTCTCTGGAGCCACACCACAGAACTGTGCCTGCTCTCTCCTAAGAAACTGCCCATTCCATTGGCCACAACTCTACAAAATAGTAGAAACCTCAAGGTCCCCAAGGACATCCCACTACCGCAAGCCGCACTGGACAAATAGGGGCATTATGACACAAGCTGAGCAACTACTACCTCCATGCAGACACACAGACAGATATCCGCAGAGACAGAAGATTGAACCAGACAGGCCCCTAGGCCCTATTATGAACTCTTGCTTTGGTGTCCAGGTATCACTCCTCAGAGGCCTGGGTTCGAAGACCAGCATACGGGGCTTTCCTGAGGCACCAGACAGAAGACCTCTCATCTCCACATGGGAAGCTTCCTTGTTGGAGTTGTGTCAAGCCCTTCGGGTTGGAGAATCCTGCAGAGTCCCTTAGCTACTGCCACATTCCAAGGTCTCCATGGCCACCAACCCACATTATGACTCATCCTCGGCAGAGTCCATTTAAACTCAGGCTTCTGGGTAGCTCACCCAAGAGCCCGCAGATTGAGCGTGCCTTGTCTCCACCAGGCAATGGGAAGGTGAGTTGGCGTTTCTCGGCATCCATGCTTAGGGCCCTGCTCTCGAGTCTTTCTGTATGGGGCATCCTGGAACCATCCAATAGTACTCGACTGTCCTGAAGAAGGAAACTTTGAAGTTTGGAGCAGCTCACAACTCCCAGCGTAGGGAAACCTCCCTGGACTCATGACGCCCCACCCCCTTCAGGAAGGGGCCGTCATGGACACAAACTCCAGCTTGAGGCAACATCTGATAATCGCCCGGACCTCACGTGCAGGAGATCTCGATTCAGCCTCTGCAGAGTGGGCCTGCCATGCTCTTGGCCCCAAAACTTGTGCTAGCTTGTGTTTTCAGACTTCCTTCCTCACAATCCTGGCCACACCCCTCCAGTTTGGCAATTCTGGAGACACAATGCAGCACTCTGCCTGCCCTCCAGAAGAAAAATGTTGCCCTATAGGGCTAACCAGAAACGCCAAATGAGTAACAACCTGCATGCCACTCGACCATACCCCAATTATACAGTCTAGCCTGTGCACTAAAGCCCTGTCTGACACAGCCTGAGGGCAGACCTCCAATCCAACACCCAGACAGCTGGCCATACACAGAGCATATCACACCCACAATGGCTTTAGGCCATCATCTCTACCCAACCTCAGTTTTCACCTTCAGAACCTAGACCTTATCTCCACTCACTGCTCAGGAGTGAACGTGATGCAAGAATCAGAACTTCTCCTTCGCCTTGGCAAGAAACCTAGTGGTTGGCAAGTTGTCCAATGTTCATTGTAGGAGAAAGCAGCATGGACTATGAGGCCCCACCTATCCCTGAGGGCCACAATGTGCACAACCACACATTGTGACCCTCAGCGTGAGCCCTATCCTCATGTAAAGCCTCTTAGTGACTGGAACAACAGCCCCCATATGGGGCTTGCCAAGCCCCTAGTCCCCCAATCTAAACCAGAGTTCAAGATGTCTAGTCACCCCTACTCATGGCTCTACTCGGGAATTCCTCTTTGGTGGGACACTTGAGGTAAAAAAAAAAAATACAGAAAGGACTCTTCCCATCCACAGAATGATCCCAACCACTTGGGATCAGGCCAAATCACCAGAGAAAGAATTGTCCATGGCCCTTAAGGACACCCCGACATTCCACGGCCACCATTGACACAAAATCCAGAGACAAAACCCTGAGCAAGCGCCACATACTCGCCCTTTGTTCATAGCCCGGAAAATTCTCACGGTCTGTAGATCGAGCCTTCATACATACATCCCCAAACCTAAGCTGAGTTTGTGTTTTCAGACTTCGGTCCCCACAGGCCTGGACCACACACGGTCCACACTTGGGTCCCTGGAGCCACACCTCAGGACTGTGCTTCCCTTTCAAGGGAATTCTTCCCATTCCATTGGCCACAACCTTGCAAATTAGGAAAAACCTCCAAAGTCACCGAGGCCATCCCAATAGTGTAGGCCGCCCAGGACAAACAGGGGTGATCTCAAACCAGCTGAGCAACTACCTCCACTCAGACAACAGATGTCCCCAGAGAAGAATATTGAACCGGACAGGCCCCTAGGCCCTAATCAGATCCATTGCTTTGGTTTCCAGGCATCTGTCCTCAGAGGCCTCGTTTCCAATACCAGCATATGGTGGTTTCCTGAGGCACCAATAAGAACAAATCTCGTCTCCCCATGGAAAACTTGCTCATTGGAGCTTTGCCATAACCTCTGGTTAGGAGAATCCTTCAGGGCCCTGGTGCCACTGCCCCATACCAAGGTCTCCATGGACTCAAACCAGCATTAAGACCATCCTCAGGAAAGTCCATTTCAACACAGCCCCCTCGGTTGCTACCCCAAGCCAGCAGATCAAACGTTTCTTGTTGCTAGGAGACAATTGGAATGTGAGGCTGGCTGCCCAGGCATCCATACTTAGAACCCTGTTCTGGAAAAATACCTTATAAGACGTCCTGGAGCCATCCAACAAATCTTAATTGTCCCACAGAAGGAATCCTTGCGGTTTGGAGCATCTCACAACTCCAATAGTGGGAAAACCCCCATGGCCTCATAATGCCCCCCCTTCCTGAAGGGGCCAACATGGACAGAAACTCAAACCTGAGCCAAAGTCTGAACCTCGACCTGACTTCAGACGCATGAGATCTCAATTCAGCTCTGCAGAGTGTGCCTGCCATGTCCTTGCCCCGAAACCTAAGCCTAGCTTGTGTTCTCAGACTTCCGTCATCACTCTCCTGGCCCACAAGCCCTCCAGTTTGGGAATTCCGAAGCCACAATGCAGCACTCTGCCTGCCCTCCAGAAGAAAAACTTTGCCCTATGCTGCTAATAAGAAACCCCAAATGATTTTCTAATGCATGCCACTCGATTGTAAAGCAATTATACAGCCCACCCTGTATACTAATGCCCTGTCTGGCACAGCCTGAGACAAGACATCCCAAACGACACCCAGACAGCTGGCCCCAACCTGGACACATAGGACCCGCTATGGCTGTAGGTCGTCATCTTTTCCCAACCTCGGTTTTCAGGCTTCAGAAACTAGACCTTATCTCCAATCACTGCCCAGGGGTGAACGTGATGCAGAAATTAGAATTCCTCCTTCCCCATGGCCAGAAACCTTGTGGTTGGCATGTTGTCCAACGTTCAATGTGGGAAAACCTGCATTGTCCGAAAGGCCACGCCAGTGCTTGAGGGCCGCCTAGGGCACAGACATGCATTGTGACCTGCAGCGTGAGTCCCGTATTAAAGTAACGCCTCTCAGTGGCTGGACCGAGATCCTGCATTGGGGCTTGTCATATCCATAGGCCCCAAGGCTTAACCAGAGGGCAAGTATTCCAGTTGTCAGTACCCACTGCTATGCTCTAGAATCCCTCTACTGGGGGGACACATGAAGCAGAAAACAGGACACTACCCTTCCCACAGAATGACCCCAAACTCTTGGGGGCTGGACAAACTACCAGAGAGGGAGACTTCTACGACCCATGAGGCAACTCCTACATTAAACGGCCATTGTGGAAAAACATCCAGAGACAAAAGCCTGAGCGACTGCCTCCCTCTCACCCTTCTTTCATATCCAGAGGAGCTCCCCTCATGGACTGTAGATCAGGCCTGCCGTAACCTCGGCCCCAAACCTGAGCTGAGTTAGGGTTTTTGGATGTCTGTCTGCACAGCCATGGCCCACACAGCCTCCAGGATGGGGTCTCTGGAGCCACACCACAGAACTGTGCCTGCTCTCTCCTAAGAAACTGCCCATTCCATTGGCCACAACTCTACAAAATAGTAGAAACCTCAAGGTCCCCAAGGACATCCCACTACCGCAAGCCGCACTGGACAAATAGGGGCATTATGACACAAGCTGAGCAACTACTACCTCCATGCAGACACACAGACAGATATCCGCAGAGACAGAAGATTGAACCAGACAGGCCCCTAGGCCCTATTATGAACTCTTGCTTTGGTGTCCAGGTATCACTCCTCAGAGGCCTGGGTTCGAAGACCAGCATACGGGGCTTTCCTGAGGCACCAGACAGAAGACCTCTCATCTCCACATGGGAAGCTTCCTTGTTGGAGTTGTGTCAAGCCCTTCGGGTTGGAGAATCCTGCAGAGTCCCTTAGCTACTGCCACATTCCAAGGTCTCCATGGCCACCAACCCACATTATGACTCATCCTCGGCAGAGTCCATTTAAACTCAGGCTTCTGGGTAGCTCACCCAAGAGCCCGCAGATTGAGCGTGCCTTGTCTCCACCAGGCAATTGGAAGGTGAGTTGGCGTTTCTCGGCATCCATGCTTAGGGCCCTGCTCTCGAGTCTTTCTGTATGGGGCATCCTGGAACCATCCAATAGTACTCGACTGTCCTGAAGAAGGAAACTTTGAAGTATGGAGCAGCTCACAACTCCCAGCGTAGGGAAACCTCCCTGGACTCATGACGCCCCCACCCCCTTCAGGAAGGGGCCGTCATGGACACAAACTCCAGCTTGAGGCAACATCTGATAATCGCCCGGACCTCACGTGCAGGAGATCTCGATTCAGCCTCTGCAGAGTGGGCCTGCCATGCTCTTGGCCCCAAAACTTGTGCTAGCTTGTGTTTTCAGACTTCCTTCCTCACAATCCTGGCCACACCCCTCCAGTTTGGCAATTCTGGAGACACAATGCAGCACTCTGCCTGCCCTCCAGAAGAAAAATGTTGCCCTATAGGGCTAACCAGAAACGCCAAATGAGTAACAACCTGCATGCCACTCGACCATACCCCAATTATACAGTCTAGCCTGTGCACTAAAGCCCTGTCTGACACAGCCTGAGGGCAGACCTCCAGTCCAACACCCAGACAGCTGGCCATACACAGAGCATATCACACCCACAATGGCTTTAGGCCATCATCTCTACCCAACCTCAGTTTTCACCTTCAGTACCTAGACCTTATCTCCACTCACTGCTCAGGAGTGAACGTGATGCAAGAATCAGAACTTCTCATTCGCCTTGGCAAGGAACCTAGTGGTTGGCATGTTGTCCAATGTTCATTGTAGGAGAAAGCAGCATGGACTATGAGGCCCCACCTATCCCTGAGGGCCACAATGTGCACAACCACACATTGTGACCCTCAGCGTGAGCCCTATCCTCATGTAAAGCCTCTTAGTGACTGGAACAACAGCCCCCATATGGGGCTTGCCAAGCCCCTAGTCCCCCAAACTAAACCAGAGTTCAAGATGTCTAGTCACCCCTACTCAGGGCTCTACTCGGGAATTCCTCTTTGGTGGGACACTTGAGGTAAAAAAAAAAAATACAGAAAGGACTCTTCCCATCCACAGAATGATCCCAACCACTTGGGATCAGGCCAAATCACCAGAGAAAGAATTGTCCATGGCCCTTAAGGACACCCCGACATTCCACGGCCACCATTGACACAAAATCCAGAGACAAAACCCTGAGCAAGCGCCACATACTCGCCCTTTGTTCATAGCCCGGAAAATTCTCACGGTCTGTAGATCGAGCCTTCATACATACATCCCCAAACCTAAGCTGAGTTTGTGTTTTCAGACTTCGGTCCCCACAGGCCTGGACCACACACGGTCCACACTTGGGTCCCTGGAGCCACACCTCAGGACTGTGCTTCCCTTTCAAGGGAATTCTTCCCATTCCATTGGCCACAACCTTGCAAATTAGGAAAAACCTCCAAAGTCACCGAGGCCATCCCAATAGTGTAGGCCGCCCAGGACAAACAGGGGTGATCTCAAACCAGCTGAGCAACTACCTCCACTCAGACAACAGATGTCCCCAGAGAAGAATATTGAACCGGACAGGCCCCTAGGCCCTAATCAGATCCATTGCTTTGGTTTCCAGGCATCTCTCCTCAGAGGCCTCGTTTCCAATACCAGCATATGGTGGTTTCCTGAGGCACCAATAAGAACAAATCTCGTCTCCCCATGGAAAACTTGCTCATTGGAGCTTTGCCATAACCTCTGGTTAGGAGAATCCTTCAGGGCCCTGGTGCCACTGCCCCATACCAAGGTCTCCATGGACTCAAACCAGCATTAAGACCATCCTCAGGAAAGTCCATTTCAACACAGCCCCCTCTGTTGCTACCCCAAGCCAGCAGATCAAACGTTGCTTGTTGCTAGGAGACAATTGGAATGTGAGGCTGGCTGCCCAGGCATCCATACTTAGAACCCTGTTCTGGAAAAATACCTTATAAGACGTCCTGGAGCCATCCAACAAATCTTAATTGTCCCACAGAAGGAATCCTTGCGGTTTGGAGCATCTCACAACTCCAATAGTGGGAAAACCCCCATGGCCTCATAATGCCCCCCCTTCCTGAAGGGGCCAACATGGACAGAAACTCAAACCTGAGCCAAAGTCTGAACCTCGACCTGACTTCAGACGCATGAGATCTCAATTCAGCTCTGCAGAGTGTGCCTGCCAAGTCCTTGCCCCGAAACCTAAGCCTAGCTTGTGTTCTCAGACTTCCGTCATCACTCTCCTGGCCCACAAGCCCTCCAGTTTGGGAATTCCGAAGCCACAATGCAGCACTCTGCCTGCCCTCCAGAAGAAAAACTTTGCCCTATGCTGCTAATAAGAAACCCCAAATGATTTTCTAATGCATGCCACTCGATTGTAAAGCAATTATACAGCCCACCCTGTATACTAATGCCCTGTCTGGCACAGCCTGAGACAAGACATCCCAAACGACACCCAGACAGCTGGCCCCAACCTGGACACATAGGACCCGCTATGGCTGTAGGTCGTCGTCTTTTCCCAACCTCGGTTTTCAGGCTTCAGAAACTAGACCTTATCTCCAATCACTGCCCAGGGGTGAACGTGATGCAGAAATTAGAATTCCTCCTTCCCCATGGCCAGAAACCTTGTGGTTGGCATGTTGTCCAACGTTCAATGTGGGAAAACCTGCATTGTCCGAAAGGCCACGCCAGTGCTTGAGGGCCGCCTAGGGCACAGACATGCATTGTGACCTGCAGCGTGAGTCCCGTATTAAAGTAACGCCTCTCAGTGGCTGGACAGAGATCCTGCATATGGGGCTTGTCATATCCATAGGCCCCCAGGCTTAACCAGAGGGCGAGTATTCCAGTTGTCAGTACCCACTGCTATGCTCTAGAATCCCTCTACTGGGGGGACACATGAAGCAGAAAACAGGACACTACCCTTCCCACAGAATGACCCCAAACTCTTGGGGGCTGGACAAACTACCAGAGAGGGAGACTTCTACGACCCATGTGGCAACTCCTACATTAAACGGCCATTGTGGACAAAACTTCCAGAGAAAAGAGCCTGAGCGACTGCCTCCCTCTCACCCTTCTTTCATATCCAGAGGAGCTCCCCTCATGGACTGTAGATCAGGCCTGCCGTAACCTCGGCCCCAAACCTGAGCTGAGTTAGGGTTTTTGGATGTCTGTCTGCACAGCCATGGCCCACACAGCCTCCAGGCTGGGGTCTCTGGAGCCACACCACAGAACTGTGCCTGCTCTCTCCTAAGAAACTGCCCATTCCATTGGCCACAACTCTACAAAATAGTAGAAACCTCAAGGTCCCCAAGGACATCCCACTACCGCAAGCCGCACTGGACAAATAGGGGCATTATGACACAAGCTGAGCAACTACTACCTCCATGCAGACACACAGGCAGATATCCGCAGAGACAGAAGATTGAACCAGACAGGCCCCTAGGCCCTATTATGAACTCTTGCTTTGGTGTCCAGGTATCACTCCTCAGAGGCCTGGGTTCGAAGACCAGCATACGGGGCTTTCCTGAGGCACCAGACAGAAGACCTCTCATCTCCACATGGGAAGCTTCCTTGTTGGAGTTGTGTCAAGCCCTTCGGGTTGGAGAATCCTGCAGAGTCCCTTAGCTACTGCCACATTCCAAGGTCTCCATGGCCACCAACCCACATTATGACTCATCCTCGGCAGAGTCCATTTAAACTCAGGCTTCTGGGTAGCTCACCCAAGAGCCCGCAGATTGAGCGTGCCTTGTCTCCACCAGGCAATGGGAAGGTGAGTTGGTGTTTCTCGGCATCCATGCTTAGGCCCCTGCTCTCGAGTGTTTCTGTATGGGGCATCCTGGAACCATCCAATAGTACTCGACTGTCCTGAAAAAGGAAACTTTGAAGTTTGGAGCAGCTCACAACTCCCAGCGTAGGGAAACCTCCCTGGACTCATGACGCCCCCACCCCCTTCAGGAAGGGGCCGTCATGGACACAAACTCCAGCTTGAGGCAACATCTGATAATCGCCCGGACCTCACGTGAAGGAGATCTCGATTCAGCCTCTGCAGAGTGGGCCTGCCATGCTCTTGGCCCCAAAACTTGTGCTAGCTTGTGTTTTCAGACTTCCTTCCTCACAATCCTGGCCACACCCCTCCAGTTTGGCAATTCTGGAGACACAATGCAGCACTCTGCCTGCCCTCCAGAAGAAAAATGTTGCCCTATAGGGCTAACCAGAAACGCCAAATGAGTAACAACCTGCATGCCACTCGACCATACCCCAATTATACAGTCTAGCCTGTGCACTAAAGCCCTGTCTGACACAGCCTGAGGGCAGACCTCCAGTCCAACACCCAGACAGCTGGCCATACACAGAGCATATCACACGCACTATGGCTTTAGGCCATCATCTCTACCCAACCTCAGTTTTCACCTTCAGAACCTAGACCTTATCTCCACTCACTGCTCAGGAGTGAACGTGATGCAAGAATCAGAACTTCTCCTTCGCCTTGGCAAGAAACCTAGTGGTTGGCATGTTGTCCAATGTTCATTGTAGGAGAAAGCAGCATGGACTATGAGGCCCCACCTATCCCTGAGGGCCACAATGTGCACAAACACACATTGTGACCCTCAGCGTGAGCCCTATCCTCATGTAAAGCCTCTTAGTGACTGGAACAACAGCCCCCATATGGGGCTTGCCAAGCCCCTAGTCCCCCAATCTCAACCAGAGTTCGAGATGTCTAGTCACCCCTACTCAGGGCTCTACTCGGGAATTCCTCTTTGGTGGGACACTTGAGGTAAAAAAAAAAAATACAGAAAGGACTCTTCCCATCCACAGAATGATCCCAACCACTTGGGATCAGGCCAAATCACCAGAGAAAGAATTGTCCATGGCCCTTGAGGACACCCCGACATTCCACGGCCACCATTGACACAAAATCCAGAGACAAAACCCTGAGCAAGCGCCACATACTCGCCCTTTGTTCATAGCCCGGAAAATTCTCACGGTCTGTAGATCGAGCCTTCATACATACATCCCCAAACCTAAGCTGAGTTTGTGTTTTCAGACTTCGGTCCCCACAGGCCTGGACCACACACGGTCCACACTTGGGTCCCTGGAGCCACACCTCAGGACTGTGCTTCCCTTTCAAGGGAATTCTTCCCATTCCATTGGCCACAACCTTGCAAATTAGGAAAAACCTCCAAAGTCACCGAGGCCATTCCAATAGTGTAGGCCGCCCAGGACAAACAGGGGTGATCTCAAACCAGCTGAGCAACTACCTCCACTCAGACAACAGATGTCCCCAGAGAAGAATATTGAACCGGACAGGCCCCTAGGCCCTAATCAGATCCATTGCTTTGGTTTCCAGGCATCTGTCCTCAGAGGCCTCGTTTCCAATACCAGCATATGGTGGTTTCCTGAGGCACCAATAAGAACAAATCTCGTCTCCCCATGGAAAACTTGCTCATTGGAGCTTTGCCATAACCTCTGGTTAGGAGAATCCTTCAGGGCCCTGGTGCCACTGCCCCATACCAAGGTCTCCATGGACTCAAACCAGCATTAAGACCATCCTCAGGAAAGTCCATTTCAACTCAGCCCCCTCAGTTGCTACCCCAAGCCAGCAGATCAAACGTTTCTTGTTGCTAGGAGACAATTGGAATGTGAGGCTGGCTGCCCAGGCATCTATACTTAGAACCCTGTTCTGGAAAAATACCTTATAAGACGTCCTGGAGCCATCCAACAAATCTTAATTGTCCCACAGAAGGAATCCTTGCGGTTTGGAGCATCTCACAACTCCAATAGTGGGAAAACCCCCATGGCCTCATAATGCCCCCCCTTCCTGAAGGGGCCAACATGGACAGAAAATCAAACCTGAGCCAAAGTCTGAACCTCGACCTGACTTCAGACGCATGAGATCTCAATTCAGCTCTGCAGAGTGTGCCTGCCATGTCCTTGCCCCGAAACCTAAGCCTAGCTTGTGTTCTCAGACTTCCGTCCTCACTCTCCTGGCCCACAAGCCCTCCAGTTTGGGAATTCCGAAGCCACAATGCAGCACTCTGCCTGCCCTCCAGAAGAAAAACTTTGCCCTATGCTGCTAATAAGAAACCCCAAATGATTTTCTAATGCATGCCACTCGATTGTAAAGCAATTATACAGCCCACCCTGTATACTAATGCCCTGTCTGGCACAGCCTGAGACAAGACATCCCAAACGACACCCAGACAGCTGGCCCCAACCTGGACACATAGGACCCGCTATGGCTGTAGGTCGTCAATCTTCCCAAACTCGGTTTTCAGGCTTCAGAACCTAGACCTTATCTCCAATCACTGCCCAGGGGTGAACGTGATGCAGAAATTAGAATTCCTCCTTCCCCATGGCCAGAAACCTTGTGGTTGGCATGTTGTCCAACGTTCAATGTGGGAAAACCTGCATTGTCCGAAAGGCCACGCCAGTGCTTGAGGGCCGCCTAGGGCACAGACATGCATTGTGACCTGCAGCGTGAGTCCCGTATTAAAGTAACGCCTCTCAGTGGCTGGACAGAGATCCTGCATATGGGGCTTGTCATATCCATAGGCCCCCAGGCTTAACCAGAGGGCGAGTATTCCAGTTGTCAGTACCCACTGCTATGCTCTAGAATCCCTCTACTGGGGGGACACATGAAGCAGAAAACAGGACACTTCCCTTCCCACAGAATGACCCCAAACTCTTGGGGGCTGGACAAACTACCAGAGAGGGAGACTTCTACGACCCATGAGGCAACTCCTACATTAAACGGCCATTGTGGACAAAACATCCAGAGACAAAAGCCTGAGCGACTGCCTCCCTCTCACCCTTCCTTCATATCCAGAGGAGCTCCCCTCATGGACTGTAGATCAGGCCTGCCGTAACCTCGGCCCCAAACCTGAGCTGAGTTAGGGTTTTTGGATGTCTGTCTGCACAGCCATGGCCCACACAGCCTCCAGGCTGGGGTCTCTGGAGCCACACCACAGAACTGTGCCTGCTCTCTCCTAAGAAACTGCCCATTCCATTGGCCACAACTCTACAAAATAGTAGAAACCTCAAGGTCCCCAAGGACATCCCACTACCACAAGCTGCACTGGACAAATAGGGGCATTATGACACAAGCTGAGCAACTACTACCTCCATGCAGACACACAGACAGATATCCGCAGAGACAGAAGATTGAACCAGACAGGCCCCTAGGCCCTATTATGAACTCTTGCTTTGGTGTCCAGGTATCACTCCTCAGAGGCCTGGGTTCGAAGACCAGCATACGGGGCTTTCCTGAGGCACCAGACAGAAGACCTCTCATCTCCACATGGGAAGCTTCCTTGTTGGAGTTGTGTCAAGCCCTTCGGGTTGGAGAATCCTGCAGAGTCCCTTAGCTACTGCCACATTCCAAGGTCTCCATGGCCACCAACCCACATTATGACTCATCCTCGGCAGAGTCCATTTAAACTCAGGCTTCTGGGTAGCTCACCCAAGAGCCCGCAGATTGAGCGTGCCTTGTCTCCACCAGGCAATGGGAAGGTGAGTTGGCGTTTCTCGGCATCCATACTTAGGGCCCTGCTCTCGAGTCTTTCTGTATGGGGCATCCTGGAACCATCCAATAGTACTCGACTGTCCTGAAGAAGGAAACTTTGAAGTTAGAAGCAGCTCACAACTCCCAGCGTAGGGAATCCTCCCTGTCCTCATGACGCCCCCACCCCCTTCAGGAAGGGGCCGTCATGGACACAAACTCCAGCTTGAGGCAACATCTGATAATCGCCCGGACCTCACGTGCAGGAGATCTCAATTCAGCCTCTGCAGAGTGGGCCTGCCATGCTCTTGGCCCCAAAACTTGTGCTAGCTTGTGTTTTCAGACTTCCTTCCTCACAATCCTGGCCACACCCCTCCAGTTAGGCAATTCTGGAGACACAATGCAGCACTCTGCCTGCCCTCCAGAAGAAAAATGTTGCCCTATAGGGCTAACCAGAAACGCCAAATGAGTAACAACCTGCATGCCACTCGACCATACCCCAATTATACAGTCTAGCCTGTGCACTAAAGCCCTGTCTGACATAGCCTGAGGGCAGACCTCCAGTCCAACACCCAGACAGCTGGCCATACACAGAGCATATCACACCCACAATGGCTTTAGGCCATCATCTCTACCCAACCTCAGTTTTCACCTTCAGAACATAGACCTTATCTCCACTCACTGCTCAGGAGTGAACGTGATGCAAGAATCACAACTTCTCCTTCGCCTTGGCAAGAAACCTAGTGGTTGGCATGTTGTCCAATGTTCATTGTAGGAGAAAGCAGCAAGGACTATGAGGCCCCACCTATCCCTGAGGGCCACAATGTGCACAAACACACATTGTGACCCTCAGCGTGAGCCCTATCCTCATGTAAAGCCTCTTAGTGACTGGAACAACAGCCCCCATATGGGGCTTGCCAAGCCCCTAGTCCCCCAATCTCAACCAGAGTTCGAGATGTCTAGTCACCCCTCTCAGGGCTCTACTTGGGAATCCCTCTTTGGTGGGACACTTGAGGTAAAAAAAAAAAATACAGAAAGGACTCTTCCAATCCACAGAATGATCCCAACCACTTGGGATCAGGCCAAATCACCAGAGAAAGAATTGTCCATGGCCCTTGAGGACACCCCGACATTCCACGGCCACCATTGACACAAAATCCAGAGAAAAAACCCTGAGCAAGCGCCACATACTCGCCCTTTGTTCATAGCCTGGAAAATTCTCACGGTCTGTAGATCGAGCCTTCATACATACATCCCCAAACCTAAGCTGAGTTTGTGTTTTCAGACTTCTGTCCCCACAGGCCTGGACCACACACGGTCCACATTGGGTCCCTGGAGCCACACCTCAGGACTGTGCTTCCCTTTCAAGGGAATTCTTCCCATTCCATTGGCCACAACCTTGCAAATTAGGAAAAACCTCCAAAGTCACCGAGGCCACCCCAATAGTGTAGGCCGCCCAGAACAAACAGGGGTGATCTCAAACCAGCTGAGCAACTACCTCCACTCAGACAACAGATGTCCCCAGAGAAGAATATTGAACCGGACAGGCCCCTAGGCCCTTATCAGATCCATTGCTTTGGTTTCCAGGCATCTGTCCTCAGAGGCCTCGTTTCCAATACCAGCATATGGTGGTTTCCTGAGGCACCAATAAGAACAAATCTCGTCTCCCCATGGAAAACTTGCTCATTGGAGCTTTGTCATAACCTCTGGTTAGGAGAATCCTTCAGGGCCCTGGTGCCACTGCCCCATACCAAGGTCTCCATGGACTCAAACCAACATTAAGACCATCCTCAGGAAAGTCCATTTCAACTCAGCCCCCTCTGTTGCTACCCCAAGCCAGCAGATCAAACGTTTCTTGTTGCTAGGAGACAATTGGAATGTGAGGCTGGCTGCCCAGGCATCCATACTTAGAACCCTGTTCTGGAAAAATACCTTATAAGACGTCCTGGAGCCATCCAACAAATCTTAATTGTCCCACAGAAGGAATCCTTGCGGTTTGGAGCATCTCACAACTCCAATAGTGGGAAAACCCCCATGGCCTCATAATGCCCCCCCTTCCTGAAGGGGCCAACATGGACAGAAACTCAAACCTGAGCCAAAGTCTGAACCTCGACCTGACTTCAGACGCATGAGTTCTCAATTCAGCTCTGCAGAGTGTGCCTGCCATGTCCTTGCCCCGAAACCTAAGCCTAGCTTGTGTTCTCAGACTTCCGTCCTCACTCTCCTGGCCCACAAGCCCTCCAGTTTGGGAATTCCGAAGCCACAATGCAGCACTCTGCCTGCCCTCCAGAAGAAAAACTTTGCCCTATGCTGCTAATAAGAAACCCCAAATGATTTTCTAATGCATGCCACTCGATTGTAAAGCAATTATACAGCCCACCCTGTATACTAATGCCCTGTCTGGCACAGCCTGAGACAAGACATCCCAAACGACACCCAGACAGCTGGCCCTAACCTGGACACATAGGACCCGCTATGGCTGTAGGTCGTCAATCTTCCCAACCTCGGTTTTCAGGCTTCAGAACCTAGACCTTATCTCCAATCACTGCCCAGGGGTGAACGTGATGCAGAAATTAGAATTCCTCCTTCCCCATGGCCAGAAACCTTGTGGTTGGCATGTTGTCCAACGTTCAATGTGGGAAAACCTGCATTGTCCGAAAGGCCACGCCAGTGCTTGAGGGCCGCCTAGGGCACAGACATGCATTGTGACCTGCAGCGTGAGTCCCGTATTAAAGTAACGCCTCTCAGTGGCTGGACAGAGATCCTGCATATGGGGCTTGTCATATCCATAGGCCCCCAGGCTTAACCAGAGGGCGAGTATTCCAGTTGTCAGTACCCACTGCTATGCTCTAGAATCCCTCTACTGGGGGGACACATGAAGCAGAAAACAGGACACTTCCCTTCCCACAGAATGACCCCAAACTCTTGGGGGCTGGACAAACTACCAGAGAGGGAGACTTCTACGACCCATGAGGCAACTCCTACATTAAACGGCCATTGTGGACAAAACATCCAGAGACAAAAGCCTGAGCGACTGCCTCCCTCTCACCCTTCCTTCATATCCAGAGGAGCTCCCCTCATGGACTGTAGATCAGGCCTGCCGTAACCTCGGCCCCAAACCTGAGCTGAGTTAGGGTTTTTGGATGTCTGTCTGCACAGCCATGGCCCACACAGCCTCCAGGCTGGGGTCTCTGGAGCCACACCACAGAACTGTGCCTGCTCTCTCCTAAGAAACTGCCCATTCCATTGGCCACAACTCTACAAAATAGTAGAAACCTCAAGGTCCCCAAGGACATCCCACTACCACAAGCCGCACTGGACAAATAGGGGCATTATGACACAAGCTGAGCAACTACTACCTCCATGCAGACACACAGACAGATATCCGCAGAGACAGAAGATTGAACCAGACAGGCCCCTAGGCCCTATTATGAACTCTTGCTTTGGTGTCCAGGTATCACTCCTCAGAGGCCTGGGTTCGAAGACCAGCATACGGGGCTTTCCTGAGGCACCAGACAGAAGACCTCTCATCTCCACATGGGAAGCTTCCTTGTTGGAATTGTGTCAAGCCCTTCGGGTTGGAGAATCCTGCAGAGTCCCATAGCTACTGCCACATTCCAAGGTCTCCATGGCCACCAACCCACATTATGACTCATCCTCAGGAGAGTCCATTTAAACTCAGGCTTCTGGGTAGCTCACCCAAGAGCCCGCAGATTGAGCGTGCCTTGTCTCCACCAGGCAATGGGAAGGTGAGTTGGCGTTTCTCGGCATCCATACTTAGGGCCCTGCTCTCGAGTCTTTCTGTATGGGGCATCCTGGAACCATCCAATAGTACTCGACTGTCCTGAAGAAGGAAACTTTGAAGTATGGAGCAGCTCACAACTCCCAGCGTAGAGAAACCTCCCTGGCCTCATGACGCCCCCACCCCCTTTAGGATGGGGCCATCATGGACACAAACTCCAGCTTGAGGCAACATCTGATAATCGCCTGGACCTCACATGCAGGAGATCTCGATTCAGCCTCTGCAGAGTGGGCCTGCCATGCTCTTGGCCCCAAAACTCGTGCTAGCTTGTGTTTTCAGACTTCCTTCCTCACAATCCTGGCCACACCCCTCCAGTTAGGCAATTCTGGAGACACAATGCAGCACTCTGCCTGCCCTCCAGAAGAAAAATGTTGCCCTATAGGGCTATCCAGAAACGCCAAATGAGTAACAACCTGCATGCCACTCGACCATACCCCAATTATACAGTCTAGCCTGTGCACTAAAGCCCTGTCTGACCCAGCCTGAGGGCAGACCTCCAGTCCAACACCCAGACAGCTGGCCGTACACAGAGCATATCACACCCACAATGGCTTTAGGCCATCATCTCTACCCAACCTCAGTTTTCACCCTCAGAACCTAGACCTTATCTCCACTCACTGCTCAGGAGTGAACGTGATGCAAGAATCAGAACTTCTCCTTCGCCTTGGCAAGAAACCTAGTGGTTGGCATGTTGTCCAATGTTCATTGTAGGAGAAAGCAGCATGGACTATGAGGCCCCACCTATCCCTGAGGGCCACAATGTGCACAAACACACATTGTGACCCTCAGCGTGAGCCCTATCCTCATGTAAAGCCTCTTAGTGACTGGAACAACAGCCCCCATATGGGGCTTGCCAAGCCCCTAGTCCCCCAATATCAACCAGAGTTCGAGATGTCTAGTCACCCCTACTCAGTGGTCTACTCGGGAATCCCTCTTTGGTGAGACACTTGAGGTAAAAAAAAAAAAATACAGAAAGGACTCTTCGCATCCACAGAATGATCCCAACCACTTGGGATCAGGCCAAATCACCAGAGAAAGAATTGTCCATGGCCCTGGAGGACACCCCGACATTCCACGGCCACCATTGACACAAAATCCAGAGAAAAAACCCTGAGAAAGCGCCACATACTCGCCCTTTGTTCATAGCCCGGAAAATTCTCACGGTCTGTAGATTGAGCCTTCATACATATATCCCCAAACCTAAGCTGAGTTTGTGTTTTCAGACTTCTGTCTGCACAGGCCTGGACCACACACGCTCCACACTTGGGTCCCTGGAGCCACACCTCAGGACTGTGATTCCCTTTCAAGGGAATTCTTCCCATTCCATTGGCCACAACCTTGCAAATTAGGAAAAACCTCCAAAGTCACCGAGGCCATCCCAATAGTGTAGGCCGCCCAGAACAAACAGGGGTGATCTCAAACCAGCTGAGCAACTACCTCCACTCAGACAACAGATGTCCCCAGAGAAGAATATTGAACCGGACAGGCCCCTAGGCCCTAATCAGATCCATTGCTTTGGTTTCCAGGCATCTCTCCTCAGAGGCCTCGTTTCCAATACCAGCATATGGTGGTTTCCTGAGGCACCAATAAGAACAAATCTCGTCTCCCCATGGAAAACTTGCTCATTGGAGCTTTGTCATAACCTCTGGTTAGGAGAATCCTTCAGGGCCCTGGTGCCACTGCCCCATACCAAGGTCTCCATGGACTCAAACCAGCATTAAGACCATCCTCAGGAAAGTCCATTTCAACTCAGCCCCCTCTGTTGCTACCCCAAGCCAGCAGATCAAACGTTTCTTGTTGCTAGGAGACAACTGGAATGTGAGGCTGGCTGCCCAGGCATCCATACTTAGAACCCTGTTCTGGAAAAATACCTTATAAGACGTCCTGGAGCCATCCAACAAATCTTAATTGTCCCACAGAAGGAATCCTTGCGGTTTGGAGCATCTCACAACTCCAATAGTGGGAAAACCCCCATGGCCTCATAATGCCCCCCCCTTCCTGAAAGGGCCAACATGGTCAGAAACTCAAACCTGAGCCAAAGTCTGAACCTCGACCTGACTTCAGACGCATGAGATCTCAATTCAGCTCTGCAGAGTGTGCCTGCCATGTCCTTGCCCCGAAACCTAAGCCTAGCTTGTGTTCTCAGACTTCCGTCCTCACTCTCCTGGCCCACAAGCCCTCCAGTTTGGGAATTCCGAAGCCACAATGCAGCACTCTGCCTGCCCTCCAGAAGAAAAACTTTGCCCTATGCTGCTAATAAGAAACCCCAAATGATTTTCTAATGCATGCCACTCGATTGTAAAGCAATTATACAGCCCACCCTGTATTCTAATGCCCTGTCTGGCACAGCCTGGGTCAAGACATCCCAAACGACACCCAGACAGCTGGCCCCAACCTGGACACATAGGACCCGCTATGGCTGTAGGTCGTCATTCTTCCCAACCTAGGTTTTCAGGCTTCAGAACCTAGACCTTATCTCCAATCACTGCCCAGGGGTGAACGTGATGCAGAAATTAGAATTCCTCCTTCCCCATGGCCAGAAACCTTGTGGTTGGCATGTTGTCCAACGTTCAATGTGGGAAAACCTGCATTGTCCGAAAGGCCACGCCAGTGCTTGAGGGCCGCCTAGGGCACAGACATGCATTGTGACCTGCAGCGTGAGTCCCGTATTAAAGTAACGCCTCTCAGTGGCTGGACCAAGATCCTGCATATGGGGCTTGTCATATCCATAGGCCCCCAGGCTTAACCAGAGGGCGAGTATTCCAGTTGTCAGTACCCACTGCTATGCTCTAGAATCCCTCTACTGGGGGGACACATGAAGCAGAAAACAGGACACTTCCCTTCCCACAGAATGACCCCAAACTCTTGGGGGCTGGCAAACTACCAGAGAGGGAGACTTCTACGACCCATGAGGCAACTCCTATATTAAACGGCCATTGTGGACAAAACATCCAGAGACAAAAGCCTGAGCGACTGCCTCCCTCTCACCCTTCTTTCATATCCAGAGGAGCTCCCCTCATGGACTGTAGATCAGGCCTGCTGTAACTTCGGCCCCAAAACTGAGCTGAGTTAGGGTTTTTGGATGTCTGTCTGCACAGCCATGGCCCACACAGCCTCCAGGCTGGGGTCTCTGGAGCCACACCACAGAACTGTGCCTGCTCTCTCCTAAGAAACTGCCCATTCCATTGGCCACAACTCTACAAAATAGTAGAAACCTCAAGGTCCCCAAGGACATCCCACTACCGCAAGCCGCACTGGACAAATAGGGGCATTATGACACAAGCTGAGCAACTACTACCTCCATGCAGACACACAGACAGATATCCGCAGAGACAGAAGATGGAACCAGACAGGCCCCTAGGCCCTATTATGAACTCTTGCTTTGGTGTCCAGGTATCACTCCTCAGAGGCCTGGGTTCGAAGACCAGCATACGGGGCTTTCCTGAGGCACCAGACAGAAGACCTCTCATCTCCACATGGGAAGCTTCCTTGTTGGAGTTGTGTCAAGCCCTTCGGGTTGGAGAATCCTGCAGAGTCCCTTAACTACTGCCACATTCCAAGGTCTCCATGGCCACCAACCCACATTATGACTCATCCTCGGCAGAGTCCATTTAAACTCAGGCTTCTGGGTAGCTCACCCAAGAGCCCGCAGATTGAGCGTGCCTTGTCTCCACCAGGCAATGGGAAGGTGAGTTGGCGTTTCTCGGCATCCATGCTTAGGGCCCTGCTCTCGAGTCTTTCTGTATGGGGCATCCTGGAACCATCCAATAGTACTCGACTGTCCTGAAGAAGGAAACTTTGAAGTATGGAGCAGCTCACAACTCCCAGCGTAGGGAAACATCCCTGGCCTCATGACGACCCCACCCCCTTCAGGATGGGGCCGTCATGGACACAAACTCCAGCTTGAGGCAACATCTGATAATCGCCTGGACCTCACGTGCAGGAGATCTCGATTCAGCCTCTGCAGAGTGGGCCTGCCATGCTCTTGGCCCCAAAACTCGTGCTAGCTTGTGTATTCAGACTTCCTTCCTCACAATCCTGGACACACCCCTCCAGTTAGGCAATTCTGGAGACACAATGCAGCACTCTGCCTGCCCTCCAGAAGAAAAATGTTGCCCTATAGGGCGAACCAGAAACGCCAAATGAGTAACAACCTGCATGCCACTCGACCATACCCCAATTATACAGTCTAGCCTGTGCACTAAAGCCCTGTCTGACACAGCCTGAGGGCAGACCTCCAGTCCAACACCCAGACAGCTGGCCGTACACAGAGCATATCACACCCACAATGGCTTTAGGCCATCATCTATACCGAACCTCAGTTTTCACCCTCAGAACCTAGACCTTATCTCCACTCACTGCTCAGGAGTGAACGTGATGCAAGAATCAGAACTTCTCCTTCGCCTTGGCAAGAAACCTAGTGGTTGGCATGTTGTCCAATGTTCATTGTAGGAGAAAGCAGCATGGACTATGAGGCCCCACCTATCCCTGAGGGCCACAATGTGCACAAACACACATTGTGACCCTCAGCGTGAGCCCTATCCTCATGTAAAGCCTCTTAGTGACTGGAACAACAGCCCCCATATGGGGCTTGCCAAGCCCCTAGTCCCCCAATCTCAACCAGAGTTCGAGATGTCTAGTCACCCCTACTCAGTGCTCTACTCGGGAATCCCTCTTTGGTGAGACACTTGAGGTAAAAAAAAAAAAAAAAATACAGAAAGGACTCTTCCCATCCACAGAATGATCCCAAACACTTGGGATCAGGCCAAATCACCAGAGAAAGAATTGTCCATGGCCCTTGAGGACACCCCGACATTCCACGGCCACCATTGACACAAAATCCAGAGACAAAACCCTGAGCAAGCGCCACATACTCGCCCTTTGTTCATAGCCCGGAAAATTCTCACGGTCTGTAGATTGAGCCTTCATACATATATCCCCAAACCTAAACTGAGTTTGTGTTTTCAGACTTCTGTCCGCACAGGCCTGGACCACACACGCTCCACACTTGGGTCCCTGGAGCCACACCTCAGGACTGTGCTTCCCTTTCAAGGGAATTCTTCCCATTCCATTGGCCACAACCTTGCAAATTAGGAAAAACCTCCAAATTCACCGAGGCCATCCCAATAGTGTAGGCCGCCCAGAACAAACAGGGGTGATCTCAAACCAGCTGAGCAACTACCTCCACTCAGACAACAGATGTCCCCAGAGAAGAATATTGAACTGGACAGGCCCCTAGGCCCTAATCAGATCCATTGCTTTGGTTTCCAGGCATCTGTCCTCAGAGGCCTCGTTTCCAATACCAGCATATGGTGGTTTCCTGAGGCACCAATAAGAACAAATCTCGTCTCCCCATGGAAAACTTGCTCATTGGAGCTTTGTCATAACCTCTGGTTAGGAGAATCCTTCAGGGCCCTGGTGCCACTGCCCCATACCAAGGTCTCCATGGACTCAAACCAGCATTAAGACCATCCTCAGGAAAGTCCATTTCAACTCAGCCCCCTCTGTTGCTACCCCAAGCCAGCAGATCAAACGTTTCTTGTTGCTAGGAGACAATTGTAATGTGAGGCTGGCTGCCCAGGCATCCATACTTAGAACCCTGTTCTGGAAAAATACCTTATAAGACGTCCTGGAGCCATCCAACAAATCTTAATTGTCCCACAGAAGGAATCCTTGCGGTTTGGAGCATCTCACAACTCCAATAGTGGGAAAACCCCCATGGCCTCATAATGCCCCCCCCTTCCTGAAGGGGCCAACATGGACAGAAACTCAAACCTGAGTCAAAGTCTGAACCTCGACCTGACTTCAGACGCATGAGACCTCAATTCAGCTCTGCAGAGTGTGCCTGCCATGTCCTTGCTTCGAAACCTAAGCCTAGCTTGTGTTCTCAGACTTCCGTCCTCACTCTCCTGGCCCACAAGCCCTCCAGTTTGGGAATTCCGAAGCCACAATGCAGCACTCTGCCTGCCCTCCAGAAGAAAAACTTTGCCCTATGCTGCTAATAAGAAACCCCAAATGATATTCTAATGCATGCAACTCGATTGTAAAGCAATTATACAGCCCACCCTGTATACTAATGCCCTGTCTGGCACAGCCTGGGTCAAGACATCCCAAACGACACCCAGACAGCTGGCCCCAACCTGGACACATAGGACCCGCTATGGCTGTAGGTCGTCAATCTTCCCAACCTCGGTTTTCAGGCTTCAGAACCTAGACCTTATCTCCAATCACTGCCCAGGGGTGAACGTGATGCAGAAATTAGAATTCCTCCTTCCCCATGGCCAGAAACCTTGTGGTTGGCATGTTGTCCAACGTTCAATGTGGGAAAACCTGCATTGTCCGAAAGGCCACGCCAGTGCTTGAGGGCCGCCTAGGGCACAGACATGCATTGTGACCTGCAGCGTGAGTCCCGTATTAAAGTAACGCCTCTCAGTGGCTGGACCGAGATCCTGCATATGGGGCTTGTCATATCCATAGGCCCCCAGGCTTAGCCAGAGGGCGAGTATTCCAGTTGTCAGTACCCACTGCTATGCTCTAGAATCCCTCTACTGGGGGGACACATGAAGCAGAAAACAGGACACTTCCCTTCCCACAGAATGACCCCAAACTCTTGGGGGCTGGACAAACTACCAGAGAGGGAGACTTCTACGACCCATGAGGCAACTCCTACATTAAACGGCCATTGTGGACAAAACATCCAGAGACAAAAGCCTGAGCGACTGCCTCCCTCTCACCCTTCCTTCATATCCAGAGGAGCTCCCCTCATGGACTGTAGATCAGGCCTGCCGTAACCTCGGCCCCAAACCTGAGCTGAGTTAGGGTTTTTGGATGTCTGTCTGCACAGCCATGGCCCACACAGCCTCCAGGATGGGGTCTCTGGAGCCACACCACAGAACTGTGCCTGCTCTCTCCTAAGAAACTGCCCATTCCATTGGCCACAACTCTACAAAATAGTAGAAACCTCAAGGTCCCCAAGGACATCCCACTACCACAAGCCGCACTGGACAAATAGGGGCATTATGACACAAGCTGAGCAACTACTACCTCCATGCAGACACACAGACAGATATCCGCAGAGACAGAAGATTGAACCAGACAGGCCCCTAGGCCCTATTATGAACTCTTGCTTTGGTGTCCAGGTATCACTCCTCAGAGGCCTGGGTTCGAAGACCAGCATACGGGGCTTTCCTGAGGCACCAGACAGAAGACCTCTCATCTCCACATGGGAAGCTTCCTTGTTGGAATTGTGTCAAGCCCTTCGGGTTGGAGAATCCTGCAGAGTCCCTTAGCTACTGCCACATTCCAAGGTCTCCATGGCCACCAACCCACATTATGACTCATCCTCAGGAGAGTCCATTTAAACTCAGGCTTCTGGGTAGCTCACCCAAGAGCCCGCAGATTGAGCGTGCCTTGTCTCCACCAGGCAATGGGAAGGTGAGTTGGCGTTTCTCGGCATCCATACTTAGGGCCCTGCTCTCGAGTCTTTCTGTATGGGGCATCCTGGAACCATCCAATAGTACTCGACTGTCCTGAAGAAGGAAACTTTGAAGTATGGAGCAGCTCACAACTCCCAGCGTAGAGAAACCTCCCTGGCCTCATGACGCCCCCACCCCCTTTAGGATGGGGCCATCATGGACACAAACTCCAGCTTGAGGCAACATCTGATAATCGCCTGGACCTCACATGCAGGAGATCTCGATTCAGCCTCTGCAGAGTGGGCCTGCCATGCTCTTGGCCCCAAAACTCGTGCTAGCTTGTGTTTTCAGACTTCCTTCCTCACAATCCTGGCCACACCCCTCCAGTTAGGCAATTCTGGAGACACAATGCAGCACTCTGCCTGCCCTCCAGAAGAAAAATGTTGCCCTATAGGGCTATCCAGAAACGCCAAATGAGTAACAACCTGCATGCCACTCGACCATACCCCAATTATACAGTCTAGCCTGTGCACTAAAGCCCTGTCTGACCCAGCCTGAGGGCAGACCTCCAGTCCAACACCCAGACAGCTGGCCGTACACAGAGCATATCACACCCACAATGGCTTTAGGCCATCATCTCTACCCAACCTCAGTTTTCACCCTCAGAACCTAGACCTTATCTCCACTCACTGCTCAGGAGTGAACGTGATGCAAGAATCAGAACTTCTCCTTCGCCTTGGCAAGAAACCTAGTGGTTGGCATGTTGTCCAATGTTCATTGTAGGAGAAAGCAGCATGGACTATGAGGCCCCACCTATCCCTGAGGGCCACAATGTGCACAAACACACATTGTGACCCTCAGCGTGAGCCCTATCCTCATGTAAAGCCTCTTAGTGACTGGAACAACAGCCCCCATATGGGGCTTGCCAAGCCCCTAGTCCCCCAATATCAACCAGAGTTCGAGATGTCTAGTCACCCCTACTCAGTGGTCTACTCGGGAATCCCTCTTTGGTGAGACACATGAGGTAAAAAAAAAAAAATACAGAAAGGACTCTTCGCATCCACAGAATGATCCCAACCACTTGGGATCAGGCCAAATCACCAGAGAAAGAATTGTCCATGGCCCTGGAGGACACCCCGACATTCCACGGCCACCATTGACACAAAATCCAGAGAAAAAACCCTGAGAAAGCGCCACATACTCGCCCTTTGTTCATAGCCCGGAAAATTCTCACGGTCTGTAGATTGAGCCTTCATACATATATCCCCAAACCTAAGCTGAGTTTGTGTTTTCAGACTTCTGTCTGCACAGGCCTGGACCACACACGCTCCACACTTGGGTCCCTGGAGCCACACCTCAGGACTGTGCTTCCCTTTCAAGGGAATTCTTCCCATTCCATTGGCCACAACCTTGCAAATTAGCAAAAACCTCCAAAGTCACCGAGGCCATCCCAATAGTGTAGGCCGCCCAGAACAAACAGGGGTGATCTCAAACCAGCTGAGCAACTACCTCCACTCAGACAACAGATGTCCCCAGAGAAGAATATTGAACCGGACAGGCCCATAGGCCCTAATCAGATCCATTGCTTTGGTTTCCAGGCATCTCTCCTCAGAGGCCTCGTTTCCAATACCAGCATATGGTGGTTTCCTGAGGCACCAATAAGAACAAATCTCGTCTCCCCATGGAAAACTTGCTCATTGGAGCTTTGTCATAACCTCTGGTTAGGAGAATCCTTCAGGGCCCTGGTGCCACTGCCCCATACCAAGGTCTCCATGGACTCAAACCAGCATTAAGACCATCCTCAGGAAAGTCCATTTCAACTCAGCCCCCTCTGTTGCTACCCCAAGCCAGCAGATCAAACGTTTCTTGTTGCTAGGAGACAACTGGAATGTGAGGCTGGCTGCCCAGGCATCCATACTTAGAACCCTGTTCTGGAAAAATACCTTATAAGACGTCCTGGAGCCATCCAACAAATCTTAATTGTCCCACAGAAGGAATCCTTGCGGTTTGGAGCATCTCACAACTCCAATAGTGGGAAAACCCCCATGGCCTCATAATGCCCCCCCCTTACTGAAGGGGCCAACATGGTCAGAAACTCAAACCTGAGCCAAAGTCTGAACCTCGACCTGACTTCAGACGCATGAGATCTCAATTCAGCTCTGCAGAGTGTGCCTGCCATGTCCTTGCCCCGAAACCTAAGCCTAGCTTGTGTTCTCAGACTTCCGTCCTCACTCTCCTGGCCCACAAGCCCTCCAGTTTGGGAATTCCGAAGCCACAATGCAGCACTCTGCCTGCCCTCCAGAAGAAAAACTTTGCCCTATGCTGCTAATAAGAAACCCCAAATGATTTTCTAATGCATGCCACTCGATTGTAAAGCAATTATACAGCCCACCCTGTATTCTAATGCCCTGTCTGGCACAGCCTGGGTCAAGACATCCCAAACGACACCCAGACAGCTGGCCCCAACCTGGACACATAGGACCCGCTATGGCTGTAGGTCGTCATTCTTCCCAACCTAGGTTTTCAGGCTTCAGAACCTAGACCTTATCTCCAATCACTGCCCAGGGGTGAACGTGATGCAGAAATTAGAATTCCTCCTTCCCCATGGCCAGAAACCTTGTGGTTGGCATGTTGTCCAACGTTCAATGTGGGAAAACCTGCATTGTCCGAAAGGCCACGCCAGTGCTTGAGGGCCGCCTAGGGCACAGACATGCATTGTGACCTGCAGCGTGAGTCCCGTATTAAAGTAACGCCTCTCAGTGGCTGGACCAAGATCCTGCGTATGGGGCTTGTCATATCCATAGGCCCCCAGGCTTAACCAGAGGGCGAGTATTCCAGTTGTCAGTACCCACTGCTATGCTCTAGAATCCCTCTACTGGGGGGACACATGAAGCAGAAAACAGGACACTTCCCTTCCCACAGAATGACCCCAAACTCTTGGGGGCTGGCACTACCAGAGAGGGAGACTTCTACGACCCATGAGGCAACTCCTATATTAAACGGCCATTGTGGACAAAACATCCAGAGACAAAAGCCTGAGCGACTGCCTCCCTCTCACCCTTCCTTCATATCCAGAGGAGCTCCCCTCATGGACTGTAGATCAGGCCTGCCGTAACCTCGGCCCCAAACCTGAGCTGAGTTAGGGTTTTTGGATGTCTGTCTGCACAGCCATGGCCCACACAGCCTCCAGGCTGGGGTCTCTGGAGCCACACCACAGAACTGTGCCTGCTCTCTCCTAAGAAACTGCCCATTCCATTGGCCACAACTCTACAAAATAGTAGAAACCTCAAGGTCCCCAAGGACATCCCACTACCACAAGCCGCACTGGACAAATAGGGGCATTATGACACAAGCTGAGCAACTACTACCTCCATGCAGACACACAGACAGATATCCGCAGAGACAGAAGATTGAACCAGACAGGCCCCTAGGCCCTATTATGAACTCTTGCTTTGGTGTCCAGGTATCACTCCTCAGAGGCCTGGGTTCGAAGACCAGCATACGGGGCTTTCCTGAGGCACCAGACAGAAGACCTCTCATCTCCACATGGGAAGCTTCCTTGTTGGAATTGTGTCAAGCCCTTCGGGTTGGAGAATCCTGCAGAGTCCCTTAGCTACTGCCACATTCCAAGGTCTCCATGGCCACCAACCCACATTATGACTCATCCTCAGGAGAGTCCATTTAAACTCAGGCTTCTGGGTAGCTCACCCAAGAGCCCGCAGATTGAGCGTGCCTTGTCTCCA
The DNA here is from genome assembly GCF_964662115.1 of Mustela nivalis. Lineage (NCBI taxonomy): Eukaryota > Metazoa > Chordata > Mammalia > Carnivora > Mustelidae > Mustela > Mustela nivalis. Next base: position 834,972 of record NW_028136382.1, read on the forward strand.
CCAGGCAATGGGAAGGTGAGTTGGCGTTTCTCGGCATCCATACTTAGGGCCCTGCTCTCGAGTCTTTCTGTATGGGGCATCCTGGAACCATCCAATAGTACTCGACTGTCCTGAAGAAGGAAACTTTGAAGTATGGAGCAGCTCACAACTCCCAGCGTAGAGAAACCTCCCTGGCCTCATGACGCCCCCACCCCCTTTAGGATGGGGCCATCATGGACACAAACTCCAGCTTGAGGCAACATCTGATAATCGCCTGGACCTCACATGCAGGAGATCTCGATTCAGCCTCTGCAGAGTGGGCCTGCCATGCTCTTGGCCCCAAAACTCGTGCTAGCTTGTGTTTTCAGACTTCCTTCCTCACAATCCTGGCCACACCCCTCCAGTTAGGCAATTCTGGAGACACAATGCAGCACTCTGCCTGCCCTCCAGAAGAAAAATGTTGCCCTATAGGGCTATCCAGAAACGCCAAATGAGTAACAACCTGCATGCCACTCGACCATACCCCAATTATACAGTCTAGCCTGTGCACTAAAGCCCTGTCTGACACAGCCTGAGGGCAGACCTCCAGTCCAACACCCAGACAGCTGGCCGTACACAGAGCATATCACACCCACAATGGCTTTAGGCCATCATCTCTACCCAACCTCAGTTTTCACCCTCAGAACCTAGACCTTATCTCCACTCACTGCTCAGGAGTGAACGTGATGCAAGAATCAGAACTTCTCCTTCGCCTTGGCAAGAAACCTAGTGGTTGGCATGTTGTCCAATGTTCATTGTAGGAGAAAGCAGCATGGACTATGAGGCCCCACCTATCCCTGAGGGCCACAATGTGCACAAACACACATTGTGACCCTCAGCGTGAGCCCTATCCTCATGTAAAGCCTCTTAGTGACTGGAACAACAGCCCCCATATGGGGCTTGCCAAGCCCCTAGTCCCCCAATATCAACCAGAGTTCGAGATGTCTAGTCACCCCTACTCAGTGGTCTACTCGGGAATCCCTCTTTGGTGAGACACTTGAGGTAAAAAAAAAAAAATACAGAAAGGACTCTTCGCATCCACAGAATGATCCCAACCACTTGGGATCAGGCCAAATCACCAGAGAAAGAATTGTCCATGGCCCTGGAGGACACCCCGACATTCCACGGCCACCATTGACACAAAATCCAGAGAAAAAACCCTGAGAAAGCGCCACATACTCGCCCTTTGTTCATAGCCCGGAAAATTCTCACGGTCTGTAGATTGAGCCTTCATACATATATCCCCAAACCTAAGCTGAGTTTGTGTTTTCAGACTTCTGTCTGCACAGGCCTGGACCACACACGCTCCACACTTGGGTCCCTGGAGCCACACCTCAGGACTGTGCTTCCCTTTCAAGGGAATTCTTCCCATTCCATTGGCCACAACCTTGCAAATTAGCAAAAACCTCCAAAGTCACCGAGGCCATCCCAATAGTGTAGGCCGCCCAGAACAAACAGGGGTGATCTCAAACCAGCTGAGCAACTACCTCCACTCAGACAACAGATGTCCCCAGAGAAGAATATTGAACCGGACAGGCCCATAGGCCCTAATCAGATCCATTGCTTTGGTTTCCAGGCATCTCTCCTCAGAGGCCTCGTTTCCAATACCAGCATATGGTGGTTTCCTGAGGCACCAATAAGAACAAATCTCGTCTCCCCATGGAAAACTTGCTCATTGGAGCTTTGTCATAACCTCTGGTTAGGAGAATCCTTCAGGGCCCTGGTGCCACTGCCCCATACCAAGGTCTCCATGGACTCAAACCAGCATTAAGACCATCCTCAGGAAAGTCCATTTCAACTCAGCCCCCTCTGTTGCTACCCCAAGCCAGCAGATCAAACGTTTCTTGTTGCTAGGAGACAACTGGAATGTGAGGCTGGCTGCCCAGGCATCCATACTTAGAACCCTGTTCTGGAAAAATACCTTATAAGACGTCCTGGAGCCATCCAACAAATCTTAATTGTCCCACAGAAGGAATCCTTGCGGTTTGGAGCATCTCACAACTCCAATAGTGGGAAAACCCCCATGGCCTCATAATGCCCCCCCCTTACTGAAGGGGCCAACATGGTCAGAAACTCAAACCTGAGCCAAAGTCTGAACCTCGACCTGACTTCAGACGCATGAGATCTCAATTCAGCTCTGCAGAGTGTGCCTGCCATGTCCTTGCCCCGAAACCTAAGCCTAGCTTGTGTTCTCAGACTTCCGTCCTCACTCTCCTGGCCCACAAGCCCTCCAGTTTGGGAATTCCGAAGCCACAATGCAGCACTCTGCCTGCCCTCCAGAAGAAAAACTTTGCCCTATGCTGCTAATAAGAAACCCCAAATGATTTTCTAATGCATGCCACTCGATTGTAAAGCAATTATACAGCCCACCCTGTATTCTAATGCCCTGTCTGGCACAGCCTGGGTCAAGACATCCCAAACGACACCCAGACAGCTGGCCCCAACCTGGACACATAGGACCCGCTATGGCTGTAGGTCGTCATTCTTCCCAACCTAGGTTTTCAGGCTTCAGAACCTAGACCTTATCTCCAATCACTGCCCAGGGGTGAACGTGATGCAGAAATTAGAATTCCTCCTTCCCCATGGCCAGAAACCTTGTGGTTGGCATGTTGTCCAACGTTCAATGTGGGAAAACCTGCATTGTCCGAAAGGCCACGCCAGTGCTTGAGGGCCGCCTAGGGCACAGACATGCATTGTGACCTGCAGCGTGAGTCCCGTATTAAAGTAACGCCTCTCAGTGGCTGGACCAAGATCCTGCGTATGGGGCTTGTCATATCCATAGGCCCCCAGGCTTAACCAGAGGGCGAGTATTCCAGTTGTCAGTACCCACTGCTATGCTCTAGAATCCCTCTACTGGGGGGACACATGAAGCAGAAAACAGGACACTTCCCTTCCCACAGAATGACCCCAAACTCTTGGGGGCTGGCAAACTACCAGAGAGGGAGACTTCTACGACCCATGAGGCAACTCCTATATTAAACGGCCATTGTGGACAAAACATCCAGAGACAAAAGCCTGAGCGACTGCCTCCCTCTCACCCTTCTTTCATATCCAGAGGAGCTCCCCTCATGGACTGTAGATCAGGCCTGCTGTAACTTCGGCCCCAAACCTGAGCTGAGTTAGGGTTTTTGGATGTCTGTCTGCACAGCCATGGCCCACACAGCCTCCAGGCTGGGGTCTCTGGAGCCACACCACAGAACTGTGCCTGCTCTCTCCTAAGAAACTGCCCATTCCATTGGCCACAACTCTACAAAATAGTAGAAACCTCAAGGTCCCCAAGGACATCCCACTACCGCAAGCCGCACTGGACAAATAGGGGCATTATGACACAAGCTGAGCAACTACTACCTCCATGCAGACACACAGACAGATATCCGCAGAAACAGAAGATGGAACCAGACAGGCCCCTAGGCCCTATTATGAACTCTTGCTTTGGTGTCCAGGTATCACTCCTCAGAGGCCTGGGTTCGAAGACCAGCATACGGGGCTTTCCTGAGGCACCAGACAGAAGACCTCTCATCTCCACATGGGAAGCTTCCTTGTTGGAGTTGTGTCAAGCCCTTCGGGTTGGAGAATCCTGCAGAGTCCCTTAACTACTGCCACATTCCAAGGTCTCCATGGCCACCAACCCACATTATGACTCATCCTCGGCAGAGTCCATTTAAACTCAGGCTTCTGGGTAGCTCACCCAAGAGCCCGCAGATTGAGCGTGCCTTGTCTCCACCAGGCAATGGGAAGGTGAGTTGGCGTTTCTCGGCATCCATGCTTAGGGCCCTGCTCTCGAGTCTTTCTGTATGGGGCATCCTGGAACCATCCAATAGTACTCGACTGTCCTGAAGAAGGAAACTTTGAAGTATGGAGCAGCTCACAACTCCCAGCGTAGGGAAACCTCCCTGGCCTCATGACGACCCCACCCCCTTCAGGATGGGGCCGTCATGGACACAAACTCCAGCTTGAGGCAACATCTGATAATCGCCTGGACCTCACGTGCAGGAGATCTCGATTCAGCCTCTGCAGAGTGGGCCTGCCATGCTCTTGGCCCCAAAACTCGTGCTAGCTTGTGTATTCAGACTTCCTTCCTCACAATCCTGGACACACCCCTCCAGTTAGGCAATTCTGGAGACACAATGCAGCACTCTGCCTGCCCTCCAGAAGAAAAATGTTGCCCTATAGGGAGAACCAGAAACGCCAAATGAGTAACAACCTGCATGCCACTCGACCATACCCCAATTATACAGTCTAGCCTGTGCACTAAAGCCCTGTCTGACACAGCCTGAGGGCAGACCTCCAGTCCAACACCCAGACAGCTGGCCGTACACAGAGCATATCACACCCACAATGGCTTTAGGCCATCATCTCTACCGAACCTCAGTTTTCACCCTCAGAACCTAGACCTTATCTCCACTCACTGCTCAGGAGTGAACGTGATGCAAGAATCACAACTTCTCCTTCGCCTTGGCAAGAAACCTAGTGGTTGGCATGTTGTCCAATGTTCATTGTAGGAGAAAGCAGCATGGACTATGAGGCCCCACCTATCCCTGAGGGCCACAATGTGCACAAACACACATTGTGACCCTCAGCGTGAGCCCTATCCTCATGTAAAGCCTCTTAGTGACTGGAACAACAGCCCCCATATGGGGCTTGCCAAGCCCCTAGTCCCCCAATCTCAACCAGAGTTCGAGATGTCTAGTCACCCCTACTCAGTGCTCTACTCGGGAATCCCTCTTTGGTGAGACACTTGAGGTAAAAAAAAAAAAAATACAGAAAGGACTCTTCCCATCCACAGAATGATCCCAAACACTTGGGATCAGGCCAAATCACCAGAGAAAGAATTGTCCATGGCCCTGGAGGACACCCCGACATTCCACGGACACCATTGACACAAAATCCAGAGACAAAACCCTGAGCAAGCGCCACATACTCGCCCTTTGTTCATAGCCCGGAAAATTCTCACGGTCTGTAGATTGAGCCTTCATACATATATCCCCAAACCTAAGCTGAGTTTGTGTTTTCAGACTTCTGTCCGCACAGGCCTGGACCACACACGCTCCACACTTGGGTCCCTGGAGCCACACCTCAGGACTGTGCTTCCCTTTCAAGGGAATTCTTCCCATTCCATTGGCCACAACCTTGCAAATTAGGAAAAACCTCCAAAGTCACCGAGGCCATCCCAATAGTGTAGGCCGCCCAGAACAAACAGGGGTGATCTCAAACCAGCTGAGCAACTACCTCCACTCAGACAACAGATGTCCCCAGAGAAGAATATTGAACTGGACAGGCCCCTAGGCCCTAATCAGATCCATTGCTTTGGTTTCCAGGCATCTGTCCTCAGAGGCCTCGTTTCCAATACCAGCATATGGTGGTTTCCTGAGGCACCAATAAGAACAAATCTCGTCTCCCCATGGAAAACTTGCTCATTGGAGCTTTGTCATAACCTCTGGTTAGGAGAATCCTTCAGGGCCCTGGTGCCACTGCCCCATACCAAGGTCTCCATGGACTCAAACCAGCATTAAGACCATCCTCAGGAAAGTCCATTTCAACTCAGCCCCCTCTGTTGCTACCCCAAGCCAGCAGATCAAACGTTTCTTGTTGCTAGGAGACAATTGGAATGTGAGGCTGGCTGCCCAGGCATCCATACTTAGAACCCTGTTCTGGAAAAATACCTTATAAGACGTCCTGGAGCCATCCAACAAATCTTAATTGTCCCACAGAAGGAATCCTTGCGGTTTGGAGCATCTCACAACTCCAATAGTGGGAAAACCCCCATGGCCTCATAATGCCCCCCCCTTCCTGAAGGGGCCAACATGGACAGAAACTCAAACCTGAGTCAAAGTCTGAACCTCGACCTGACTTCAGACGCATGAGATCTCAATTCAGCTCTGCAGAGTGTGCCTGCCATGTCCTTGCTTCGAAACCTAAGCCTAGCTTGTGTTCTCAGACTTCCGTCCTCACTCTCCTGGCCCACAAGCCCTCCAGTTTGGGAATTCCGAAGCCACAATGCAGCACTCTGCCTGCCCTCCAGAAGAAAAACTTTGCCCTATGCTGCTAATAAGAAACCCCAAATGATATTCTAATGCATGCAACTCGATTGTAAAGCAATTATACAGCCCACCCTGTATACTAATGCCCTGTCTGGCACAGCCTGGGTCAAGACATCCCAAACGACACCCAGACAGCTGGCCCCAACCTGGACACATAGGACCCGCTATGGCTGTAGGTCGTCAATCTTCCCAACCTCGGTTTTCAGGCTTCAGAACCTAGACCTTATCTCCAATCACTGCCCAGGGGTGAACGTGATGCAGAAATTAGAATTCCTCCTTCCCCATGGCCAGAAACCTTGTGGTTGGCATGTTGTCCAACGTTCAATGTGGGAAAACCTGCATTGTCCGAAAGGCCACGCCAGTGCTTGAGGGCCGCCTAGGGCACAGACATGCATTGTGACCTGCAGCGTGAGTCCCGTATTAAAGTAACGCCTCTCAGTGGCTGGACCGAGATCCTGCATATGGGGCTTGTCATATCCATAGGCCCCCAGGCTTAGCCAGAGGGCGAGTATTCCAGTTGTCAGTACCCACTGCTATGCTCTAGAATCCCTCTACTGGGGGGACACATGAAGCAGAAAACAGGACACTACCCTTCCCACAGAATGACCCCAAACTCTTGGGGGCTGGACAAACTACCAGAGAGGGAGACTTCTACGACCCATGAGGCAACTCCTACATTAAACGGCCATTGTGGACAAAACATCCAGAGACAAGAGCCTGAGCGACTGCCTCCCTCTCACCCTTCCTTCATATCCAGAGGAGCTCCCCTCATGGACTGTAGATCAGGCCTGCCGTAACCTCGGCCCCAAACCTGAGCTGAGTTAGGGTTTTTGGATGTCTGTCTGCACAGCCATGGCCCACACAGCCTCCAGGCTGGGGTCTCTGGAGCCACACCACAGAACTGTGCCTGCTCTCTCCTAAGAAACTGCCCATTCCATTGGCCACAACTCTACAAAATAGTAGAAACCTCAAGGTCCCCAAGGACATCCCACTACCACAAGCCGCACTGGACAAATAGGGGCATTATGACACAAGCTGAGCAACTACTACCTCCATGCAGACACACAGACAGATATCCGCAGAGACAGAAGATTGAACCAGACAGGCCCCTAGGCCCTATTATGAACTCTTGCTTTGGTGTCCAGGTATCACTCCTCAGAGGCCTGGGTTCGAAGACCAGCATACGGGGCTTTCCTGAGGCACCAGACAGAAGACCTCTCATCTCCACATGGGAAGCTTCCTTGTTGGAATTGTGTCAAGCCCTTCGGGTTGGAGAATCCTGCAGAGTCCCTTAGCTACTGCCACATTCCAAGGTCTCCATGGCCACCAACCCACATTATGACTCATCCTCGGCAGAGTCCATTTAAACTCAGGCTTCTGGGTAGCTCACCCAAGAGCCCGCAGATTGAGCGTGCCTTGTCTCCACCAGGCAATGGGAAGGTGAGTTGGCGTTTCTCGGCATCCATACTTAGGGCCCTTCTCTCGAGTCTTTCTGTATGGGGCATCCTGGAACCATCCAATAGTACTCGACTGTCCTGAAGAAGGAAACTTTGAAGTTTGAAGCAGCTCACAACTCCCAGCGTAGGGAAACCTCCCTGGCCTCATGACGCCCCCACCCCCTTCAGGAAGGGGCCGTCATGGACACAAACTCCAGCTTGAGGCTACATCTGATAATCGCCCGGACCTCACGTGCAGGAGATCTCGATTCAGCCTCTGCAGAGTGGGCCTGCCATGCTCTTGGCCCCAAAACTTGTGCTAGCTTGTGTTTTCAGACTTTCTTCCTCACAATCCTGGCCACACCCCTCCAGTTTGGCAATTCTGGAGACACAATGCAGCACTCTGCCTGCCCTCCAGAAGAAAATGTTGCCCTATAGGGCTAACCAGAAACGCCAAATGAGTAACAACCTGCATGCCACTCGACCATACCCCAATTATACAGTCTAGCCTGTGCACTAAAGCCCTGTCTGACACAGCCTGAGGGCAGACCTCCAGTCCAACACCCAGACAGCTGGCCATACACAGAGCATATCACACCCACAATGGCTTTAGGCCATCATCTCTACCCAACCTCAGTTTTCACCTTCAGAACATAGACCTTATCTCCACTCACTGCTCAGGAGTGAACGTGATGCAAGAATCACAACTTCTCCTTCGCCTTGGCAAGAAACCTAGTGGTTGGCATGTTGTCCAATGTTCATTGTAGGAGAAAGCAGCATGGACTATGAGGCCCCACCTATCCCTGAGGGCCACAATGTGCACAAACACACATTGTGACCCTCAGCGTGAGCCCTATCCTCAAGTAAAGCCTCTTAGTGACTGGAACAACAGCCCCCATATGGGGCTTGCCAAGCCCCTAGTCCCCCAATCTCAATCAGAGTTCGAGATGTCTAGTCACCCCTCTCAGGGCTCTACTCGGGAATCCCTCTTTGGTGGGACACTTGAGGTAAAAAAAAAAAATACAGAAAGGACTCTTCCAATCCACAGAATGATCCCAACCACTTGGGATCAGGCCAAATCACCAGAGAAAGAATTGTCCATGGCCCTTGAGGACACCCCGACATTCCACGGCCACCATTGACACAAAATCCAGAGACAAAACCCTGAGCAAGCGCCACATACTCGCCCTTTGTTCATAGCCTGGAAAATTCTCAGGGTCTGTAGATCGAGCCTTCATACATACATCCCCAAACCTAAGCTGAGTTTGTGTTTTCAGACTTCTGTCCCCACAGCCCTGGACCACACACGGTCCACACTTGGGTCCCTGGAGCCACACCTCAGGACTGTGCTTCCCTTTCAAGGGAATTCTTCCCATTCCATTGGCCACAACCTTGCAAATTAGGAAAAACCTCCAAAGTCACCGAGGCCACCCCAATAGTGTAGGCCGCCCAGAACAAACAGGGGTGATCTCAAACCAGCTGAGCAACTACCTCCACTCAGACAACAGATGTCCCCAGAGAAGAATATTGAACCGGACAGGCCCCTAGGCCCTTATCAGATCCATTGCTTTGGTTTCCAGGCATCTGTCCTCAGAGGCCTCGTTTCCAATACCAGCATATGGTGGTTTCCTGAGGCACCAATAAGAACAAATCTCGTCTCCCCATGGAAAACTTGCTCATTGGAGCTTTGTCATAACCTCTGGTTAGGAGAATCCTTCAGGGCCCTGGTGCCACTGCCCCATACCAAGGTCTCCATGGACTCAAACCAACATTAAGACCATCCTCAGGAAAGTCCATTTCAACTCAGCCCCCTCTGTTGCTACCCCAAGCCAGCAGATCAAACGTTTATTGTTGATAGGAGACAATTGGAATGTGAGGCTGGCTGCCCAGGCATCCATACTTAGAACCCTGTTCTGGAAAAATACCTTATAAGACGTCCTGGAGCCATCCAACAAATCTTAATTGTCCCACAGAAGGAATCCTTGCGGTTTGGAGCATCTCACAACTCCAATAGTGGGAAAACCCCCATGGCCTCATAATGCCCCCCCTTCCTGAAGGGGCCAACATGGACAGAAACTCAAACCTGAGCCAAAGTCTGAACCTCGACCTGACTTCAGACGCATGAGATCTCAATTCAGCTCTGCAGAGTGTGCCTGCCATGTCCTTGCCCCGAAACCTAAGCCTAGCTTGTGTTCTCAGACTTCCGTCCTCACTCTCCTGGCCCACAAGCCCTCCAGTTTGGGAATTCCGAAGCCACAATGCAGCACTCTGCCTGCCCTCCAGAAGAAAAACTTTGCCCTATGCTGCTAATAAGAAACCCCAAATGATTTTCTAATGCATGCCACTCGATTGTAAAGCAATTATACAGCCCACCCTGTATACTAATGCCCTGTCTGGCACAGCCTGAGACAAGACATCCCAAACGACACCCAGACAGCTGGCCCTAACCTGGACACATAGGACCCGCTATGGCTGTAGGTCGTCATCTCTTCCCAACCTCGGTTTTCAGGCTTCAGAACCTAGACCTTATCTCCAATCACTGCCCAGGGGTGAACGTGATGCAGAAATTAGAATTCCTCCTTCCCCATGGCCAGAAACCTTGTGGTTGGCATGTTGTCCAACGTTCAATGTGGGAAAACCTGCATTGTCCGAAAGGCCACGCCAGTGCTTGAGGGCCGCCTAGGGCACAGACATGCATTGTGACCTGCAGCGTGAGTCCCGTATTAAAGTAACGCCTCTCAGTGGCTGGACCAAGATCCTGCATATGGGGCTTGTCATATCCATAGGCCCCCAGGCTTAACCAGAGGGCGAGTATTCCAGTTGTCAGTACCCACTGCTATGCTCTAGAATCCCTCTACTGGGGGGACACATGAAGCAGAAAACAGGACACTTCCCTTCCCACAGAATGACCCCAAACTCTTGGGGGCTGGACAAACTACCAGAGAGGGAGAATTCTACGACCCATGAGGCAACTCCTATATTAAACGGCCATTGTGGACAAAACATCCAGAGACAAAAGCCTGAGCGACTGCCTCCCTCTCACCCTTCTTTCATATCCAGAGGAGCTCCCCTCATGGACTGTAGATCAGGCCTGCTGTAACTTCGGCTCCAAACCTGAGCTGAGTTAGGGTTTTTGGATGTCTGTCTGCACAGCCATGGCCTACACAGCCTCCAGGCTGGGGTCTCTGGAGCCACACCACAGAACTGTGCCTGCTCTCTCCTAAGAAACTGCCCATTCCATTGGCCACAACTCTACAAAATAGTAGAAACCTCAAGGTCCCCAAGGACATCCCACTACCGCAAGCCGCACTGGACAAATAGGGGCATTATGACACAAGCTGAGCAACTACTACCTCCATGCAGACACACAGACAGATATCCGCAGAGACAGAAGATTGAACCAGACAGGCCCCTAGGCCCTATTATGAACTCTTGCTTTGGTGTCCAGGTATCACTCCTCAGAGGCCTGGGTTCGAAGACCAGCATACGGGGCTTTCCTGAGGCACCAGACAGAAGACCTCTCATCTCCACATGGGAAGCTTCCTTGTTGGAGTTGTGTCAAGCCCTTCGGGTTGGAGAATCCTGCAGAGTCCCTTAACTACTGCCACATTCCAAGGTCTCCATGGCCACCAACCCACATTATGACTCATCCTCGGCAGAGTCCATTTAAACTCAGGCTTCTGGGTAGCTCACCCAAGAGCCCGCAGATTGAGCGTGCCTTGTCTCCACCAGGCAATGGGAAGGTGAGTTGGCGTTTCTCGGCATCCATGCTTAGGGCCCTGCACTCGAGTCTTTCTGTATGGGGCATCCTGGAACCATTCAATAGTACTCGACTGTCCTGAAGAAGGAAACTTTGAAGTATGGAGCAGCTCACAACTCCCAGCGTAGGGAAACCTCCCTGGCCTCATGACGCCCCCACCCCCTTCAGGATGGGGACGTCATGGACACAAACTCCAGCTTGAGCAACATCTGATAATCGCCTGGACCTCACGTGCAGGAGATCTCGATTCAGCCTCTGCAGAATGGGCCTGCCATGCTCTTGGCCCCAAAACTCGTGCTAGCTTGTGTTTTCAGACTTCCTTCCTCACAATCCTGGCCACACCCCTCCAGTTTGGCAATTCTGGAGACACAATGCAGCACTCTGCCTGCCCTCCAGAAGAAAAATGTTGCCCTATAGGGCTAACCAGAAACGCCAAATGAGTAACAACATGCATGCCACTCGACCATACCCCAATTATAGTCTAGCCTGTGCACTAAAGCCCTGTCTGACACAGCCTGAGGGCAGACCTCCAGTCCAACACCCAGACAGCTGGCCATACACAGAGCATATCACACCCACAATGGCCTTAGGCCATCATCTCTACCCAATCTCAGTTTTCACCTTCAGAACCTAGACCTTATCTCCACTCACTGCTCAGGAGTGAACGTGATGCAAGAATCACAACATCTCCTTCGCCTTGGCAAGAAACGTAGTGGTTGGCATGTTGTCCAATGTTCATTGTAGGAGAAAGCAGCATGGACTATGAGGCCCCACCTATCCCTCAGGGCCACAATGTGCACAAACACACATTGTGACCCTCAGCGTGAGCCCTATCCTCATGTAAAGCCTCTTAGTGACTGGAACAACAGCCCCCATATGGGGCTTGCCAAGCCCCTAGTCCCCCAATTTCAACCAGAGTTCGAGATGTCTAGTCACCCCTACTCAGTGCTCTACTCGGGAATCCCTCTTTGGTGAGACAGTTGAGGTAAAAAAAAAAAATACAGAAAGGACTCTTCCCATCCACAGAATGATCCCAACCACTTGGGATCAGGCCAAATCACCAGAGAAAGAATTGTCCATGGCCCTTGAGGACACCCCGACATTCCACGGCCACCATTGACACAAAATCCAGAGACAAAACCCTGAGCAAGCGCCACATACTCGCCCTTTGTTCATAGCCCGGAAAATTCTCACGGTCTGTAGATTAGGCCTTCATACATATATCCCCAAACCTAAGCTGAGTTTGTGTTTTCAGACTTCTGTCCGCACAGGCCTGGACCACACACGCTCCACACTTGGGTCCCTGGAGCCACACCTCAGGACTGTGCTTCCCTTTCAAGGGAATTCTTCCCATTCCATTGGCCACAACCTTGCAAATTAGGAAAAACCTCCAACGTCACCGAGGCCATCCCAATAGTGTAGGCCGCCCAGAACAAACAGGGGTGATCTCAAACCAGCTGAGCAACTACCTCCACTCAGACAACAGATGTCCCCAGAGAAGAATATTGAACCGGACAGGCCCATAGGCCCTAATCAGATCCATTGCTTTGGTTTCCAGGCATCTCTCCTCAGAGGCCTCGTTTCCAATACCAGCATATGGTGGTTTCCTGAGGCACCAATAAGAACAAATCTCGTCTCCCCATGGAAAACTTGCTCATTGGAGCTTTGTCATAACCTCTGGTTAGGAGAATCCTTCAGGGCCCTGGTGCCACTGCCCCATACCAAGGTCTCCATGGACTCAAACCAGCATTAAGACCATCCTCAGGAAAGTCCATTTCAACTCAGCCCCCTCTGTTGCTACCCCAAGCCAGCAGATCAAACGTTTCTTGTTGCTAGGAGACAACTGGAATGTGAGGCTGGCTGCCCAGGCATCCATACTTAGAACCCTGTTCTGGAAAAATACCTTATAAGACGTCCTGGAGCCATCCAACAAATCTTAATTGTCCCACAGAAGGAATCCTTGCGGTTTGGAGCATCTCACAACTCCAATAGTGGGAAAACCCCCATGGCCTCATAATGCCCCCCCCTTACTGAAGGGGCCAACATGGTCAGAAACTCAAACCTGAGCCAAAGTCTGAACCTCGACCTGACTTCAGACGCATGAGATCTCAATTCAGCTCTGCAGAGTGTGCCTGCCATGTCCTTGCCCCGAAATCTAAGCCTAGCTTGTGTTCTCAGACTTCCGTCCTCACTCTCCTGGCCCACAAGCCCTCCAGTTTGGGAATTCCGAAGCCACAATGCAGCACTCTGCCTGCCCTCCAGAAGAAAAACTTTGCCCTATGCTGCTAATAAGAAACCCCAAATGATTTTCTAATGCATGCCACTCGATTGTAAAGCAATTATACAGCCCACCCTGTATTCTAATGCCCTGTCTGGCACAGCCTGGGTCAAGACATCCCAAACGACACCCAGACAGCTGGCCCCAACCTGGACACATAGGACCCGCTATGGCTGTAGGTCGTCATTCTTCCCAACCTAGGTTTTCAGGCTTCAGAACCTAGACCTTATCTCCAATCACTGCCCAGGGGTGAACGTGATGCAGAAATTAGAATTCCTCCTTCCCCATGGCCAGAAACCTTGTGGTTGGCATGTTGTCCAACGTTCAATGTGGGAAAACCTGCATTGTCCGAAAGGCCACGCCAGTGCTTGAGGGCCGCCTAGGGCACAGACATGCATTGTGACCTGCAGCGTGAGTCCCGTATTAAAGTAACGCCTCTCAGTGGCTGGACCGAGATCCTGCATATGGGGCTTGTCATATCCATAGGCCCCCAGGCTTAACCAGAGGGCGAGTATTCCAGTTGTCAGTACCCACTGCTATGCTCTAGAATCCCTCTACTGGGGGGACACATGAAGCAGAAAACAGGACACTTCCCTTCCCACAGAATGACCCCAAACTCTTGGGGGCTGGCAAACTACCAGAGAGGGAGACTTCTACGACCCATGAGGCAACTCCTATATTAAACGGCCATTGTGGACAAAACATCCAGAGACAAAAGCCTGAGCGACTGCCTCCCTCTCACCCTTCCTTCATATCCAGAGGAGCTCCCCTCAAGGACTGTAGATCAGGCCTGCCGTAACCTCGGCCCCAAACCTGAGCTGAGTTAGGGTTTTTGGATGTCTGTCTGCACAGCCATGGCCCACACAGCCTCCAGGCTGGGGTCTCTGGAGCCACACCACAGAACTGTGCCTGCTCTCTCCTAAGAAACTGCCCATTCCATTGGCCACAACTCTACAAAATAGTAGAAACCTCAAGGTCCCCAAGGACATCCCACTACCACAAGCCGCACTGGACAAATAGGGGCATTATGACACAAGCTGAGCAACTACTACCTCCATGCAGACACACAGACAGATATCCGCAGAGACAGAAGATTGAACCAGACAGGCCCCTAGGCCCTATTATGAACTCTTGCTTTGGTGTCCAGGTATCACTCCTCAGAGGCCTGGGTTCGAAGACCAGCATACGGGGCTTTCCTGAGGCACCAGACAGAAGACCTCTCATCTCCACATGGGAAGCTTCCTTGTTGGAATTGTGTCAAGCCCTTCGGGTTGGAGAATCCTGCAGAGTCCCTTAGCTACTGCCACATTCCAAGGTCTCCATGGCCAGCAACCCACATTATGACTCATCCTCAGGAGAGTCCATTTAAACTCAGGCTTCTGGGTAGCTCACCCAAGAGCCCGCAGATTGAGCGTGCCTTGTCTCCACCAGGCAATGGGAAGGTGAGTTGGCGTTTCTCGGCATCCATACTTAGGGCCCTGCTCTCGAGTCTTTCTGTATGGGGCATCCTGGAACCATCCAATAGTACTCGACTGTCCTGAAGAAGGAAACTTTGAAGTATGGAGCAGCTCACAACTCCCAGCGTAGAGAAACCTCCCTGGCCTCATGACGCCCCCACCCCCTTTAGGATGGGGCCATCATGGACACAAACTCCAGCTTGAGGCAACATCTGATAATCGCCTGGACCTCACATGCAGGAGATCTCGATTCAGCCTCTGCAGAGTGGGCCTGCCATGCTCTTGGCCCCAAAACTCGTGCTAGCTTGTGTTTTCAGACTTCCTTCCTCACAATCCTGGCCACACCCCTCCAGTTAGGCAATTCTGGAGACACAATGCAGCACTCTGCCTGCCCTCCAGAAGAAAAATGTTGCCCTATAGGGCTATCCAGAAACGCCAAATGAGTAACAACCTGCATGCCACTCGACCATACCCCAATTATACAGTCTAGCCTGTGCACTAAAGCCCTGTCTGACACAGCCTGAGGGCAGACCTCCAGTCCAACACCCAGACAGCTGGCCGTACACAGAGCATATCACACCCACAATGGCTTTAGGCCATCATCTCTACCCAACCTCAGTTTTCACCCTCAGAACCTAGACCTTATCTCCACTCACTGCTCAGGAGTGAACGTGATGCAAGAATCAGAACTTCTCCTTCGCCTTGGCAAGAAACCTAGTGGTTGGCATGTTGTCCAATGTTCATTGTAGGAGAAAGCAGCATGGACTATGAGGCCCCACCTATCCCTGAGGGCCACAATGTGCACAAACACACATTGTGACCCTCAGCGTGAGCCCTATCCTCATGTAAAGCCTCTTAGTGACTGGAACAACAGCCCCCATATGGGGCTTGCCAAGCCCCTAGTCCCCCAATATCAACCAGAGTTCGAGATGTCTAGTCACCCCTACTCAGTGCTCTACTCGGGAATCCCTCTTTGGTGAGACACTTGAGGTAAAAAAAAAAAAAATACAGAAAGGACTCTTCCCATCCACAGAATGATCCCAAACACTTGGGATCAGGCCAAATCACCAGAGAAAGAATTGTCCATGGCCCTTGAGGACACCCCGACATTCCACGGCCACCATTGACACAAAATCCAGAGACAAAACCCTGAGAAAGCGCCACATACTCGCCCTTTGTTCATAGCCCGGAAAATTCTCACGGTCTGTAGATTGAGCCTTCATACATATATCCCCAAACCTAAGCTGAGTTTGTGTTTTCAGACTTCTGTCCGCACAGGCCTGGACCACACACGCTCCACACTTGGGTCCCTGGAGCCACACCTCAGGACTGTGCTTCCCTTTCAAGGGAATTCTTCCCATTCCATTGGCCACAACCTTGCAAATTAGGAAAAACCTCCAAAGTCACCGAGGCCATCCCAATAGTGTAGGCCGCCCAGAACAAACAGGGGTGATCTCAAACCAGCTGAGCAACTACCTCCACTCAGACAACAGATGTCCCCAGAGAAGAATATTGAACTGGACAGGCCCCTAGGCCCTAATCAGATCCATTGCTTTGGTTTCCAGGCATCTGTCCTCAGAGGCCTCGTTTCCAATACCAGCATATGGTGGTTTCCTGAGGCACCAATAAGAACAAATCTCGTCTCCCCATGGAAAACTTGCTCATTGGAGCTTTGTCATAACCTCTGGTTAGGAGAATCCTTCAGGGCCCTGGTGCCACTGCCCCATACCAAGGTCTCCATGGACTCAAACCAGCATTAAGACCATCCTCAGGAAAGTCCATTTCAACTCAGCCCCCTCTGTTGCTACCCCAAGCCAGCAGATCAAACGTTTCTTGTTGCTAGGAGACAATTGGAATGTGAGGCTGGCTGCCCAGGCATCCATACTTAGAACCCTGTTCTGGAAAAATACCTTATAAGACGTCCTGGAGCCATCCAACAAATCTTAATTGTCCCACAGAAGGAATCCTTGCGGTTTGGAGCATCTCACAACTCCAATAGTGGGAAAACCCCCATGGCCTCATAATGCCCCCCCTTCCTGAAGGGGCCAACATGGACAGAAACTCAAACCTGAGTCAAAGTCTGAACCTCGACCTGACTTCAGACGCATGAGATCTCAATTCAGCTCTGCAGAGTGTGCCTGCCATGTCCTTGCTTCGAAACCTAAGCCTAGCTTGTGTTCTCAGACTTCCGTCCTCACTCTCCTGGCCCACAAGCCCTCCAGTTTGGGAATTCCGAAGCCACAATGCAGCACTCTGCCTGCCCTCCAGAAGAAAAACTTTGCCCTATGCTGCTAATAAGAAACCCCAAATGATATTCTAATGCATGCAACTCGATTGTAAAGCAATTATACAGCCCACCCTGTATACTAATGCCCTGTCTGGCACAGCCTGGGTCAAGACATCCCAAACGACACCCAGACAGCTGGCCCCAACCTGGACACATAGGACCCGCTATGGCTGTAGGTCGTCAATCTTCCCAACCTCGGTTTTCAGGCTTCAGAACCTAGACCTTATCTCCAATCACTGCCCAGGGGTGAACGTGATGCAGAAATTAGAATTCCTCCTTCCCCATGGCCAGAAACCTTGTGGTTGGCATGTTGTCCAACGTTCAATGTGGGAAAACCTGCATTGTCCGAAAGGCCACGCCAGTGCTTGAGGGCCGCCTAGGGCACAGACATGCATTGTGACCTGCAGCGTGAGTCCCGTATTAAAGTAACGCCTCTCAGTGGCTGGACCGAGATCCTGCATATGGGGCTTGTCATATCCATAGGCCCCCAGGCTTAGCCAGAGGGCGAGTATTCCAGTTGTCAGTACCCACTGCTATGCTCTAGAATCCCTCTACTGGGGGGACACATGAAGCAGAAAACAGGACACTTCCCTTCCCACAGAATGACCCCAAACTCTTGGGGGCTGGACAAACTACCAGAGAGGGAGACTTCTACGACCCATGAGGCAACTCCTACATTAAACGGCCATTGTGGACAAAACATCCAGAGACAAAAGCCTGAGCGACTGCCTCCCTCTCACCCTTCCTTCATATCCAGAGGAGCTCCCCTCATGGACTGTAGATCAGGCCTGCCGTAACCTCGGCCCCAAACCTGAGCTGAGTTAGGGTTTTTGGATGTCTGTCTGCACAGCCATGGCCCACACAGCCTCCAGGCTGGGGTCTCTGGAGCCACACCACAGAACTGTGCCTGCTCTCTCCTAAGAAACTGCCCATTCCATTGGCCACAACTCTACAAAATAGTAGAAACCTCAAGGTCCCCAAGGACATCCCACTACCACAAGCCGCACTGGACAAATAGGGGCATTAAGACACAAGCTGAGCAACTACTACCTCCATGCAGACACACAGACAGATATCCGCAGAGACATAAGATTGAACCAGACAGGCCCCTAGGCCCTATTATGAACTCTTGCTTTGGTGTCCAGGTATCACTCCTCAGAGGCCTGGGTTCGAAGACCAGCATACGGGGCTTTCCTGAGGCACCAGACAGAAGACCTCTCATCTCCACATGGGAAGCTTCCTTGTTGGAATTGTGTCAAGCCCTTCGGGTTGGAGAATCCTGCAGAGTCCCTTAGCTACTGCCACATTCCAAGGTCTCCATGGCCACCAACCCACATTATGACTCATCCTCGGCAGAGTCCATTTAAACTCAGGCTTCTGGGTAGCTCACCCAAGAGCCCGCAGATTGAGCGTGCCTTGTCTCCACCAGGCAATGGGAAGGTGAGTTGGCGTTTCTCGGCATCCATACTTAGGGCCCTTCTCTCGAGTCTTTCTGTATGGGGCATCCTGGAACCATCCAATAGTACTCGACTGTCCTGAAGAAGGAAACTTTGAAGTTTGAAGCAGCTCACAACTCCCAGCGTAGGGAAACCTCCCTGGCCTCATGACGCCCCCACCCCCTTCAGGAAGGGGCCGTCATGGACACAAACTCCAGCTTGAGGCTACATCTGATAATCGCCCGGACCTCACGTGCAGGAGATCTCGATTCAGCCTCTGCAGAGTGGGCCTGCCATGCTCTTGGCCCCAAAACTTGTGCTAGCTTGTGTTTTCAGACTTTCTTCCTCACAATCCTGGCCACACCCCTCCAGTTTGGCAATTCTGGAGACACAATGCAGCACTCTGCCTGCCCTCCAGAAGAAAATGTTGCCCTATAGGGCTAACCAGAAACGCCAAATGAGTAACAACCTTCATGCCACTCGACCATACCCCAATTATACAGTCTAGCCTGTGCACTAAAGCCCTGTCTGACACAGCCTGAGGGCAGACCTCCAGTCCAACACCCAGACAGCTGGCCATACACAGAGCATATCACACCCACAATGGCTTTAGGCCATCATCTCTACCCAACCTCAGTTTTCACCTTCAGAACATAGACCTTATCTCCACTCACTGCTCAGGAGTGAACGTGATGCAAGAATCACAACTTCTCCTTCGCCTTGGCAAGAAACCTAGTGGTTGGCATGTTGTCCAATGTTCATTGTAGGAGAAAGCAGCATGGACTATGAGGCCCCACCTATCCCTGAGGGCCACAATGTGCACAAACACACATTGTGACCCTCAGCGTGAGCCCTATCCTCATGTAAAGCCTCTTAGTGACTGGAACAACAGCCCCCATATGGGGCTTGCCAAGCCCCTAGTCCCCCAATCTCAACCAGAGTTCGAGATGTCTAGTCACCCCTACTCAGTGCTCTACTCGGGAATCCCTCTTGGTGAGACACTTGAGGTAAAAAAAAAAAAAATACAGAAAGGACTCTTCCCATCCACAGAATGATCCCAAACACTTGGGATCAGGCCAAATCACCAGAGAAAGAATTGTCCATGGCCCTTGAGGACACCCCGACATTCCACGGCCACCATTGACACAAAATCCAGAGACAAAACCCTGAGCAAGCGCCACATACTCGCCCTTTGTTCATAGCCCGGAAAATTCTCACGGTCTGTAGATTGAGCCTTCATACATATATCCCCAAACCTAAGCTGAGTTTGTGTTTTCAGACTTCTGTCCGCACAGGCCTGGACCACACACGCTCCACACTTGGGTCCCTGGAGCCACACCTCAGGACTGTGCTTCCCTTTCAAGGGAATTCTTCCCATTCCATTGGCCACAACCTTGCAAATTAGGAAAAACCTCCAAAGTCACCGAGGCCATCCCAATAGTGTAGGCCGCCCAGAACAAACAGGGGTGATCTCAAACCAGCTGAGCAACTACCTCCACTCAGACAACAGATGTCCCCAGAGAAGAATATTGAACTGGACAGGCCCCTAGGCCCTAATCAGATCCATTGCTTTGGTTTCCAGGCATCTGTCCTCAGAGGCCTCGTTTCCAATACCAGCATATGGTGGTTTCCTGAGGCACCAATAAGAACAAATCTCGTCTCCCCATGGAAAACTTGCTCATTGGAGCTTTGTCATAACCTCTGGTTAGGAGAATCCTTCAGGGCCCTGGTGCCACTGCCCCATACCAAGGTCTCCATGGACTCAAACCAGCATTAAGACCATCCTCAGGAAAGTCCATTTCAACTCAGCCCCCTCTGTTGCTACCCCAAGCCAGCAGATCAAACGTTTCTTGTTGCTAGGAGACAATTGGAATGTGAGGCTGGCTGCCCAGGCATCCATACTTAGAACCCTGTTCTGGAAAAATACCTTATAAGACGTCCTGGAGCCATCCAACAAATCTTAATTGTCCCACAGAAGGAATCCTTGCGGTTTGGAGCATCTCACAACTCCAATAGTGGGAAAACCCCCATGGCCTCATAATGCCCCCCCCTTCCTGAAGGGGCCAACATGGACAGAAACTCAAACCTGAGTCAAAGTCTGAACCTCGACCTGACTTCAGACGCATGAGATCTCAATTCAGCTCTGCAGAGTGTGCCTGCCATGTCCTTGCTTCGAAACCTAAGCCTAGCTTGTGTTCTCAGACTTCCGTCCTCACTCTCCTGGCCCACAAGCCCTCCAGTTTGGGAATTCCGAAGCCACAATGCAGCACTCTGCCTGCCCTCCAGAAGAAAAACTTTGCCCTATGCTGCTAATAAGAAACCCCAAATGATATTCTAATGCATGCAACTCGATTGTAAAGCAATTATACAGCCCACCCTGTATACTAATGCCCTGTCTGGCACAGCCTGGGTCAAGACATCCCAAACGACACCCAGACAGCTGGCCCCAACCTGGACACATAGGACCCGCTATGGCTGTAGGTCGTCAATCTTCCCAACCTCGGTTTTCAGGCTTCAGAACCTAGACCTTATCTCCAATCACTGCCCAGGGGTGAACGTGATGCAGAAATTAGAATTCCTCCTTCCCCATGGCCAGAAACCTTGTGGTTGGCATGTTGTCCAACGTTCAATGTGGGAAAACCTGCATTGTCCGAAAGGCCA
Organism: Mustela nivalis; assembly: GCF_964662115.1. Classification (NCBI taxonomy): domain Eukaryota; kingdom Metazoa; phylum Chordata; class Mammalia; order Carnivora; family Mustelidae; genus Mustela; species Mustela nivalis. The sequence continues at coordinate 856,346 of NW_028136382.1, forward strand.
CGCCAGTGCTTGAGGGCCGCCTAGGGCACAGACATGCATTGTGACCTGCAGCGTGAGTCCCGTATTAAAGTAACGCCTCTCAGTGGCTGGACCGAGATCCTGCATATGGGGCTTGTCATATCCATAGGCCCCCAGGCTTAGCCAGAGGGCGAGTATTCCAGTTGTCAGTACCCACTGCTATGCTCTAGAATCCCTCTACTGGGGGGACACATGAAGCAGAAAACAGGACACTTCCCTTCCCACAGAATGACCCCAAACTCTTGGGGGCTGGACAAACTACCAGAGAGGGAGACTTCTACGACCCATGAGGCAACTCCTACATTAAACGGCCATTGTGGACAAAACATCCAGAGACAAAAGCCTGAGCGACTGCCTCCCTCTCACCCTTCCTTCATATCCAGAGGAGCTCCCCTCATGGACTGTAGATCAGGCCTGCCGTAACCTCGGCCCCAAACCTGAGCTGAGTTAGGGTTTTTGGATGTCTGTCTGCACAGCCATGGCCCACACAGCCTCCAGGCTGGGGTCTCTGGAGCCACACCACAGAACTGTGCCTGCTCTCTCCTAAGAAACTGCCCATTCCATTGGCCACAACTCTACAAAATAGTAGAAACCTCAAGGTCCCCAAGGACATCCCACTACCACAAGCCGCACTGGACAAATAGGGGCATTATGACACAAGCTGAGCAACTACTACCTCCATGCAGACACACAGACAGATATCCGCAGAGACAGAAGATTGAACCAGACAGGCCCCTAGGCCCTATTATGAACTCTTGCTTTGGTGTCCAGGTATCACTCCTCAGAGGCCTGGGTTCGAAGACCAGCATACGGGGCTTTCCTGAGGCACCAGACAGAAGACCTCTCATCTCCACATGGGAAGCTTCCTTGTTGGAATTGTGTCAAGCCCTTCGGGTTGGAGAATCCTGCAGAGTCCCTTAGCTACTGCCACATTCCAAGGTCTCCATGGCCACCAACCCACATTATGACTCATCCTCGGCAGAGTCCATTTAAACTCAGGCTTCTGGGTAGCTCACCCAAGAGCCCGCAGATTGAGCGTGCCTTGTCTCCACCAGGAAATGGGAAGGTGAGTTGGCGTTTCTCGGCATCCATACTTAGGGCCCTTCTCTCGAGTCTTTCTGTATGGGGCATCCTGGAACCATCCAATAGTACTCGACTGTCCTGAAGAAGGAAACTTTGAAGTTTGAAGCAGCTCACAACTCCCAGCGTAGGGAAACCTCCCTGGCCTCATGACGCCCCCACCCCCTTCAGGAAGGGGCCGTCATGGACACAAACTCCAGCTTGAGGCTACATCTGATAATCGCCCGGACCTCACGTGCAGGAGATCTCGATTCAGCCTCTGCAGAGTGGGCCTGCCATGCTCTTGGCCCCAAAACTTGTGCTAGCTTGTGTTTTCAGACTTTCTTCCTCACAATCCTGGCCACACCCCTCCAGTTTGGCAATTCTGGAGACACAATGCAGCACTCTGCCTGCCCTCCAGAAGAAAATGTTGCCCTATAGGGCTAACCAGAAACGCCAAATGAGTAACAACCTGCATGCCACTCGACCATACCCCAATTATACAGTCTAGCCTGTGCACTAAAGCCCTGTCTGACACAGCCTGAGGGCAGACCTCCAGTCCAACACCCAGACAGCTGGCCATACACAGAGCATATCACACCCACAATGGCTTTAGGCCATCATCTCTACCCAACCTCAGTTTTCACCTTCAGAACATAGACCTTATCTCCACTCACTGCTCAGGAGTGAACGTGATGCAAGAATCACAACTTCTCCTTCGCCTTGGCAAGAAACCTAGTGGTTGGCATGTTGTCCAATGTTCATTGTAGGAGAAAGCAGCATGGACTATGAGGCCCCACCTATCCCTGAGGGCCACAATGTGCACAAACACACATTGTGACCCTCAGCGTGAGCCCTATCCTCATGTAAAGCCTCTTAGTGACTGGAACAACAGCCCCCATATGGGGCTTGCCAAGCCCCTAGTCCCCCAATCTCAACCAGAGTTCGAGATGTCTAGTCACCCCTCTCAGGGCTCTACTCGGGAATCCCTCTTTGGTGGGACACTTGAGGTAAAAAAAAAAAATACAGAAAGGACTCTTCCAATCCACAGAATGATCCCAACCACTTGGGATCAGGCCAAATCACCAGAGAAAGAATTGTCCATGGCCCTTGAGGACACCCCGACATTCCACGGCCACCATTGACACAAAATCCAGAGACAAAACCCTGAGCAAGCGCCACATACTCGCCCTTTGTTCATAGCCTGGAAAATTCTCAGGGTCTGTAGATCGAGCCTTCATACATACATCCCCAAACCTAAGCTGAGTTTGTGTTTTCAGACTTCTGTCCCCACAGCCCTGGACCACACACGGTCCACACTTGGGTCCCTGGAGCCACACCTCAGGACTGTGCTTCCCTTTCAAGGAAATTCTTCCCATTCCATTGGCCACAACCTTGCAAATTAGGAAAAACCTCCAAAGTCACCGAGGCCACCCCAATAGTGTAGGCCGCCCAGAACAAACAGGGGTGATCTCAAACCAGCTGAGCAACTACCTCCACTCAGACAACAGATGTCCCCAGAGAAGAATATTGAACCGGACAGGCCCCTAGGCCCTTATCAGATCCATTGCTTTGGTTTCCAGGCATCTGTCCTCAGAGGCCTCGTTTCCAATACCAGCATATGGTGGTTTCCTGAGGCACCAATAAGAACAAATCTCGTCTCCCCATGGAAAACTTGCTCATTGGAGCTTTGTCATAACCTCTGGTTAGGAGAATCCTTCAGGGCCCTGGTGCCACTGCCCCATACCAAGGTCTCCATGGACTCAAACCAGCATTAAGACCATCCTCAGGAAAGTCCATTTCAACTCAGCCCCCTCTGTTGCTACCCCAAGCCAGCAGATCAAACGTTTCTTGTTGCTAGGAGACAATTGGAATGTGAGGCTGGCTGCCCAGGCATCCATACTTAGAACCCTGTTCTGGAAAAATACCTTATAAGACGTCCTGGAGCCATCCAACAAATCTTAATTGTCCCACAGAAGGAATCCTTGCGGTTTGGAGCATCTCACAACTCCAATAGTGGGAAAACCCCCATGGCCTCATAATGCCCCCCCCTTCCTGAAGGGGCCAACATGGACAGAAACTCAAACCTGAGTCAAAGTCTGAACCTCGACCTGACTTCAGACGCATGAGATCTCAATTCAGCTCTGCAGAGTGTGCCTGCCATGTCCTTGCTTCGAAACCTAAGCCTAGCTTGTGTTCTCAGACTTCCGTCCTCACTCTCCTGGCCCACAAGCCCTCCAGTTTGGGAATTCCGAAGCCACAATGCAGCACTCTGCCTGCCCTCCAGAAGAAAAACTTTGCCCTATGCTGCTAATAAGAAACCCCAAATGATATTCTAATGCATGCAACTCGATTGTAAAGCAATTATACAGCCCACCCTGTATACTAATGCCCTGTCTGGCACAGCCTGGGTCAAGACATCCCAAACGACACCCAGACAGCTGGCCCCAACCTGGACACATAGGACCCGCTATGGCTGTAGGTCGTCAATCTTCCCAACCTCGGTTTTCAGGCTTCAGAACCTAGACCTTATCTCCAATCACTGCCCAGGGGTGAACGTGATGCAGAAATTAGAATTCCTCCTTCCCCATGGCCAGAAACCTTGTGGTTGGCATGTTGTCCAACGTTCAATGTGGGAAAACCTGCATTGTCCGAAAGGCCACGCCAGTGCTTGAGGGCCGCCTAGGGCACAGACATGCATTGTGACCTGCAGCGTGAGTCCCGTATTAAAGTAACGCCTCTCAGTGGCTGGACCGAGATCCTGCATATGGGGCTTGTCATATCCATAGGCCCCCAGGCTTAGCCAGAGGGCGAGTATTCCAGTTGTCAGTACCCACTGCTATGCTCTAGAATCCCTCTACTGGGGGGACACATGAAGCAGAAAACAGGACACTTCCCTTCCCACAGAATGACCCCAAACTCTTGGGGGCTGGACAAACTACCAGAGAGGGAGACTTCTACGACCCATGAGGCAACTCCTACATTAAACGGCCATTGTGGACAAAACATCCAGAGACAAAAGCCTGAGCGACTGCCTCCCTCTCACCCTTCCTTCATATCCAGAGGAGCTCCCCTCATGGACTGTAGATCAGGCCTGCCGTAACCTCGGCCCCAAACCTGAGCTGAGTTAGGGTTTTTGGATGTCTGTCTGCACAGCCATGGCCCACACAGCCTCCAGGCTGGGGTCTCTGGAGCCACACCACAGAACTGTGCCTGCTCTCTCCTAAGAAACTGCCCATTCCATTGGCCACAACTCTACAAAATAGTAGAAACCTCAAGGTCCCCAAGGACATCCCACTACCACAAGCCGCACTGGACAAATAGGGGCATTATGACACAAGCTGAGCAACTACTACCTCCATGCAGACACACAGACAGATATCCGCAGAGACAGAAGATTGAACCAGACAGGCCCCTAGGCCCTATTATGAACTCTTGCTTTGGTGTCCAGGTATCACTCCTCAGAGGCCTGGGTTCGAAGACCAGCATACGGGGCTTTCCTGAGGCACCAGACAGAAGACCTCTCATCTCCACATGGGAAGCTTCCTTGTTGGAATTGTGTCAAGCCCTTCGGGTTGGAGAATCCTGCAGAGTCCCTTAGCTACTGCCACATTCCAAGGTCTCCATGGCCACCAACCCACATTATGACTCATCCTCGGCAGAGTCCATTTAAACTCAGGCTTCTGGGTAGCTCACCAAAGAGCCCGCAGATTGAGCGTGCCTTGTCTCCACCAGGAAATGGGAAGGTGAGTTGGCGTTTCTCGGCATCCATACTTAGGGCCCTTCTCTCGAGTCTTTCTGTATGGGGCATCCTGGAACCATCCAATAGTACTCGACTGTCCTGAAGAAGGAAACTTTGAAGTTTGAAGAAGCTCACAACTCCCAGCGTAGGGAAACCTCCCTGGCCTCATGACGCCCCCACCCCCTTCAGGAAGGGGCCGTCATGGACACAAACTCCAGCTTGAGGCTACATCTGATAATCGCCCGGACCTCACGTGCAGGAGATCTCGATTCAGCCTCTGCAGAGTGGGCCTGCCATGCTCTTGGCCACAAAACTTGTGCTAGCTTGTGTTTTCAGACTTTCTTCCTCACAATCCTGGCCACACCCCTCCAGTTTGGCAATTCTGGAGACACAATGCAGCACTCTGCCTGCCCTCCAGAAGAAAATGTTGCCCTATAGGGCTAACCAGAAACGCCAAATGAGTAACAACCTGCATGCCACTCGACCATACCCCAATTATACAGTCTAGCCTGTGCACTAAAGCCCTGTCTGACACAGCCTGAGGGCAGACCTCCAGTCCAACACCCAGACAGCTGGCCATACACAGAGCATATCACACCCACAATGGCTTTAGGCCATCATCTCTACCCAACCTCAGTTTTCACCTTCAGAACATAGACCTTATCTCCACTCACTGCTCAGGAGTGAACGTGATGCAAGAATCAGAACTTCTCCTTCGCCTTGGCAAGAAACCTAGTGGTTGGCATGTTGTCCAATGTTCATTGTAGGAGAAAGCAGCATGGACTATGAGGCCCCACCTATCCCTGAGGGCCACAATGTGCACAAACACACATTGTGACCCTCAGCGTGAGCCCTATCCTCATGTAAAGCCTCTTAGTGACTGGAACAACAGCCCCCATATGGGGCTTGCCAAGCCCCTAGTCCCCCAATCTCAACCAGAGTTCGAGATATCTAGTCACCCCTACTCAGTGCTCTACTCGGGAATCCCTCTTGGTGAGACACTTGAGGTAAAAAAAAAAAAATACAGAAAGGACTCTTCCCATCCACAGAATGATCCCAAACACTTGGGATCAGGCCAAATCACCAGAGAAAGAATTGTCCATGGCCCTTGAGGACACCCCGACATTCCACGGCCACCATTGACACAAAATCCAGAGACAAAACCCTGAGCAAGCGCCACATACTCGCCCTTTGTTCATAGCCCGGAAAATTCTCACGGTCTGTAGATTGAGCCTTCATACATATATCCCCAAACCTAAGCTGAGTTTGTGTTTTCAGACTTCTGTCCGCACAGGCCTGGACCACACACGCTCCACACTTGGGTCCCTGGAGCCACACCTCAGGACTGTGCTTCCCTTTCAAGGGAATTCTTCCCATTCCATTGGCCACAACCTTGCAAATTAGGAAAAACCTCCAAAGTCACCGAGGCCATCCCAATAGTGTAGGCCGCCCAGAACAAACAGGGGTGATCTCAAACCAGCTGAGCAACTACCTCCACTCAGACAACAGATGTCCCCAGAGAAGAATATTGAACTGGACAGGCCCCTAGGCCCTAATCAGATCCATTGCTTTGGTTTCCAGGCATCTGTCCTCAGAGGCCTCGTTTCCAATACCAGCATATGGTGGTTTCCTGAGGCACCAATAAGAACAAATCTCGTCTCCCCATGGAAAACTTGCTCATTGGAGCTTTGTCATAACCTCTGGTTAGGAGAATCCTTCAGGGCCCTGGTGCCACTGCCCCATACCAAGGTCTCCATGGACTCAAACCAGCATTAAGACCATCCTCAGGAAAGTCCATTTCAACTCAGCCCCCTCTGTTGCTACCCCAAGCCAGCAGATCAAACGTTTCTTGTTGCTAGGAGACAATTGGAATGTGAGGCTGGCTGCCCAGGCATCCATACTTAGAACCCTGTTCTGGAAAAATACCTTATAAGACGTCCTGGAGCCATCCAACAAATCTTAATTGTCCCACAGAAGGAATCCTTGCGGTTTGGAGCATCTCACAACTCCAATAGTGGGAAAACCCCCATGGCCTCATAATGCCCCCCCCTTCCTGAAGGGGCCAACATGGACAGAAACTCAAACCTGAGTCAAAGTCTGAACCTCGACCTGACTTCAGACGCATGAGATCTCAATTCAGCTCTGCAGAGTGTGCCTGCCATGTCCTTGCTTCGAAACCTAAGCCTAGCTTGTGTTCTCAGACTTCCGTCCTCACTCTCCTGGCCCACAAGCCCTCCAGTTTGGGAATTCCGAAGCCACAATGCAGCACTCTGCCTGCCCTCCAGAAGAAAAACTTTGCCCTATGCTGCTAATAAGAAACCCCAAATGATATTCTAATGCATGCAACTCGATTGTAAAGCAATTATACAGCCCACCCTGTATACTAATGCCCTGTCTGGCACAGCCTGGGTCAAGACATCCCAAACGACACCCAGACAGCTGGCCCCAACCTGGACACATAGGACCCGCTATGGCTGTAGGTCGTCAATCTTCCCAACCTCGGTTTTCAGGCTTCAGAACCTAGACCTTATCTCCAATCACTGCCCAGGGGTGAACGTGATGCAGAAATTAGAATTCCTCCTTCCCCATGGCCAGAAACCTTGTGGTTGGCATGTTGTCCAACGTTCAATGTGGGAAAACCTGCATTGTCCGAAAGGCCACGCCAGTGCTTGAGGGCCGCCTAGGGCACAGACATGCATTGTGACCTGCAGCGTGAGTCCCGTATTAAAGTAACGCCTCTCAGTGGCTGGACCGAGATCCTGCATATGGGGCTTGTCATATCCATAGGCCCCCAGGCTTAGCCAGAGGGCGAGTATTCCAGTTGTCAGTACCCACTGCTATGCTCTAGAATCCCTCTACTGGGGGGACACATGAAGCAGAAAACAGGACACTTCCCTTCCCACAGAATGACCCCAAACTCTTGGGGGCTGGACAAACTACCAGAGAGGGAGACTTCTACGACCCATGAGGCAACTCCTACATTAAACGGCCATTGTGGACAAAACATCCAGAGACAAAAGCCTGAGCGACTGCCTCCCTCTCACCCTTCCTTCATATCCAGAGGAGCTCCCCTCATGGACTGTAGATCAGGCCTGCCGTAACCTCGGCCCCAAACCTGAGCTGAGTTAGGGTTTTTGGATGTCTGTCTGCACAGCCATGGCCCACACAGCCTCCAGGCTGGGGTCTCTGGAGCCACACCACAGAACTGTGCCTGCTCTCTCCTAAGAAACTGCCCATTCCATTGGCCACAACTCTACAAAATAGTAGAAACCTCAAGGTCCCCAAGGACATCCCACTACCACAAGCCGCACTGGACAAATAGGGGCATTATGACACAAGCTGAGCAACTACTACCTCCATGCAGACACACAGACAGATATCCGCAGAGACAGAAGATTGAACCAGACAGGCCCCTAGGCCCTATTATGAACTCTTGCTTTGGTGTCCAGGTATCACTCCTCAGAGGCCTGGGTTCGAAGACCAGCATACGGGGCTTTCCTGAGGCACCAGACAGAAGACCTCTCATCTCCACATGGGAAGCTTCCTTGTTGGAATTGTGTCAAGCCCTTCGGGTTGGAGAATCCTGCAGAGTCCCTTAGCTACTGCCACATTCCAAGGTCTCCATGGCCACCAACCCACATTATGACTCATCCTCGGCAGAGTCCATTTAAACTCAGGCTTCTGGGTAGCTCACCCAAGAGCCCGCAGATTGAGCGTGCCTTGTCTCCACCAGGCAATGGGAAGGTGAGTTGGCGTTTCTCGGCATCCATACTTAGGGCCCTTCTCTCGAGTCTTTCTGTATGGGGCATCCTGGAACCATCCAATAGTACTCGACTGTCCTGAAGAAGGAAACTTTGAAGTTTGAAGCAGCTCACAACTCCCAGCGTAGGGAAACCTCCCTGGCCTCATGACGCCCCCACCCCCTTCAGGAAGGGGCCGTCATGGACACAAACTCCAGCTTGAGGCTACATCTGATAATCGCCCGGACCTCACGTGCAGGAGATCTCGATTCAGCCTCTGCAGAGTGGGCCTGCCATGCTCTTGGCCCCAAAACTTGTGCTAGCTTGTGTTTTCAGACTTTCTTCCTCACAATCCTGGCCACACCCCTCCAGTTTGGCAATTCTGGAGACACAATGCAGCACTCTGCCTGCCCTCCAGAAGAAAATGTTGCCCTATAGGGCTAACCAGAAACGCCAAATGAGTAACAACCTGCATGCCACTCGACCATACCCCAATTATACAGTCTAGCCTGTGCACTAAAGCCCTGTCTGACACAGCCTGAGGGCAGACCTCCAGTCCAACACCCAGACAGCTGGCCATACACAGAGCATATCACACCCACAATGGCTTTAGGCCATCATCTCTACCCAACCTCAGTTTTCACCTTCAGAACATAGACCTTATCTCCACTCACTGCTCAGGAGTGAACGTGATGCAAGAATCACAACTTCTCCTTCGCCTTGGCAAGAAACCTAGTGGTTGGCATGTTGTCCAATGTTCATTGTAGGAGAAAGCAGCATGGACTATGAGGCCCCACCTATCCCTGAGGGCCACAATGTGCACAAACACACATTGTGACCCTCAGCGTGAGCCCTATCCTCATGTAAAGCCTCTTAGTGACTGGAACAACAGCCCCCATATGGGGCTTGCCAAGCCCCTAGTCCCCCAATCTCAACCAGAGTTCGAGATGTCTAGTCACCCCTCTCAGGGCTCTACTCGGGAATCCCTCTTTGGTGGGACACTTGAGGTAAAAAAAAAAAATACAGAAAGGACTCTTCCAATCCACAGAATGATCCCAACCACTTGGGATCAGGCCAAATCACCAGAGAAAGAATTGTCCATGGCCCTTGAGGACACCCCGACATTCCACGGCCACCATTGACACAAAATCCAGAGACAAAACCCTGAGCAAGCGCCACATACTCGCCCTTTGTTCATAGCCTGGAAAATTCTCAGGGTCTGTAGATCGAGCCTTCATACATACATCCCCAAACCTAAGCTGAGTTTGTGTTTTCAGACTTCTGTCCCCACAGCCCTGGACCACACACGGTCCACACTTGGGTCCCTGGAGCCACACCTCAGGACTGTGCTTCCCTTTCAAGGGAATTCTTCCCATTCCATTGGCCACAACCTTGCAAATTAGGAAAAACCTCCAAAGTCACCGAGGCCACCCCAATAGTGTAGGCCGCCCAGAACAAACAGGGGTGATCTCAAACCAGCTGAGCAACTACCTCCACTCAGACAACAGATGTCCCCAGAGAAGAATATTGAACCGGACAGGCCCCTAGGCCCTTATCAGATCCATTGCTTTGGTTTCCAGGCATCTGTCCTCAGAGGCCTCGTTTCCAATACCAGCATATGGTGGTTTCCTGAGGCACCAATAAGAACAAATCTCGTCTCCCCATGGAAAACTTGCTCATTGGAGCTTTGTCATAACCTCTGGTTAGGAGAATCCTTCAGGGCCCTGGTGCCACTGCCCCATACCAAGGTCTCCATGGACTCAAACCAGCATTAAGACCATCCTCAGGAAAGTCCATTTCAACTCAGCCCCCTCTGTTGCTACCCCAAGCCAGCAGATCAAACGTTTCTTGTTGCTAGGAGACAATTGGAATGTGAGGCTGGCTGCCCAGGCATCCATACTTAGAACCCTGTTCTGGAAAAATACCTTATAAGACGTCCTGGAGCCATCCAACAAATCTTAATTGTCCCACAGAAGGAATCCTTGCGGTTTGGAGCATCTCACAACTCCAATAGTGGGAAAACCCCCATGGCCTCATAATGCCCCCCCTTCCTGAAGGGGCCAACATGGACAGAAACTCAAACCTGAGTCAAAGTCTGAACCTCGACCTGACTTCAGACGCATGAGATCTCAATTCAGCTCTGCAGAGTGTGCCTGCCATGTCCTTGCTTCGAAACCTAAGCCTAGCTTGTGTTCTCAGACTTCCGTCCTCACTCTCCTGGCCCACAAGCCCTCCAGTTTGGGAATTCCGAAGCCACAATGCAGCACTCTGCCTGCCCTCCAGAAGAAAAACTTTGCCCTATGCTGCTAATAAGAAACCCCAAATGATATTCTAATGCATGCAACTCGATTGTAAAGCAATTATACAGCCCACCCTGTATACTAATGCCCTGTCTGGCACAGCCTGGGTCAAGACATCCCAAACGACACCCAGACAGCTGGCCCCAACCTGGACACATAGGACCCGCTATGGCTGTAGGTCGTCAATCTTCCCAACCTCGGTTTTCAGGCTTCAGAACCTAGACCTTAACTCCAATCACTGCCCAGGGGTGAACGTGATGCAGAAATTAGAATTCCTCCTTCCCCATGGCCAGAAACCTTGTGGTTGGCATGTTGTCCAACGTTCAATGTGGGAAAACCTGCATTGTCCGAAAGGCCACGCCAGTGCTTGAGGGCCGCCTAGGGCACAGACATGCATTGTGACCTGCAGCGTGAGTCCCGTATTAAAGTAACGCCTCTCAGTGGCTGGACCGAGATCCTGCATATGGGGCTTGTCATATCCATAGGCCCCCAGGCTTAGCCAGAGGGCGAGTATTCCAGTTGTCAGTACCCACTGCTATGCTCTAGAATCCCTCTACTGGGGGGACACATGAAGCAGAAAACAGGACACTTCCCTTCCCACAGAATGACCCCAAACTCTTGGGGGCTGGACAAACTACCAGAGAGGGAGACTTCTACGACCCATGAGGCAACTCCTACATTAAACGGCCATTGTGGACAAAACATCCAGAGACAAAAGCCTGAGCGACTGCCTCCCTCTCACCCTTCCTTCATATCCAGAGGAGCTCCCCTCATGGACTGTAGATCAGGCCTGCCGTAACCTCGGCCCCAAACCTGAGCTGAGTTAGGGTTTTTGGATGTCTGTCTGCACAGCCATGGCCCACACAGCCTCCAGGCTGGGGTCTCTGGAGCCACACCACAGAACTGTGCCTGCTCTCTCCTAAGAAACTGCCCATTCCATTGGCCACAACTCTACAAAATAGTAGAAACCTCAAGGTCCCCAAGGACATCCCACTACCACAAGCCGCACTGGACAAATAGGGGCATTATGACACAAGCTGAGCAACTACTACCTCCATGCAGACACACAGACAGATATCCGCAGAGACAGAAGATTGAACCAGACAGGCCCCTAGGCCCTATTATGAACTCTTGCTTTGGTGTCCAGGTATCACTCCTCAGAGGCCTGGGTTCGAAGACCAGCATACGGGGCTTTCCTGAGGCACCAGACAGAAGACCTCTCATCTCCACATGGGAAGCTTCCTTGTTGGAATTGTGTCAAGCCCTTCGGGTTGGAGAATCCTGCAGAGTCCCTTAGCTACTGCCACATTCCAAGGTCTCCATGGCCACCAACCCACATTATGACTCATCCTCGGCAGAGTCCATTTAAACTCAGGCTTCTGGGTAGCTCACCCAAGAGCCCGCAGATTGAGCGTGCCTTGTCTCCACCAGGAAATGGGAAGGTGAGTTGGCGTTTCTCGGCATCCATACTTAGGGCCCTTCTCTCGAGTCTTTCTGTATGGGGCATCCTGGAACCATCCAATAGTACTCGACTGTCCTGAAGAAGGAAACTTTGAAGTTTGAAGCAGCTCACAACTCCCAGCGTAGGGAAACCTCCCTGGCCTCATGACGCCCCCACCCCCTTCAGGAAGGGGCCGTCATGGACACAAACTCCAGCTTGAGGCTACATCTGATAATCGCCCGGACCTCACGTGCAGGAGATCTCGATTCAGCCTCTGCAGAGTGGGCCTGCCATGCTCTTGGCCCCAAAACTTGTGCTAGCTTGTGTTTTCAGACTTTCTTCCTCACAATCCTGGCCACACCCCTCCAGTTTGGCAATTCTGGAGACACAATGCAGCACTCTGCCTGCCCTCCAGAAGAAAATGTTGCCCTATAGGGCTAACCAGAAACGCCAAATGAGTAACAACCTGCATGCCACTCGACCATACCCCAATTATACAGTCTAGCCTGTGCACTAAAGCCCTGTCTGACACAGCCTGAGGGCAGACCTCCAGTCCAACACCCAGACAGCTGGCCATACACAGAGCATATCACACCCACAATGGCTTTAGGCCATCATCTCTACCCAACCTCAGTTTTCACCTTCAGAACATAGACCTTATCTCCACTCACTGCTCAGGAGTGAACGTGATGCAAGAATCACAACTTCTCCTTCGCCTTGGCAAGAAACCTAGTGGTTGGCATGTTGTCCAATGTTCATTGTAGGAGAAAGCAGCATGGACTATGAGGCCCCACCTATCCCTGAGGGCCACAATGTGCACAAACACACATTGTGACCCTCAGCGTGAGCCCTATCCTCATGTAAAGCCTCTTAGTGACTGGAACAACAGCCCCCATATGGGGCTTGCCAAGCCCCTAGTCCCCCAATCTCAACCAGAGTTCGAGATGTCTAGTCACCCCTCTCAGGGCTCTACTCGGGAATCCCTCTTTGGTGGGACACTTGAGGTAAAAAAAAAAAATACAGAAAGGACTCTTCCAATCCACAGAATGATCCCAACCACTTGGGATCAGGCCAAATCACCAGAGAAAGAATTGTCCATGGCCCTTGAGGACACCCCGACATTCCACGGCCACCATTGACACAAAATCCAGAGACAAAACCCTGAGCAAGCGCCACATACTCGCCCTTTGTTCATAGCCTGGAAAATTCTCAGGGTCTGTAGATCGAGCCTTCATACATACATCCCCAAACCTAAGCTGAGTTTGTGTTTTCAGACTTCTGTCCCCACAGCCCTGGACCACACACGGTCCACACTTGGGTCCCTGGAGCCACACCTCAGGACTGTGCTTCCCTTTCAAGGGAATTCTTCCCATTCCATTGGCCACAACCTTGCAAATTAGGAAAAACCTCCAAAGTCACCGAGGCCACCCCAATAGTGTAGGCCGCCCAGAACAAACAGGGGTGATCTCAAACCAGCTGAGCAACTACCTCCACTCAGACAACAGATGTCCCCAGAGAAGAATATTGAACCGGACAGGCCCCTAGGCCCTTATCAGATCCATTGCTTTGGTTTCCAGGCATCTGTCCTCAGAGGCCTCGTTTCCAATACCAGCATATGGTGGTTTCCTGAGGCACCAATAAGAACAAATCTCGTCTCCCCATGGAAAACTTGCTCATTGGAGCTTTGTCATAACCTCTGGTTAGGAGAATCCTTCAGGGCCCTGGTGCCACTGCCCCATACCAAGGTCTCCATGGACTCAAACCAGCATTAAGACCATCCTCAGGAAAGTCCATTTCAACTCAGCCCCCTCTGTTGCTACCCCAAGCCAGCAGATCAAACGTTTCTTGTTGCTAGGAGACAATTGGAATGTGAGGCTGGCTGCCCAGGCATCCATACTTAGAACCCTGTTCTGGAAAAATACCTTATAAGACGTCCTGGAGCCATCCAACAAATCTTAATTGTCCCACAGAAGGAATCCTTGCGGTTTGGAGCATCTCACAACTCCAATAGTGGGAAAACCCCCATGGCCTCATAATGCCCCCCCCTTCCTGAAGGGGCCAACATGGACAGAAACTCAAACCTGAGTCAAAGTCTGAACCTCGACCTGACTTCAGACGCATGAGATCTCAATTCAGCTCTGCAGAGTGTGCCTGCCATGTCCTTGCTTCGAAACCTAAGCCTAGCTTGTGTTCTCAGACTTCCGTCCTCACTCTCCTGGCCCACAAGCCCTCCAGTTTGGGAATTCCGAAGCCACAATGCAGCACTCTGCCTGCCCTCCAGAAGAAAAACTTTGCCCTATGCTGCTAATAAGAAACCCCAAATGATATTCTAATGCATGCAACTCGATTGTAAAGCAATTATACAGCCCACCCTGTATACTAATGCCCTGTCTGGCACAGCCTGGGTCAAGACATCCCAAACGACACCCAGACAGCTGGCCCCAACCTGGACACATAGGACCCGCTATGGCTGTAGGTCGTCAATCTTCCCAACCTCGGTTTTCAGGCTTCAGAACCTAGACCTTAACTCCAATCACTGCCCAGGGGTGAACGTGATGCAGAAATTAGAATTCCTCCTTCCCCATGGCCAGAAACCTTGTGGTTGGCATGTTGTCCAACGTTCAATGTGGGAAAACCTGCATTGTCCGAAAGGCCACGCCAGTGCTTGAGGGCCGCCTAGGGCACAGACATGCATTGTGACCTGCAGCGTGAGTCCCGTATTAAAGTAACGCCTCTCAGTGGCTGGACCGAGATCCTGCATATGGGGCTTGTCATATCCATAGGCCCCCAGGCTTAGCCAGAGGGCGAGTATTCCAGTTGTCAGTACCCACTGCTATGCTCTAGAATCCCTCTACTGGGGGGACACATGAAGCAGAAAACAGGACACTTCCCTTCCCACAGAATGACCCCAAACTCTTGGGGGCTGGACAAACTACCAGAGAGGGAGACTTCTACGACCCATGAGGCAACTCCTACATTAAACGGCCATTGTGGACAAAACATCCAGAGACAAAAGCCTGAGCGACTGCCTCCCTCTCACCCTTCCTTCATATCCAGAGGAGCTCCCCTCATGGACTGTAGATCAGGCCTGCCGTAACCTCGGCCCCAAACCTGAGCTGAGTTAGGGTTTTTGGATGTCTGTCTGCACAGCCATGGCCCACACAGCCTCCAGGCTGGGGTCTCTGGAGCCACACCACAGAACTGTGCCTGCTCTCTCCTAAGAAACTGCCCATTCCATTGGCCACAACTCTACAAAATAGTAGAAACCTCAAGGTCCCCAAGGACATCCCACTACCACAAGCCGCACTGGACAAATAGGGGCATTATGACACAAGCTGAGCAACTACTACCTCCATGCAGACACACAGACAGATATCCGCAGAGACAGAAGATTGAACCAGACAGGCCCCTAGGCCCTATTATGAACTCTTGCTTTGGTGTCCAGGTATCACTCCTCAGAGGCCTGGGTTCGAAGACCAGCATACGGGGCTTTCCTGAGGCACCAGACAGAAGACCTCTCATCTCCACATGGGAAGCTTCCTTGTTGGAATTGTGTCAAGCCCTTCGGGTTGGAGAATCCTGCAGAGTCCCTTAGCTACTGCCACATTCCAAGGTCTCCATGGCCACCAACCCACATTATGACTCATCCTCGGCAGAGTCCATTTAAACTCAGGCTTCTGGGTAGCTCACCCAAGAGCCCGCAGATTGAGCGTGCCTTGTCTCCACCAGGAAATGGGAAGGTGAGTTGGCGTTTCTCGGCATCCATACTTAGGGCCCTTCTCTCGAGTCTTTCTGTATGGGGCATCCTGGAACCATCCAATAGTACTCGACTGTCCTGAAGAAGGAAACTTTGAAGTTTGAAGAAGCTCACAACTCCCAGCGTAGGGAAACCTCCCTGGCCTCATGACGCCCCCACCCCCTTCAGGAAGGGGCCGTCATGGACACAAACTCCAGCTTGAGGCTACATCTGATAATCGCCCGGACCTCACGTGCAGGAGATCTCGATTCAGCCTCTGCAGAGTGGGCCTGCCATGCTCTTGGCCCCAAAACTTGTGCTAGCTTGTGTTTTCAGACTTTCTTCCTCACAATCCTGGCCACACCCCTCCAGTTTGGCAATTCTGGAGACACAATGCAGCACTCTGCCTGCCCTCCAGAAGAAAATGTTGCCCTATAGGGCTAACCAGAAACGCCAAATGAGTAACAACCTGCATGCCACTCGACCATACCCCAATTATACAGTCTAGCCTGTGCACTAAAGCCCTGTCTGACACAGCCTGAGGGCAGACCTCCAGTCCAACACCCAGACAGCTGGCCATACACAGAGCATATCACACCCACAATGGCTTTAGGCCATCATCTCTACCCAACCTCAGTTTTCACCTTCAGAACATAGACCTTATCTCCACTCACTGCTCAGGAGTGAACGTGATGCAAGAATCACAACTTCTCCTTCGCCTTGGCAAGAAACCTAGTGGTTGGCATGTTGTCCAATGTTCATTGTAGGAGAAAGCAGCATGGACTATGAGGCCCCACCTATCCCTGAGGGCCACAATGTGCACAAACACACATTGTGACCCTCAGCGTGAGCCCTATCCTCATGTAAAGCCTCTTAGTGACTGGAACAACAGCCCCCATATGGGGCTTGCCAAGCCCCTAGTCCCCCAATCTCAACCAGAGTTCGAGATGTCTAGTCACCCCTCTCAGGGCTCTACTCGGGAATCCCTCTTTGGTGGGACACTTGAGGTAAAAAAAAAAAATACAGAAAGGACTCTTCCAATCCACAGAATGATCCCAACCACTTGGGATCAGGCCAAATCACCAGAGAAAGAATTGTCCATGGCCCTTGAGGACACCCCGACATTCCACGGCCACCATTGACACAAAATCCAGAGACAAAACCCTGAGCAAGCGCCACATACTCGCCCTTTGTTCATAGCCTGGAAAATTCTCAGGGTCTGTAGATCGAGCCTTCATACATACATCCCCAAACCTAAGCTGAGTTTGTGTTTTCAGACTTCTGTCCCCACAGCCCTGGACCACACACGGTCCACACTTGGGTCCCTGGAGCCACACCTCAGGACTGTGCTTCCCTTTCAAGGGAATTCTTCCCATTCCATTGGCCACAACCTTGCAAATTAGGAAAAACCTCCAAAGTCACCGAGGCCACCCCAATAGTGTAGGCCGCCCAGAACAAACAGGGGTGATCTCAAACCAGCTGAGCAACTACCTCCACTCAGACAACAGATGTCCCCAGAGAAGAATATTGAACCGGACAGGCCCCTAGGCCCTTATCAGATCCATTGCTTTGGTTTCCAGGCATCTGTCCTCAGAGGCCTCGTTTCCAATACCAGCATATGGTGGTTTCCTGAGGCACCAATAAGAACAAATCTCGTCTCCCCATGGAAAACTTGCTCATTGGAGCTTTGTCATAACCTCTGGTTAGGAGAATCCTTCAGGGCCCTGGTGCCACTGCCCCATACCAAGGTCTCCATGGACTCAAACCAACATTAAGACCATCCTCAGGAAAGTCCATTTCAACTCAGCCCCCTCTGTTGCTACCCCAAGCCAGCAGATCAAACGTTTCTTGTTGCTAGGAGACAATTGGAATGTGAGGCTGGCTGCCCAGGCATCCATACTTAGAACCCTGTTCTGGAAAAATACCTTATAAGACGTCCTGGAGCCATCCAACAAATCTTAATTGTCCCACAGAAGGAATCCTTGCGGTTTGGAGCATCTCACAACTCCAATAGTGGGAAAACCCCCATGGCCTCATAATGCCCCCCCCTTCCTGAAGGGGCCAACATGGACAGAAACTCAAACCTGAGTCAAAGTCTGAACCTCGACCTGACTTCAGACGCATGAGATCTCAATTCAGCTCTGCAGAGTGTGCCTGCCATGTCCTTGCTTCGAAACCTAAGCCTAGCTTGTGTTCTCAGACTTCCGTCCTCACTCTCCTGGCCCACAAGCCCTCCAGTTTGGGAATTCCGAAGCCACAATGCAGCACTCTGCCTGCCCTCCAGAAGAAAAACTTTGCCCTATGCTGCTAATAAGAAACCCCAAATGATATTCTAATGCATGCAACTCGATTGTAAAGCAATTATACAGCCCACCCTGTATACTAATGCCCTGTCTGGCACAGCCTGAGACAAGACATCCCAAACGACACCCAGACAGCTGGCCCTAACCTGGACACATAGGACCCGCTATGGCTGTAGGTCGTCATCTCTTCCCAACCTCGGTTTTCAGGCTTCAGAACCTAGACCTTATCTCCAATCACTGCCCAGGGGTGAACGTGATGCAGAAATTAGAATTCCTCCTTCCCCATGGCCAGAAACCTTGTGGTTGGCATGTTGTCCAACGTTCAATGTGGGAAAACCTGCATTGTCCGAAAGGCCACGCCAGTGCTTGAGGGCCGCCTAGGGCACAGACATGCATTGTGACCTGCAGCGTGAGTCCCGTATTAAAGTAACGCCTCACAGTGGCTGGACCAAGATCCTGCATATGGGGCTTGTCATATCCATAGGCCCCCAGGCTTAACCAGAGGGCGAGTATTCCAGTTGTCAGTACCCACTGCTATGCTCTAGAATCCCTCTACTGGGGGGACACATGAAGCAGAAAACAGGACACTTCCCTTCCCACAGAATGACCCCAAACTCTTGGGGGCTGGACAAACTACCAGAGAGGGAGAATTCTACGACCCATGAGGCAACTCCTATATTAAACGGCCATTGTGGACAAAACATCCAGAGACAAAAGCCTGAGCGACTGCCTCCCTCTCACCCTTCTTTCATATCCAGAGGAGCTCCCCTCATGGACTGTAGATCAGGCCTGCTGTAACTTCGGCTCCAAACCTGAGCTGAGTTAGGGTTTTTGGATGTCTGTCTGCACAGCCATGGCCTACACAGCCTCCAGGCTGGGGTCTCTGGAGCCACACCACAGAACTGTGCCTGCTCTCTCCTAAGAAACTGCCCATTCCATTGGCCACAACTCTACAAAATAGTAGAAACCTCAAGGTCCCCAAGGACATCCCACTACCGCAAGCCGCACTGGACAAATAGGGGCATTATGACACAAGCTGAGCAACTACTACCTCCATGCAGACACACAGACAGATATCCGCAGAGACAGAAGATTGAACCAGACAGGCCCCTAGGCCCTATTATGAACTCTTGCTTTGGTGTCCAGGTATCACTCCTCAGAGGCCTGGGTTGGAAGACCAGCATACGGGGCTTTCCTGAGGCACCAGACAGAAGACCTCTCATCTCCACATGGGAAGCTTCCTTGTTGGAGTTGTGTCAAGCCCTTCGGGTTGGAGAATCCTGCAGAGTCCCTTAACTACTGCCACATTCCAAGGTCTCCATGGCCACCAACCCACATTATGACTCATCCTCGGCAGAGTCCATTTAAACTCAGGCTTCTGGGTAGCTCACCCAAGAGCCCGCAGATTGAGCGTGCCTTGTCTCCACCAGGCAATGGGAAGGTGAGTTGGCGTTTCTCGGCATCCATGCTTAGGGCCCTGCACTCGAGTCTTTCTGTATGGGGCATCCTGGAACCATTCAATAGTACTCGACTGTCCTGAAGAAGGAAACTTTGAAGTATGGAGCAGCTCACAACTCCCAGCGTAGGGAAACCTCCCTGGCCTCATGACGCCCCCACCCCCTTCAGGATGGGGCCGTCATGGACACAAACTCCAGCTTGAGGCAACATCTGATAATCGCCTGGACCTCACGTGCAGGAGATCTCGATTCAGCCTCTGCAGAGTGGGCCTGCCATGCTCTTGGCCCCAAAACTCGTGCTAGCTTGTGTTTTCAGACTTCCTTCCTCACAATCCTGGCCACACCCCTCCAGTTTGGCAATTCTGGAGACACAATGCAGCACTCTGCCTGCCCTCCAGAAGAAAAATGTTGCCCTATAGGGCTAACCAGAAACGCCAAATGAGTAACAACATGCATGCCACTCGACCATACCCCAATTATAGTCTAGCCTGTGCACTAAAGCCCTGTCTGACACAGCCTGAGGGCAGACCTCCAGTCCAACACCCAGACAGCTGGCCATACACAGAGCATATCACACCCACAATGGCCTTAGGCCATCATCTCTACCCAATCTCAGTTTTCACCTTCAGAACCTAGACCTTATCTCCACTCACTGCTCAGGAGTGAACGTGATGCAAGAATCACAACTTCTCCTTCGCCTTGGCAAGAAACCTAGTGGTTGGCATGTTGTCCAATGTTCATTGTAGGAGAAAGCAGCATGGACTATGAGGCCCCACCTATCCCTGAGGGCCACAATGTGCACAAACACACATTGTGACCCTCAGCGTGAGCCCTATCCTCATGTAAAGCCTCTTAGTGACTGGAACAACAGCCCCCATATGGGGCTTGCCAAGCCCCTAGTCCCCCAATTTCAACCAGAGTTCGAGATGTCTAGTCACCCCTACTCAGTGCTCTACTCGGGAATCCCTCTTTGGTGAGACAGTTGAGGTAAAAAAAAAAAATACAGAAAGGACTCTTCCCATCCACAGAATGATCCCAACCACTTGGGATCAGGCCAAATCACCAGAGAAAGAATTGTCCATGGCCCTTGAGGACACCCCGACATTCCACGGCCACCATTGACACAAAATCCAGAGACAAAACCCTGAGCAAGCGCCACATACTCGCCCTTTGTTCATAGCCCGGAAAATTCTCACGGTCTGTAGATTGAGCCTTCATACATATATCCCCAAACCTAAGCTGAGTTTGTGTTTTCAGACTTCTGTCCGCACAGGCCTGGACCACACACGCTCCACACTTGGGTCCCTGGAGCCACACCTCAGGACTGTGCTTCCCTTTCAAGGGAATTCTTCCCATTCCATTGGCCACAACCTTGCAAATTAGGAAAAACCTCCAACGTCACCGAGGCCATCCCAATAGTGTAGGCCGCCCAGAACAAACAGGGGTGATCTCAAACCAGCTGAGCAACTACCTCCACTCAGACAACAGATGTCCCCAGAGAAGAATATTGAACCGGACAGGCCCCTAGGCCCTAATCAGATCCATTGCTTTGGTTTCCAGGCATCTGTCCTCAGAGGCCTCGTTTCCAATACCAGCATATGGCGGTTTCCTGAGGCACCAATAAGAACAAATCTCGTCTCCCCATGGAAAACTTGCTCATTGGAGCTTTGTCATAACCTCTGGTTAGGAGAATCCTTCAGGGCCCTGGTGCCACTGCCCCATACCAAGGTCTCCATGGACCCAAACCAGCATTAAGACCATCCTCAGGAAAGTCCATTTCAACTCAGCCCCCTCTGTTGCTACCCCAAGCCAGCAGATCAAACGTTTCTTGTTGCTAGGAGACAATTGGAATGTGAGGCTGGCTGCCCAGGCATCCATACTTAGAACCCTGTTCTGGAAAAATACCTTATAAGACGTCCTGGAGCCATCCAACAAATCTTAATTGTCCCACAGAAGGAATCCTTGCGGTGTGGAGCATCTCACAACTCCAATAGTGGGAAAACCCCCATGGCCTCATAATGCCCCCCCCTTCCTGAAGGGGCCAACATGGACAGAAACTCAAACCTGAGCCAAAGTCTGAACCTCGACCTGACTTCAGACGCATGAGATCTCAATTCAGCTCTGCAGAGTGTGCCTGCCATGTCCTTGCCCCGAAACCTAAGCCTAGCTTGTGTTCTCAGACTTCCGTCCTCACTCTCCTGGCCCACAAGCCCTCCAGTTTGGGAATTCCGAAGCCACAATGCAGCACTCTGCCTGCCCTCCAGAAGAAAACCTTTGCCCTATGCTGCTAATAAGAAACCCCAAATGATTTTCTAATGCATGCCACTCGATTGTAAAGCAATTATACAGCCCACCCTGTATTCTAATGCCCTGTCTGGCACAGCCTGGGTCAAGACATCCCAAACGACACCCAGACAGCTGGCCCCAACCTGGACACATAGGACCCGCTATGGCTGTAGGTCGTCATTCTTCCCAACCTCGGTTTTCAGGCTTCAGAACCTAGACCTTAGCTCCAATCACTGCCCAGGGGTGAACGTGATGCAGAAATTAGAATTCCTCCTTCCCCATGGCCAGAAACCTTGTGGTTGGCATGTTGTCCAACGTTCAATGTGGGAAAACCTGCATTGTCCGAAAGGCCACGCCAGTGCTTGAGGGCCTATAGGGCACAGACATGCATTGTGACCTGCAGCGTGAGTCTCGTATTAAAGTAACGCCTCTCAGTGGCTGGACCAAGATCCTGCATATGGGGCTTGTCATATCCATAGGCCACCAGGCTTAACCAGAGGGCGAGTATTCCAGTTGTCAGTACCCACTGCTATGCTCTAGAATCCCTCTACTGGGGGGACACATGAAGCAGAAAACAGGACACTTCCCTTCCCACAGAATGACCCCAAACTCTTGGGGGCTGGACAAACTACCAGAGAGGGAGACTTCTACGACCCATGAGGCAACTCCTACATTAAACGGCCATTGTGGACAAAACATCCAGAGACAAAAGCCTGAGCGACTGCCTCCCTCTCACCCTTCTTTCATATCCAGAGGAGCTCCCCTCATGGACTGTAGATCAGGCCTGCCGTAACCTCGGCCCCAAATCTGAGCTGAGTTAGGGTTTTTGGATGTCTGTCTGCACAGCCATGGCCCACACAGCCTCCAGGCTGGGGTCTCTGGAGCCACACCACAGAACTGTGCCTGCTCTCTCCTAAGAAACTGCCCATTCCATTGGCCACAACTCTACAAAATAGTAGAAACCTCAAGGTCCCCAAGGACATCCCACTACCGCAAGCCGCACTGGACAAATAGGGGCATTATGACACAAGCTGAGCAACTACTACCTCCATGCAGACACACAGACAGATATCCGCAGAGACAGAAGATTGAACCAGACAGGCCCCTAGGCCCTATTATGAACTCTTGCTTTGGTGTCCAGGTATCACTCCTCAGAGGCCTGGGTTCGAAGACCAGCATACGGGGCTTTCCTGAGGCACCAGACAGAAGACCTCTCATCTCCACATGGGAAGCTTCCTTGTTGGAGTTGTGTCAAGCCCTTCGGGTTGGAGAATCCTGCAGAGTCCCTTAACTACTGCCACATTCCAAGGTCTCCATGGCCACCAACCCACATTATGACTCATCCTCGGCAGAGTCCATTTAAACTCAGGCTTCTGGGTAGCTCACCCAAGAGCCAGCAGATTGAGCGTGCCTTGTCTCCACCAGGCAATGGGAAGGTGAGTTGGCGTTTCTCGGCATCCATGCTTAGGGCCCTGTTCTCTAGTCTTTCTGTATGGGGCATCCTGGAACCATCCAATAGTACTCGACTGTCCTGAAGAAGGAAACTTTGAAGTATGGAGCAGCTCACAACTCCCAGCGTAGGGAAACCTCCCTGGCCTCATGACGCCCCCACCCCCTTCAAGATGGAGCCGTCATGGACACAAACTCCAGCTTGAGGCAACATCTGATATGGCCTGGACCTCACGTGCAGAAGATCTCGATTCAGCCTCTGCAGAGTGGGCCTGCCAAGCTCTTGGCCCCAAAACTCGTGCTAGCTTGCGTTTTCAGACTTCCTTCCTCACAATCCTGGCCACACCCCTCCAGTTAGGCAATTCTGGAGACACAATGCAGCACTCTGCCTGCCCTCCAGAAGAAAAATGTTGCCCTATAGGGCTAACCAGAAACGCCAAATGAGTAACAACCTGCATGCCACTCGACCATACCCCAATTATACAGTCTAGCCTGTGCACTAAAGCCCTGTCTGACACAGCCTGAGGGCAGACCTCCAGTCCAACACCCAGACAGCTGGCCGTACACAGAGCATATCACACCCACAATGGCTTTAGGCCATCATCTCTACCCAACCTCAGTTTTCACCTTCAGAACCTAGACCTTATCTCCACTCACTGCTCAGGAGTGAACGTGATGCAAGAATCAGAACTTCTCCTTCGCCTTGGCAAGAAACCTAGTGGTTGGCATGTTGTCCAATGTTCATTGTAGGAGAAAGCAGCATGGACTATGAGGCCCCACCTATCCCTGAGGGCCACAATGTGCACAAACACACATTGTGACCCTCAGCGTGAGCCCTATCCTCATGTAAAGCCTCTTAGTGACTGGAACAACAGCCCCCATATGGGGCTTGCCAAGCCCCTAGTCCCCCAATCTCAACCAGAGTTCGAGAAGTCTAATCACCCCTACTCAGGGCTCTACTCTGGAATCCCTCTTTGGTGGGACACCTGAGGTAAAAAAAAAAAAAAATACAGAAAGGACTGTTCCCATCCACAGAATGATCCCAACCACTTGGGATCAGGCCAAATCACCAGAGAAAGGATTGTCCATGGCCCGTGAGGACACCCCGACATTCCACGGCCACCATTGACACAAAATCCAGAGACAAAACCCTGAGCAAGCGCCACAAACTCGCCCTTTGTTCATAGCCCGGAAAATTCTCACGGTCGGTAGATCCAGCCTTCATACATACATCCCCAAACCTAAGCTGAGTTTGTGTTTTCAGACTTCTGTCCCCACAGTCCTGGCCCACACACCATCCAAGCTGGGGCCCCTGGAGCCACACCTCAGGACTGTGGCTTCCCTCTCCAGGGGAATTCTGCCATTTCCATTGGCCACAACCCTATAGATTAGGAGAATCCTCCAAACTCCCCCAGGCCATCCGAATTGTGTTGGCTGCCCAGGACACACAGGGATGATCTTTCACAAGTTAGGAAACCACCTCCACTCAGACCCAGAGACAGATATCCCCGTAGAATAAGATTGAACTGGACGGGCTCTTAGGCCCTAATCAGATCCATTTCTTTTGATTCCAGTCATCTCTCCTCAGAGGCCTGGTTTCCAATACCAGCATATGGGAGATTCCTTAGGCACTCATCAAAACAATTCTCTTCTCTACATAGGAAATATACTCTTTAGAGCTCCATCAAAACCTCCGGTTATGAACATCCCTCAAGGCCCCGGATCAAGCACCCCATTCCAAGGTCTACATGGACACAAATGCACATTATGACCCATCCTCAACTCACCCATTTCAAAACACCCGCCTCGGTTGCTCCCCTAGATCCAGCAGATTGAAGTTGCCTTGGCTCTATGAGACACCTGGAATGGGAGGCAGGCTGCCCACGCATCCATCCTTAGAACCCTGCTCTGGTTAACTTCCTTATGGGATGTCCTGGAGCCATCCAACATGTCTCGACTGTCCCACAGAAGGAATCATTGTGGTTCAGAGCATCTCACAATTCCCATCGTGGGAAAACCTCCATGTCCTCGTGACACCCTCCCCTTCATGAATGGGCCGTCATGGACAGAAACTCCGACCTAAGAAAACGTCTGATCCTAGCTCTGTCTTCAGGTATACGGGATCTCGAATCATCTCTGCAGAGGGTGCCTGCCGTCCCCTCACCCCGAAATCTAAGTCTGGCTTGTGTTCTCAGAATTATTTCTTCACACTCCTGGCCCACAAGCCTTCCAGTTTGGGATTTTGGAGTCACAATGTGGCACTGTGTCTTCCCTCCAGAAGAAAAACGTTGCCTCTGGGGCTACCCAGTAACCACAAATTAGTACCATCCTGCACAAAACTCGACTGCACCCCAATGATACAGTCCAGCCAGGGCACTAATTCCCTGTCTGCCACAGCTTGAGCCTGCACCTCCCAACCCACACACAACAGCTGGCCAAACAATGAGCACATCAGACACACCATGGCCTTAGGGCTTCATCTCTTCCCAACCTCAGTTTTCAGGCTTCAGAACCTAGACCTTAAATCCAATCACAGTCCAGGAGTGAAAGTGTTGCAGAAATTAGAACTCCATCTTCCCCATTGCCAGAAAATTTGTGGTTCCCATACTGTGCAACGTTCAGTGTAGGAGAAACCAGCATGGTACATTAGGCCACGCCCTGACTTGAGGGGCTCCTTGGGCACAAAAACACATTGTGAAACTCAGTGTGAGACCTATCCTCAAGGAAGGCTTCTCAGTGTCTGGACCAAGAGCTCACATAAGGGGCTTGCCATGTTCTTAGGTCCCAATGTTAACCAGAGGTCTGGTTGTCCTGTTGCCCCCACCCACGACTCTGCTCTGGAATCCCTCTTTTGGTGGTCCACCGGAGGTTAAAAAAAAAAAAATAAAAAAAAAAAAACAAAAAAACCCAGAAAGGCCTCCTCCCTTTCCACAGAATGACCCCAAACTCTTGGGATCGGGTCAAATCCCCAGAAAGGGAGCCTCATCGATGGCACATGAGGACACCCCGACATTCCATGGCAATCGGTGACACATTTCCAGAAAAAAAAAAAAAAAAAGCATGAGGAAGCACCGCACATTCGCCCTTTGTTCATATCCCGAAGAGGTCTCCTCACGGTCTATAGATCGGGCCGGCCAAGCCTACATCCCACAACCTAAGTGGAGTTTGTGTTTTCAGACTTTTGTCCAAATACCCCTGGAACACACACGCTCCACACTTGGGTCCCTGGAGCCACACCTCAGGACTGTGCTTCCCTTTCAAGGGAATTCTTCCCATTCCATTGGCCACAACCTTGCAAATTAGGAAAAACCTCCAAAGTCACCGAGGCCATCCCAATAGTGTAGGCCGCCCAGGACAAACAGGGGTGATCTCAAACCAGCGGAGCAACTACCTCCACTCAGACAACAGATGTCCCCAGAGAAGAATATTGAACCGGACAGGCCCCTAGGCCCTAATCAGATCCATTGCTTTGGTTTCCAGGCGTCTCTCCTCAGAGGCCTCGTTTCCAATACCAGCATATGGTGGTTTCCTGAGGCACCAATAGGAACAATTCTCATCTCCCCATGGAATCTTGCTCATTGGAGCTTTGTCATAACCTCTGGTTAGGAGAATCCTTCAGGGCCCTGGTGCCACTGCCCCATACCAAGGTCTCCATGGACTCAAACCAACATTAAGTCCATCCTCAGGAAAGTCCATTTCAACTCAGCCCCCTCTGTTGCTTACCCAAGCCAGCAGATCAAACGTTTATTGTTGATAGGAGACAATTGGAATGTGAGGCTGGCTGCCCAGGCATCCATACTTAGAACCCTGTTCTGGAAAAATACCTTATAAGACGTACTGGAGCCATCCAACAAATCTTAATTGTCCCACAGAAGGAATCCTTGCGGTTTGGAGCATCTCACAACTCCAAAAGTGGGAAAACCCCCATGGCCTCATAATGCCCCCCCTTCCTGAAGGGGCCAACATGGACAGAAACTCAAACCTGAGCCAAAGTCTGAACCTCGACCTGACTTCAGACGCATGAGATCTCAATTCAGCTCTGCAGAGTGTGCCTGTCATGTCCTTGCCCTGAAACCTAAGCCTAGCTTGTGTTCTCAGACTTCCGTCCTCACTCTCCTGGCCCACAAGCCCTCCAGTTTGGGAATTCCGAAGACACAATGCAGCACTCTGCCTGCCCTCAGAAGAAAAACTTTGCCCTATGCTGCTAATAAGAAACCCCAAATGATTTTCTAATGCATGCCACTCGATTGTAAAGCAATTATACAGCCCACCCTGTATACTAATGCCCTGTCTGGCACAGCCTGAGACAAGACATCCCAAACGACACCCAGACAGCTGGCCCCAACCTGGACACATAGGACCCGCTATGGCTGTAGGTCGTCAATCTTCCCAACCTCGGTTTTCAGGCTTCAGAACCTAGACCTTATCTCCAATCACTGCCCAGGGGTGAACGTGATGCAGAAATTAGAATTCCTCCTTCCCCATGGCCAGAAACCTTGTGGTTGGCATGTTGTCCAACGTTCAATGAGGGAAAACCTGCATTGTCCGAAAGGCCACGCCAGTGCTTGAGGGCCTATAGGGCACATGCATTGTGACCTGCAGCGTGAGTCCCGTATTAAAGTAACGCCTCTCAGTGGCTGGACCAAATCCTGCATATGGGGCTTGTCATATCCATAGGCCCCCAGGTTTAACCAGAGGGCGAGTATTCCAGTTGTCAGTACCCACTACTATGCTCTAGAATCCCTCTACTGGGGGGACACATGAAGCAGAAAACAGGACACTTCCCTTCCCACAGAATGACCCCAAACTCTTGGGGGCTGGACAAACTACCAGAGAGGGAGACTTCTACGACCCATGAGGCAACTCCTACATTAAACGGCCATTGTGGACAAAACATCCAGAGACAAAAGCCTGAGCGACTGCCTCCCTCTCACCCTTCTTTCATATCCAGAGGAGCTCCCCTCATGGACTGTAGATCAGGCCTGCCGTAACCTCGGCCCCAAACCTGAGCTGAGTTAGGGTTTTTGGATGTCTGTCTGCACAGCCATGGCACACACAGCCCTCAGGCTGGGGTCTCTGGAGCCACACCACAGAACTGTGCCTGCTCTCTCCTAAGAAACTGCCCATTCCATTGGCCACAACTCTACAAATTAGTAGAAACCTCAAGGTCCCCAAGGACATCCCACTACCGCAAGCCGCACTGGACAAATAGGGGCATAATGACACAAGCTGAGCAACTACTACCTCCATGCAGACACACAGACAGATATCCGCAGAGACAGAAGATTGAACCAGACAGGCCCCTAGGCCCTATTATGAACTCTTGCTTTGGTGTCCAGGTATCACTCCTCAGAGGCTTGGGTTCGAAGACCAGCATACGGGGCTTTCCTGAGGCACCAGACAGAAGACCTCTCATCTCCACATGGGAAGCTTCCTTGTTGGAGTTGTGTCAAGTCCTTCGGGTTGGAGAATCCTGCAGAGTCCCTTAGCTACTGCCACATTCCAAGGTCTCCATGGCCACCAACCCACATTAATACTCATCCTCAGGAGAGTCCATTTAAACTCAGGCTTCTGGGTAGCTCACCCAAGAGCCCGCAGATTGAGCGTGCCTTGTCTCGACCAGGGAATGGGAAGGTGAGTTGGCGTTTCTCGGCATCCATGCTTAGGGCCCTGCTCTCGAGTCTTTCTGTATGGGGCATCCTGGAACCATCCAATAATACTCGACTGTCCTGAAGAAGGAAACTTTGAAGTTTGGAGCAGCTCACAACTCCCAGCGTAGGGAAACCTCCCTGGACTCATGACGCCCCCACCCCCTTCAGGAAGGGGCCGTCATGGACACAAACTGCAGCTTGAGGCAACATCTGATACTCGCCCTGACCTCACCTGCAGGAGATCTCGATTCAGCCTCTGCAGAGTGGGCCTGCCATGCTCTTGGCCCCAAAACTCGTGCTAGCTTGTGTTTTCAGACTTCCTTCCTCACAATCCTGGCCACACCCCTCCAGTTTGGCAATTCTGGAGACACAATGCAGCACTCTGCCTGCCCTCCAGAAGAAAAATGTTGCCCTATAGGGCTAACCAGAAACGCCAAATGAGTAACAACCTGCATGCCACTCGACCATACCCCAATTATACAGTCTAGCCTGTGCACTAAAGCCCTGTCTGACACAGCCTGAGGGCAGACCTCCAGTCCAACACCTAGACAGCTGGCCATACACAGAGCATATCACACCCACAATGGCTTTAGGCCATCATCTCTACCCAACCTCAGTTTTCACCTTCAGAACCTTGAACTTATCTCCACTCACTGCTCAGGAGTGAACGTGATGCAAGAATCAGAACTTCTCCTTCGCCTTCGCAAGAAACCTAGTGGTTGGCATGTTGTCCAATGTTCATTGTAGGAGAAAGCAGCATGGACTATGAGGCCCCACCTATCCCTGAGGGCCACAATGTGCACAAACACACATTGTGACCCTCACCGTGAGCCCTATCCTCATGTAAAGCCTCTTAGTGATTGGAACAACAGCCCACATATGGGGCTTGCCAAGCCCCAGTCCCCCAATATCAACAAGAGTTCGAGATGTCTAGTCACCCCTACTCAATGCTCTACTCTGGAATCCCTCCTTGGTGGGACAACTGAGGTAAAAAAAAAAGACAGAAAGGACTCTTCCCATCCACAGAATGATCCCAACCACTTGGGATCAGGCCAAATCACCAGAGAAAGAATTGTCCATGGCCCTTGAGGGCACCCCGACATTCCACGGCCACCATTGACACAAAATCCAGAGACAAAACCCTGAGCAAGCGCCACATACTCGCCCTTTGTTCATAGCCCGGAAAATTCTCACGGTCTGTAGATCGAGCCTTCATACATACATCCCCAAACCTAAGCTGAGTTTGTGTTTTCAGACTTCTGTCCCCACAGTCCTGGCCCACACACCATCCAAGCTGGGGCCCCTGGAGCCACACCTCAGGACTGTGGCTTCCCTCTCCAGGGGAATTCTGCCATTTCCATTGGCCACAACCCTATAGATTAGGAGAATCCTCCAAACTCCCCCAGGCCATCCGAATTGTGTTGGCTGCCCAGGACACACAGGGATGATCTTTCACAAGTTAGGAAACCACCTCCACTCAGACCCAGATTCAGATATCCCCATAGAATAAGATTGAACTGGACGGGCACTTAGGCCCTAATCAGATCCATTGCTTTTGATTCCAGTCATCGCTCCTCAGAGGCCTGGTTTCCAATACCAGCATATGGGAGATTCCTTAGGCACTCATCAAAACAATTCTCTTCTCTACATAGGAAATATACTCTTTAGAGCTCCATCAAAACCTCCGGTTATGAACATCCCTCAAGGCCCCGGATCAAGCGCCCCATTCCAAGGTCTACATGGACACAAATGCACATTATGACCCATCCTCAACTCACCCATTTCAAAACACCCGCCTCGGTTGCTCCCCTAGAACCGGCAGATCGAACTTGCCTTGGCTCTATGAGACACCTGGAATGGGAGGCAGGCTGCCCACGCATCCATCCTTAGAACCCTGCTCTGGATAACTTCCTTATGGGATGTCCTGGAGCCATCCAACATGTCTCGACTGTCCCACAGAAGGAATCATTGTGGTTTGGAGCATCTCACAATTCCCATCGTGGGAAAACCTCCATGTCCTCGTGACACCCTCCCCTTCATGAATGGGCCGTCATGGACAGAAACTGCAACCTAAGAAAACGTCTGATCCTAGCTCTGTCTTCAGGTATTCTGGATCTCGAATCATCTCTGCAGAGGGTGCCTGCCGTCCCCTCACCACGAAATCTAAGTCTGGCTTGTGTTCTCAGAATTTTTTCCTCACACTCCTGGCCCACAAGCCTTCCAGTTTGGGAATTTTGGAGTCACTATGTGGCACTGTGTCTTCCCTCCAGAAGAAAAACTTTGCCCTCTGGGGCTACCCAGTAACCACAAATGAGTACCATCCTGCACAAAACTCGACTGCACCCCAATGATGCAGTCTAGCCTGGGCACTAATTCCCTGTCTTCCACAGCCTGAGCCTGCACCTCCCAACCCACACTCAACAGCTGGCCGAACACTGAGCACATCAGACACACCATGGCCTTAGGGCTTCATCTCTTCCCAACTTCATTTTTCAGGCTTCAGAACCTAGACCTTAAATCCAATCACAGTCCAGGAGTGAAAGTGTTGCAGAAATTAGAACTCCATCTTCCCCATTGCCAGAAAACTTGTGGTTCCCATACTGTGCAACGTTCAGTGTAGGATAAACCAGCATGGTACATTAGGCCACGCCCTGACTTGAGGGGCTCCTTGGGCACAAAAACACATTGTGAAACTCAGTGTGAGACCTATCCTCAAGGAAGGCCTCTCAGTTTCTGGACCAAGAGCCCACATTAGGGACTTGCCATGTTCTTAGGTCCCAATGTTAACCAGAGTTCTGGTTGTCCTGTTGCCCCCACCCATGACTCTTCTCTGGAATCCCTCTTTTGGTGGTCCACCTGAGGTAAAAAAAAAAAAAAAAAAAAAAAAAAAAAAAAAAAAAAATAAACCAAAGAAAAAAACAGAAAGGCCTTCTCCCTTCCCACAGAATGACCCCAAACTCTTGGGATCGGGTCAAATCCCCAGAAAGGGAGCCTCATCGATGGCCCATGAGGACACCCCGACATTCCATGGCAATCGGTGACACATTTCCAGGAAAAAAAATAAAAGAATGAGCAAGCACCTCACATTCGCCCTTTGTTCATATCCCGAAGAGGTTTCCTCACGGTCTATAGATCGTGCCGGCCATACCTACATCCCACAACCTAAGAGGAGTTTGTGTTTTCAGACTTTTGTCCAAATAGCCCTGGACCACACACGCTCCACACTTGGGTCCCTGGAGCCACACCTCAGGACTGTGCTTCCCTTTCAAGGGAATTCTTCCCATTCCATTGGCCACAACCTTGCAAATTAGGAAAAACCTCCAAAGTCACCGAGGCCATCCCAATAGTGTAGGCCGCCCATGACAAACAGGGGTGATCTCAAACCAGCTGAGCAACTACCTCCACTCAGACAACAGATGTCCCCAGAGAAGAATATTGAACCGGACAGGCCCCTAGGCCCTAATCAGATCCATTGCTTTGGTTTCCAGGCATCTCTCCTCAGAGGCCTCGTTTCCAATACCAGCATATGGTGGATTCCTGAGGCACCAAGAAGAACAAATCTCGTCTCCCCATGGAAACTTGCTCATTGGAGCTTTGTCATAACCTCTGGTTAGGAGAATCCTTCAGGGCCCTGGTGCCACTGCCCCATACCAAGGTCTCCATGGACTCAAAACAACATTAAGACCATCCTCAGGAAAGTCCATATCAACTCAGCCCCCTCTGTTGCTACCCCAAGCCAGCAGATCAAACGTTTCTTGTTGCTAGGAGACAATTGGAATGTGAGGCTGGCTGCCCAGGCATCCATACTTAGAACCCTTTTCTGGAAAAATACCTTATAAGACGTCCTGCAGCCATCCAACAAATCTTAATTGTCCCACAGAAGGAATCCTTGCGGTTTGGAGCATCTCACAACTCCAATAGTGGGAAAACCCCCATGGCCTCATAATGCCCCCCCCTTCCTGAAGGGGCCAACATGGACAGAAACTCAAACCTGAGCCAAAGTCTGAATCTCGACCTGACTTCAGACGCATGAGATCTCAATTCAGCTCTGCAGAGTGTGCCTGCCATGTCCTTGCCCCGAAACCTAAGCCTAGCTTGTGTTCTCAGACTTCCGTCCTCACTCTCCTGGCCCACAAGCCCTCCAGTTTGGGAATTCCGAAGCCACAATGCAGCACTCTGCCTGCCCTCCAGAAGAAAAACTTTGCCCTATGCTGCTAATAAGAAACGCCAAATGATTTTCTAATGCATGCCACTCGATTGTAAAGCAATTATACAGCCCACCCTGTATTCTAATGCCCTGTCTGGCACAGCCTGGGTCAAGACATCCCAAACGACACCCAGACAGCTGGCCCCAACCTGGACACATAGGACCCGCTATGGCTGTAGGTCGTCATTCTTCCCAACCTCGGTTTTCAGGCTTCAGAACCTAGACCTTAGCTCCAATCACTGCCCAGGGGTGAACGTGATGCAGAAATTAGAATTCCTCCTTCCCCATGGCCAGAAACCTTGTGGTTGGCATGTTGTCCAACGTTCAATGTGGGAAAACCTGCATTGCCCGAAAGGCCACGCCAGTGCTTGAGGGCCGCCTAGGGCACAGACATGCATTGTGACCTGCAGCGTGAGTCTCGTATTAAAGTAACGCCTCTCAGTGGCTGGACCAAGATCCTGCATATGGGGCTTGTCATATCCATAGGCCCCCAGGCTTAACCAGAGGGCGAGTATTCCCGTTGTCAGTACCCACTGCTATGCTCTAGAATCCCTCTACTGGGGGGACACATGAAGCAGAAAACAGGTCACTTCCCTTCCCACAGAATGACCCCAAACTCTTGGGGGCTGGACAAACTACCAGAGAGGGAGACTTCTACGACCCATGAGGCAACTCCTACATTAAACGGCCATTGTGGACAAAACATCCAGAGACAAAAGCCTGAGCGACTGCCTCCCTCTCACCCTTCTTTCATATCCAGAGGAGCTCCCATCATGGACTGTAGATCAGGCCTGCTGTAACCTCGGCCCCAAACCTGAGCTGAGTTAGGGTTTTTGGATGTCTGTCTGCACAGCCATGGCCCACACAGCCTCCAGGCTGGGGTCTCTGGAGCCACACCACAGAACTGTGCCTGCTCTCTCCTAAGAAACTGCCCATTCCATTGGCCACAACTCTACAAAATAGTAGAAACTTCAAGGTCCCCAAGGACATCCCACTACCGCAAGCCGCACTGGACAAATAGGGGCATTATGACACAAGCTGATCAACTACTACCTCCATGCAGACACACAGACAGATATCCGCAGAGACAGAAGATTGAACCAGACAGGCCCCTAGGCCCTATTATGAACTCTTGCTTTGGTGTCCAGGTATCACTCCTCAGAGGCCTGGGTCGAAGACCAGCATACGGGGCTTTCCTGAGGAACCAGACAGAAGACCTCTCATCTCCACATGGGAAGCTTCCTTGTTGGAGTTGTGTCAAGCCCTTCGGGTTGGAGAATCCTGCAGAGTCCCTTAACTACTGCCACATTCCAAGGTCTCCATGGCCACCAACCCACATTATGATTCATCCTCGGCAGAGTCCATTTAAACTCAGGCTTCTGGGTAGCTCACCCAAGAGCCAGCAGATTGAGCATGCCTTGTCTCCACCAGGCAATGGGAAGGTGAGTTGGCGTTTCTCGGCATCCATGCTTAGGGCCCTGTTCTCTAGTCTTTCTGTATGGGGCATCCTGGAACCATCCAATAGTACTTGACTGTCCTGAAGAAGGCAACTTTGAAGTATGGAGGAGCTCACAACTCTCAGCGTAGGGAAACCTCCCTGGCCTCATGACGCCCCCACCCCCTTCAAGATGGGGCCGTCATGGACACAAACTCCAGCTTGAGGCAACATCTGATAATCGCCTGGACCTCACGTGCAGAAGATCTCGATTCAGCCTCTGCAGAGTGGGCCTGCCAAGCTCTTGGCCCCAAAACTCGTGCTAGCTTGTGTTTTCAGACTTCCTTCCTCACAATCCTGGCCACACCCCTCCAGTTTGGCAATTCTGGAGACACAATGCAGCACTCTGCCTGCCCTCCAGAAGAAAAATGTTGCCCTATAGGGCTAACCAGAAACGCCAAATGAGTAACAACCTGCATGCCACTCGACCATACCCCAATTATACAGTCTAGCCTGTGCACTAAAGCCCTGTCTGACACAGCCTGAGGGCAGACCTCCAGTCCAACACCCAGACAGCTGGCCGTACACAGAGCATATCAAACCCACAATGGCTTTAGGCCATCATCTCTACCCAACCTCAGTTTTCACCTTCAGAACCTAGACCTTATCTCCACTCACTGCTCAGGAGTGAACGTGATGCAAGAATCAGAACTTCTCCTTCGCCTTGGCAAGAAACCTAGTGGTTGGCATGTTGTCCAATGTTCATTGTAGGAGAAAGCAGCATGGACTATGAGGCCCCACCTATCCCTGAGGGCCACAATGTGCACAAACACACATTGTGACCCTCAGCGTGAGCCCTATCCTCATGTAAAGCCTCTTAGTGACTGGAACAACAGCCCACATATGGGGCTTGCCAAGCCCCTAGTCCCCCAATCTCAACCAGAGTTCGAGATGTCTAATCACCCCTACTCAGGGCTCTACTCTGGAATCCCTCTTTGGTGGGACACCTGAGGTAAAAAAAAAAAAAATACAGAAAGGACTCTTCCCATCCACAGAATGATCCCAACCACTTGGGATCAGGCCAAATCACCAGAGAAAGAATTGTCCATGGCCCTTGAGGACACCCCGACATTCCACGGCCACCATTGACACAAAATCCAGAGACAAAACCCTGAGCAAGCGCCACATACTCGCCCTTTGTTCATAGCCCGGAAAATTCTCACGGTCGGTAGATCCACCCTTCATACATACATCCCCAAACCTAAGCTGAGTTTGTGTTTTCAGACTTCTGTCCCCACAGTCCTGGCCCACACACCATCCAAGCTGGGGCCCCTGGAGCCACACCTCAGGACTGTGGCTTCCCTCTCCAAGGGAATTCTGCCATTTCCATTGGACACAACCCTATAGATTAGGAGAATCCTCCAAACTCCCACAGGCCATCCGAATTGTGTTGGCTGCCCAGGACAAACAGGGATGATCTTTCACAAGTTAGGAAACCACCTCCACTCAGACCCAGAGACAGATATCCCCATAGAATAAGATTGAAATGGACGGGCACTTAGGCCCTAATCAGATCCATTGCTTTTGATTCCAGTCATCTCTCCTCAGAGGCCTGGTTTCCAATACCAGCATATGGGAGATTCCTTAGGCACTCATCAAAACAATTCTCTTCTCTACATAGGAAATATACTCTTTAGAGCTCCATCAAAACCTCCGGTTATGAACATCCCTCAAGGCCCCGGATCAAGCACCCCATTCCAAGGTCTACATGGACACAAATGCACATTATGACCCATCCTCAACTCACCCATTTCAAAACACCCGCCTCGGTTGCTCCCCTAGAACCGGCAGATCGAACTTGCCTTGGCTCTATGAGACACCTGGAATGGGAGGCAGGCTGCCCACGCATCCATCCTTAGAACCCTGCTCTGGTTAACTTCCTTATGGGATGTCCTGGAGCCATCCAACATGTCTCGACTGTCCCACAGAAGGAATCATTGTGGTTCGGAGCATCTCACAATTCCCATCGTGTGAAAACCTCCATGTCCTCGTGACACCCTCCCCTTCATGAATGGGCCGTCATGGACAGAAACTCCGACATAAGAAAACGTCTGATCCTAGCTCTGTCTTCAGGTATACGGGATCTCGAATCATCTCTGCAGAGGGTGCCTGCCGTCCCCTCACCCCGAAATCTAAGTCTGGCTTGTGTTCTCAGAATTATTTCTTCACACTCCTGGCCCACAAGCCTTCCAGTTTGGGATTTTGGAGTCACAATGTGGCACTGTGTCTTCCCTCCAGAAGAAAAACGTTGCCTCTGGGGCTACCCAGTAACCACAAATTAGTACCATCCTGCACAAAACTCGACTGCACCCCAATGATACAGTCCAGCCAGGGCACTAATTCCCTGTCTGCCACAGCCTGAGCCTGCACCTCCCAACCCACACACAACAGCTGGCCGAACACTGAGCACATCAGACACACCATGGCCTTAGGGCTTCATCTCTTCCCAACCTCAGTTTTCAGGCTTCAGAACCTAGACCTTAAATCCAATCACAGTCCAGGAGTGAAAGTGTTGCAGAAATTAGAACTCCATCTTCCCCATTGCCAGAAAACTTGTGGTTCCCATACTGTGCAACGTTCAGTGTAGGAGAAACCAGCATGGTACATTAGGCCACGCCCTGACTTGAGGGGCTCCTTGAGCACAAAAACACATTGTGAAACTCAGTGTGAGACCTATCCTCAAGGAAGGCTTCTCAGTGTCTGGACCAAGAGCTTACATAAGGGGCTTGCCATGTTCTTAGGTCCCAATGTTAACCAGAGGTCTGGTTGTCCTTTTGCCCCTCCCACGACTCTGCTCTGGAATCCCTCTTTTGGTGGTCCACCGGAGGTTAAAAAAAAAAAATAAAAAAAATAAACAAAAAAACCCAGAAAGGCCTCCTCCCTTCCCACAGAATGACCCCAAACTCTTGGGATCGGGTAAAATCCCCAGAAAGGGAGCCTCATCGATGGCCCATGAGGACACCCCGACTTTCCATGGCAATCGGTGACACATTTCAAGAAAAAAAAAAAAAAAAAGCATGAGGAAGCACCGCACATTCGCCCTTTGTTCATATCCCGAAGAGGTCTCCTCACGGTCTATAGATCGGGCCGGCCATACCTACATCCCACAACCTAAGTGGAGTTTGTGTTTTCAGACTTTTGTCCAAATACCCCTGGACCACACACGCTCCACACTTGGGTCCCTGGAGCCACACCTCAGGACTGTGCTTCCCTTTCAAGGGAATTCTTCCCATTCCATTGGCCACAACCTTGCAAATTAGGAAAAACCTCCAAAGTCACCGAGGCCATCCCAATAGTGTAGGCCGCCCATGACAAACAGGGGTGATCTCAAACCAGCGGAGCAACTACCTCCACTCAGACAACAGATGTCCCCAGAGAAGAATATTGAACTGGACAGGCCCCTAGGCCCTAATCAGATCCATTGCTTTGGTTTCCAGGCGTCTCTCCTCAGAGGCCTCGTTTCCAATACCAGCATATGGTGGTTTCCTGAGGCACCAATAGGAACAATTCTCGTCTCCCCATGGAAACTTGCTCATTGGAGCTTTGTCATAACCTCTGGTTAGGAGAATCCTTCAGGGCCCTGGTGCCACTGCCCCATACCAAGGTCTCCATGGACTCAAACAAACATTAAGACCATCCTCAGGACAGTCCATTTCAACTCAGCCCCCTCTGTTGCTAACCCAAGCCAGCAGATCAAACGTTTATTGTTGATAGGAGACAATTGGAATGTGAGGCTGGCTGCCCAGGCATCCATACTTAGAACCCTGTTCTGGAAAAATACCTTATAAGACGTACTGGAGCCATCCAACAAATCTTAATTGTCCCACAGAAGGAATCCTTGCGGTTTGGAGCATCTCACAACTCCAAAAGTGGGAAAACCCCCATGGCCTCATAATGCCCCCCCTTCCTGAAGGGGCCAACATGGACAGAAACTCAAACCTGAGCCAAAGTCTGAACCTCGACCTGACTTCAGACGCATGAGATCTCAATTCAGCTCTGTAGAGTGTGCCTGTCATGTCCTTGCCCTGAAACCTAAGCCTAGCTTGTGTTCTCAGACTTCCGTCCTCACTCTCCTGGCCCACAAGCCCTCCAGTTTGGGAATTCCGAAGACACAATGCAGCACTCTGCCTGCCCTCAGAAGAAAAACTTTGCCCTATGCTGCTAATAAGAAACCCCAAATGATTTTCTAATGCATGCCACTCGATTGTAAAGCAATTATACAGCCCACCCTGTATACTAATGCCCTGTCTGGCACAGCCTGAGACAAGACATCCTAAACGACACCCAGACAGCTGGCCCCAACCTGGACACATAGCACCCGCTATGGCTGTAGGTCGTCATCTCTTCCCAACCTCGGTTTTCAGGCTTCAGAACCTAGACCTTATCTCCAATCACTGCCCAGGGGTGAACGTGATGCAGAAATTAGAATTCCTCCTTCCCCATGGCCAGAAACCTTGTGGTTGGCATGTTGTCCAACGTTCAATGAGGGAAAACCTGCATTGTCCGAAAGGCCACGCCAGTGCTTGAGGGCCGCCTATGGGCACATGCATTGTGACCTGCAGCGTGAGTCCCGTATTAAAGTAACGCCTCTCAGTGGCTGGACCAAATCCTGCATAGGGGGCTTGTCATATCCATAGGCCACCAGGCTTAACCAGAGGGCGAGTATTCCAGTTGTCAGTACCCACTACTATGCTCTAGAATCCCTCTACTGGGGGGACACATGAAGCAGAAAACAGGACACTTCCCTTCCCACAGAATGACCCCAAACTCTTGGGGGCTGGACAAACTACCAGAGAGGGAGACTTCTACGACCCATGAGGCAACTCCTACATTAAACGGCCATTGTGGACAAAACATCCAGAGACAAAAGCCTGAGCGACTGCCTCCCTCTCACCCTTCTTTCATATCCAGAGGAGCTCCCCTCATGGACTGTAGATCAGGCCTGCCGTAACCTCGGCCCCAAACCTGAGCTGAGTTAGGGTTTTTGGATGTCTGTCTGCACAGCCATGGCACACACAGCCCTCAGGCTGGGGTCTCTGGAGCCACACCACAGAACTGTGCCTGCTCTCTCCTAAGAAACTGCCCATTCCATTGGCCACAACTCTACAAAATAGTAGAAACCTCAAGGTCCCCAAGGACATCCCACTACCACAAGCAGCACTGGACAAATAGGGGCATAATGACACAAGCTGAGCAACTAACCTCCATGCAGACACACAGACAGATATCCGCAGAGACAGAAGATTAAACCAGACAGGCCCCTAGGCCCTATTATGAACTCTTGCTTTGGTGTCCAGGTATCACTCCTCAGAGGCTTGGGTTCGAAGACCAGCATACGGGGCTTTCCTGAGGCACCAGACAGAAGACCTCTCATCTCCACATGGGAAGCTTCCTTGTTGGAATTGTGTCAAGTCCTTCGGGTTGGAGAATCCTGCAGAGTCCCTTAGCTACTGCCACATATCAAGGTCTCCATGGCCACCAACCCACATTATGACTCATCCTCAGGAGAGTCCATTTAAACTCAGGCTTCTGGGTAGCTCACCCAAGAGCCCGCAGATTGAGCGTGCCTTGTATCGACCAGGAAATGGGAAGGTGAGTTGGCGTTTCTCGGCATCCATGCTTAGGGCCCTGCTCTCGAGTCTTTCTGTATGGGGCATCCTGGAACCATCCAATAATACTCGACTGTCCTGAAGAAGGAAACTTTGACGTTTGGAGCAGCTCACAACTCGCAGCGTAGGGAAACATCCCTGGACTCATGACGCCCACACCCCCTTCAGGAAGGGGCCGTAATGGACACAAACTGCAGCTTGAGGCAACATCTGATACTCGCCCTGACCTCACCTGCAGGAGATCTCGATTCAGCCTCTGCAGAGTGGGCCTGCCATGCTCTTGGCCCAAAAACTCGTGCTAGCTTGTGTTTTCAGACTTCCTTCCTCACAATCCTGGCCACACCCCTCCAGTTTGGCAATTCTGGAGACACAATGCAGCACTCTGCCTGCCCTCCAGAAGAAAAATGTTGCCCTATAGGGCTAACCAGAAACGCCAAATGAGTAACAACCTGCATGCCACTCGACCATACCCCAATTATACAGTCTAGCCTGTGCACTAAAGCCCTGTCTGACACAGCCTGAGGGCAGACCTCCAGTCCAACACCCAGACAGCTGGCCATACACAGAGCATATCACACCCACAATGGCTTTAGGCCATCATCTCTACCCAACCTCAGTTTTCACCTTCAAAACCTTGAACTTATCTCCACTCACTGCTCAGGAGTGAACGTGATGCAAGAATCAGAACTTCTCCTTCGCCTTGGCAAGAAACCTAGTGGTTGGCATGTTGTCCAATGTTCATTGTAGGAGAAAGCAGCATGGACTATGAGGCCCCACCTATCCCTGAGGGCCACAATGTGCACAAACACACATTGTGACCCTCAGCGTGAGCCCTATCCTCATGTAAAGCCTCTTAGTGACTGGAACAACAGCCCACATATGGGGCTTGCCAAGCCCCAGTCCCCCAATATCAACAAGAGTTCGAGATGTCTAGTCACCCCTACTCAATGCTCTACTCTGGAATCCCTCCTTGGTGGGACAACTGAGGTAAAAAAAAAAAATACAGAAAGGACTCTTCCCATCCACAGAATGATCCCAACCACTTGGGATCAGTCCAAATCACCAGAGAAAGAATTGTCCATGGCCCTTGAGGGCACCCCGACATTCCACGGCCACCATTGACACAAAATCCAGAGACAAAACCCTGAGCAAGCGCCACATACTCGCCCTTTGTTCATAGCCTGGAAAATTCTCACGGTCTGTAGATCGAGCCTTCATACATACATCCCCAAACCTAAGCTGAGTTTGTGTTTTCAGACTTCTGTCCCCACAGTCCTGGCCCACACACCATCCAAGCTGGGGCCCCTGGAGCCACACCTCAGGACTGTGGCTTCCCTCTCCAGGGGAATTCTGCCATTTCCATTGGCCACAACCCTATAGATTAGGAGAATCCTCCAAACTCCCCCAGGCCATCCGAATTGTGTTGGCTGCCCAGGACACACAGAGATGATCTTTCACAAGTTAGGAAACCACCTCCACTCAGACCCAGATTCAGATATCCCCATAGAATAAGATTGAACTGGACGGGCACTTAGGCCCTAATCAGATCCATTGCTTTTGATTCCAGTCATTGCTCCTCAGAGGCCTGGTTTCCAATACCAGCATATGGGAGATTCCTTAGGCACTCATCAAAACAATTCTCTTCTCTACATAGGAAATATACTCTTTAGAGCTCCATCAAAACCTCCGGTTATGAACATCCCTCAAGGCCCCGGATCAAGCACCCCATTCCAAGGTCTACATGGACACAAATGCACATTATGACCCATCCTCAACTCACCCATTTCAAAACACCCGCCTCGGTTGCTCCCCTAGAACCGGCAGATCGAACTTGCCTTGGCTCTATGAGACACCTGGAATGGGAGGCAGGCTGCCCAGGCATCCATCCTTAGAACCCTGCTCTGGATAACTTCCTTATGGGATGTCCTGGAGCCATCCAAAATGTCTCGACTGTCCCACAGAAGGAATCATTGTGGTTTGGAGCATCTCACAATTCCCATCGTGGGAAAACCTCCATGTCCTCGTGAAACGCTTCCCTTCATGAATGGGCCGTCATGGTCAGAAACTCCAACCTAAGAAAACGTCTGATCCTAGCTCTGTCTTCAGGTATTCTGGATCTCGAATCATCTCTGCAGAGGGTGCCTGCCGTCCCCTCACCCCGAAATCTAAGTCTGGCTTGTGTTCTCAGAATTTTTTCCTCACACTCCTGGCCCACAAGCCTTCCAGTTTGGGAATTTTGGAGTCACTATGTGGCACTGTGTCTTCCCTCCAGAAGAAAAACTTTGCCCTCTGGGGCTACCCAGTAACCACAAATGAGTACCATCCTGCACAAAACTCGACTGCACCCCAATGATGCAGTCTAGCCTGGGCACTAATTCCCTGTCTGCCACAGCCTGAGCCTGCACCTCCCAACCCACACTCAACAGCTGGCCGAACACTGAGCACATCAGACACACCATGGCCTTAGGGCTTCATCTCTTCCCAACCTCAGTTTTCAGGCTTCAGAACCTAGACCTTAAATCCAATCACAGTCCAGGAGTGAAAGTGTTGCAGAAATTAGAACTCCATCTTCCC
Organism: Mustela nivalis; assembly: GCF_964662115.1. NCBI lineage: Eukaryota > Metazoa > Chordata > Mammalia > Carnivora > Mustelidae > Mustela > Mustela nivalis. Next base: position 899,413 of record NW_028136382.1, read on the forward strand.
CATTGCCAGAAAACTTGTGGTTCCCATACTGTGCAACGTTCAGTGTAGGAGAAACCAGCATGGTACATTAGGCCACGCCCTGACTTGAGGGGCTCCTTGGGCACAAAAACACATTGTGAAACTCAGTGTGAGACCTATCCTCAAGGAAGGCCTCTCAGTTTCTGGACCAAGAGCCCACATTAGGGACTTGCCATGTTCTTAGGTCCCAATGTTAACCAGAGGTCTGGTTGTCCTGTTGCCCCCACCCATGACTCTTCTCTGGAATCCCTCTTTTGGTGGTCCACCTGAGGTAAAAAAAAAAAAAAAAAAAAAAAAAAAAAAAACAGAAAGGCCTTCTCCCTTCCCACAGAATGACCCCAACTCTTGGGATCGGGTCAAATCCCCAGAAAGGGAGCCTCATCGATGGCCCATGAGGACACCCCGACATTCCATGGCAATCGGTGACACATTTCCAGGAAAAAAAAATAAAAGAATGAGCAAGCACCTCACATTCGCCCTTTGTTCATATCCCGAAGAGGTTTCCTCACGGTCTATAGATCGTGCCGGCCATACCTACATCCCACAACCTAAGAGGAGTTTGTGTTTTCAGACTTTTGTCCAAATAGCCCTGGACCACACACGCTCCACACTTGGGTCCCTGGAGCCACACCTCAGGACTGTGCTTCCCTTTCAAGGGAATTCTTCCCATTCCATTAGCCACAACCTTGCAAATTAGGAAAAACCTCCAAAGTCACCGAGGCCATCCCAATAGTGTAGGCCGCCCATGACAAACAGGGGTGATCTCAAACCAGCTGAGCAACTACCTCCACTCAGACAACAGATGTCCCCAGAGAAGAATATTGAACCGGACAGGCCCCTAGGCCCTAATCAGATCCATTGCTTTGGTTTCCAGGCATCTCTCCTGAGAGGCCTCGTTTCCAATACCAGCATATGGTGGATTCCTGAGGCACCAAGAAGAACAAATCTCGTCTCCCCATGGAAACTTGCTCATTGGAGCTTTGTCATAACCTCTGGTTAGGAGAATCCTTCAGGGCCCTGGTGCCACTGCCCCATACCAAGGTCTCCATGGACTCAAACCAACATTAAGACCATCCTCAGGAAAGTCCATATCAACTCAGCCCCCTCTGTTGCTACCCCAAGCCAGCAGATCAAACGTTTCTTGTTGCTAGGAGACAATTGGAATGTGAGGCTGGCTGCCCAGGCATCCATATTTAGAACCCTGTTCTGGAAAAATACCTTATAAGACGTCCTGGAGCCATCCAACTAATCTTAATTGTCCCACAGAAGGAATCCTTACGGTTTGGAGAATCTCACAACTCAAATAGTGGGAAAACACCCATGGCCTCATAATGCCCCCCCTTCTTGAAGGGGCCAACATGGACAGAAACTCAAACCTGTGCCAAAGTCTGAACCTCGACCTGACTTCAGACGCATGAGATCTCAATTCAGCTCTGCAGAGTGTGCCTGCCATGTCCTTGCCCCGAAACCTAAGCCTAGCTTGTGTTGTCAGACTTCCGTCCTCACTCTCCTGGCCCACAAGCCCTCCAGTTTGGGAATTCCGAAGCCACAATGCAGCACTCTGCCTGCCCTCCAGAAGAAAAACTTTGCCCTATGCTGCTAATAAGAAACGCCAAATGATTTTCTAATGCATGCCACTCGATTGTAAAGCAATTATACAGCCCACCCTGTATACTAATGCCCTGTCTGGCACAGCCTGAGACAAGACATCCCAAACGACACCCAGACAGCTGGCCCCAACCTGGACACATAGGACCCGCTATGGCTGTAGGTCGTCATCTCTTCCCAACCTCGGTTTTCAGGCTTCAGAACCTAGACCTTATCTCCAATCACTGCCCAGGGGTGAACGTGATGCAGAAATTAGAATTCCTCCTTCCCCATGGCCAGAAACCTTGTGGTTGACAAGTTGTCTAACGTTCAATGTGGGAAAACCTGCATTGTCCGAAAGGCCACGCCAGTGCTTGAGGGCCGCCAGGGTCACAGACATGCATTGTGACCTGCAGCGTGAGTCCCGTATTAAAGTAACGCCTCTCAGTGGCTGGACCAAATCCTGCATATGGGGCTTGTCATATCCATAGGCCCCCAGGCTTAACCAGAGGGCGAGTATTCCAGTTGTCAGTACCCACTGCTATGCTCTAGAATCCCTCTACTGGGGGGACACATGAAGCAGAAAACAGGACACTTCCCTTCCCACAGAATGACCCCAAACTCTTGGGGGCTGGACAAACTACCAGAGAGGGAGACTTCTACGACCCATGAGGCAACTCCTACATTAAACGGCCATTGTGGACAAAACATCCAGAGACAAAAGCCTGAGCGACTGCCTCCCTCTCACCCTTCTTTCATATCCAGAGGAGCTCCCCTCATGGACTGTAGATCAGGCCTGCCGTAACCTCGGCCCCAAACCTGAGCTGAGTTAGGGTTTTTGGATGTCTGTCTGCACAGCCATGGCTCACACAGCCTCCAGGCTGGGGTCTCTGGAGCCACACCACAGAACTGTGCCTGCTCTCTCCTAAGAAACTGCCCATTCCATTGGCCACAACTCTACAAAATAGTAGAAACCTCAAGGTCTCCAAGGACATCCCACTACCGCAAGCGCACTGGACAAATAGGGGCATTATGACACAAGCTGAGCAACTACTACCTCCATGTAGACACACAGACAGATATCCGCAGAGACAGAAGATTGAACCAGACAGGCCCCTAGGCCCTATTATGAACTCTTGCTTTGGTGTCCAGGTATCAATCCTCAGAGGCCTGGGTTCGAAGACCAGCATACGGGGCTTTCCTGAGGCACCAGACTGAAGACCTCTCATCTCCACATGGGAAGCTTCCTTGTTGGAGTTGTGTCAAGCCCTTCGGGTTGGAGAATCCTGCAGAGTCCCTTAGCTACTGCCACATTCCAAGGTCTCCATGGCCACCAACCCACATTATGACTCATCCTCAGGAGAGTCCATTTAAACTCAGCCTTCTGGGTAGCTCACCCAAGAGCCCGCAGATTGAGCGTGCCTTGTCTCGACCAGGCAATGGGAAGGTGAGTTGGCGTTTCTCGGCATCCATGCTTAGGCCCCTGCTCTCGAGTGTTTCTGTATGGGGCATCCTGGAACCATCCAATAGTACTCGACTGTCCTGAAGAAGGAAACTTTGAAGTTTGGAGCAGCTCACAACTCCCAGCGTAGGGAAACATCCCTGGCCTCATGACGCCCCCACCCCCTTCAGGAAGGGGCCGTCATGGACACAAACTCCAGCTTTAGGCAACATCTGATACTCGCCCTGACCTCACCTGCAGGAGATCTCGATTCAGCCTCTGCAGAGTGGGCCTGCCATGCTCTTGGCCCCAAAACTCGTGCTAGCTTGTGTTTTCAGACTTCCTTCCTCACAATCCTGGCCACACCCCTCCAGTTTGGCAATTCTGGAGACACAATGCAGCACTCTGCCTGCCCTCCAGAAGAAAAATGTTGCCCTATAGGGCTAACCAGAAACGCCAAATGAGTAACAACATGCATGCCACTCGACCATACCCCAATTATAGTCTAGCCTGTGCACTAAAGCCCTGTCTGACACAGCCTGAGGGCAGACCTCCAGTCCAACACCCAGACAGCTGGCCATACACAGAGCATATCACACCCACAATGGCTTTAGGCCATCATCTCTACCCAATCTCAGTTTTCACCTTCACAACCTAGACCTTATCTCCACTCACTGCTCAGGAGTGAACGTGATGCAAGAATCAGAACTTCTCCTTCGCCTTGGCAAGAAACCTAGTGGTTGGCATGTTGTCCAATGTTCATTGTAGGAGAAAGCAGCATGGACTATGAGGCCCCACCTATCCCTGAGGGCCACAATTTGCACAAACACACATTGTGACCCTCAGCGTGAGCCCTTCCTCAAGTAAAGCCTCTTAGTGACTGGAACAACAGCCCACATATGGGGCTTGCCAAGCCTCTAGTCCCCCAATCTCAACCAGAGTTCGAGATTTCTAGTCACACCTACTCAGGTCTCTACTCTGGAATCCCTCTTTGGTGGGACAACTGAGGTAAAAAAAAAAATACATAAAGGACTCTTCCCATCCAAAGAATGAACCCAACCCCTTGGGATCAGGCCAAATCACCAGAGAAAGAATTGTCCATGGCCCTTGAGGACACCCCGACATTCCACGGCCACCATTGACACAAAATCCAGAGACAAAACCCTGAGCAAGCGCCACATACTCGCCCTTTGTTCATACCCGGAAAATTCTCACGGTCTGTAGATCGAGCCTTCATACATACATCGCCAAACCTAAGCTGAGTTTGTGTTTTCAGACTTCTGTCCCCACAGTCCTGGCCCACACACCATCCAAGCTGGGCCCCTGGAGCCACACCACAGGACTGTGGCTTCACTCTCCAGGGGAATTCTGCCATTTCCATTGGCCACAACCCTATAGATTAGGAGAATCCTCCAAATTCCCCCAGGCCATCCGAATTGTGTTGGCTGCCCAGGACAAACAGGGATGATCTTTCACAAGTTAGGAAACCACCTCCACTCAGACCCAGAGACAGATATCCCCATAGAATAAGATTGAACTGGACGGGCACGTAGTCCCTAATCAGATCCATTGCTTTTGATTCCAGTCATCTCTCCTCAGAGGCCTGGTTTCCAATACCAGCATATGGGAGATTACTTAGGCACTCATCAAAACAATTCTCTTCTCTACATAGGAAACATACTCTTTAGAGTTCCATCAAAATTCCGGTTATGAACATCCCTCAAGGCCCCGGATCAAGCACCCCATTCCAAGGTCTACATGGACACAAATGCACATTATGACCCATCCTCAACTCACCCATTTCAAAACACCCGCCTCGGTTGCTCCCCTAGATCCAGCAGATCGAACTTGCCTTGGCTCTATGAGACACCTGGAATGGGAGGCAGGCTGCCCACGCATCCATCCTTAGAACCCTGCTCTGGATTACTTCCTTATGAGATGTCCTGGAGCCATCCAACATGTCTCGACTGTCCCACAGAAGGAATCATTGTGGTTTGGAGCATCTCACAGTTCCCATCGTGGGAAAACCTCCATGTCCTCGTGACACCCTCCCCTTCATTAAGGGGCCGTCATGGACAGAAATTCCGACCTAAGAAAACGTCTGATCCTAGCTCTGTCTTCAGGTATACGGGATCTCGAATCATCTCTGCAGAGGGTGCCTGCCGTCCCCTCACCCCGAAATCTAAGTCTGGCTTGTGTTCTCAGAATTTTTTCCTCACACTCCTGGCCCACAACCCTTCCACTTTGGGAATTCTGGAGCCACTATGTGGCACTGTGTCTTCCCTCCAGAAGAAAAACGTTGTCTTCTGGGGCTACCCAGTAACCACAAATGAGTACTATCCTGCACGAAACTCGACTGCACCCCAATGATACAGTCTAGCCTGGGCACTAATTCCCTGTCTGCCACAGCCTGAGCCTGCATCTCCCAACCCACAGTCAACAGCTGGCCGAACACTGAGCACATCGGACACACCATGGCCTTAGGGCTTCATCGCTTCCAGACCTCAGTTTTTAGGCTTCAGAACCTAGACCTTAAATCCAATCACAGTCCAGCAGTGAAAGTGTTGCAGAAATTAGAACTCCATCTTCCCCATTGCCAGAAAACTTGTGGTTCCCATACTGTGCAACGTTCAGTGTAGGAGAAACCAGCATGGTACATTAGGCCACGCCCTGACTTGAGGGGCTCCTTGGGCACAAAACCACATTGTGAAACTCAGTGTGAGACCTATCCTCAAGGAAGGCCTCTCAGTGTCTGGACCAAGAGCCCACATATAGGGCTTGCCATGTTCTTAGGTCCCAATGTTAACCAGAGTTCTGGTTGTGCAGTTGCGCCCCCCACCACTCTGCTCTGGAATCCCTCTTTTGGTGGTCCACCTGAGGTAAAAAAACAAAAAACAAAAAACAAAAAAAAATAAAAAACAAAAAAAAGGCCTCCTCCCTTCCCACAGAATGACCCCAAACTCTTGGGATCGGGTCAAAACCCCAGAAAGGGAGCCTCACCGATGGCCCATGAGGACACCCCGACATTCCATGGCAATCGGTGACACATTTCCAGAAAAAAAAAAAAAAAAGCTAGAGCATGCACATCACATTCGCCCTTTGTTCATATCCCGAAGAGGTCTCCTCACGGTCTATAGAACGGGCCGGCCATACCTACATCCCCCAACCTAAGAGGAGTTTGTGTTTTCAGACTTTTGTCCAAATAGTCCTGGACCACACACGCTCCACACTTGGGTCCCTGGAGCCACACCTCAGGACTGTGCTTCCCTTTCAAGGGAATTCTTCCCATTCCATTGGCCACAACCTTGCAAATTAGGAAAAACCTCCAAAGTCACCGAGGCCATCCCAATAGTGTAGGCTGCCCAGGACAAACAGGGGTGATCTCAAACCAGCTGAGCAACTACCTCCACTCAGACAACAGATGTCCCCAGAGAAGAATATTGAACCGGACAGGCCCCTAGGCCCTAATCAGATCCATTGCTTTGGTTTCCAGGCATCTCTCCTGAGAGGCCTCGTTTCCAATACCAGCATATGGTGGTTTCTTGAGGCACCAATAAGAACAAATCTCGTCTCCCCATGGAAACTTGCTCATTGGAGCTTTGTCATAACCTCTGGTTAGGAGAATCCTTCAGGGCCCTGGTGCCACTGCCCCATACCAAGGTCTCCATGGACTCAAACAAACATTAAGACCATCCTCAGGAAAGTCCACATTAACTCAGCCCCCTCTGTTGCTACCCCAAGCCAGCAGATCAAACGTTTCTTGTTGCTAGGAGACAATTGGAATGTGAGGCTGGCTGCCCAGGCATCCATACTTAGAACCCTGTTCTGGAAAAATACCTTATAAGACGTCCTGGAGCCATCCAACTAATCTTAATTGTCCCACAGAAGGAATCCTTGCGGTTTGGAGCATCTCACAACTCCAATAGTGGGTAACCCCCATGGCCTCATAATGCCCCCCCTTCCTGAAGGGGCCAACATGGACAGAAACTCAAACCTGAGCCAAAGTCTGAACCTCGACCTGACTTCAGACGCATGAGATCTCAATTCAGCTCTGCAGAGTGTGCCTGCCATGTCATTGCCCCGAAACCTAAGCCTAGCTTGTGTTCTCAGACTTCCGTCCTCACTCTCCTGGCCCACAAGCCCTCCAGTTTGGGAATTCCGAAGCCACAATGCAGCACTCTGCCTGCCATCCAGAAGAAAAACTTTGCCCTATGCTGCTAATAAGAAACGCCAAATGATTTTCTAATGCATGCCACTCGATTGTAAAGCAATTATACAGCCCACCCTGTATACTAATGCCCTGTCTGGCACAGCCTGAGACAAGACATCCCAAACGACACCCAGACAGCTGGCCCCAACCTGGACACATAGGACCCGCTATGGCTGTAGGTCGTCATCTCTTCCCAACCTCGGTTTTCAGGCTTCAGAACCTAGACCTTATCTCCAATCACTGCCCAGGGGTGAACGTGATGCAGAAATTAGAATTCCTCCTTCCCCATGGCCAGAAACCTTGTGGTTGGCATGTTGTCCAACGTTCAACGTGGGAAAACCTGCACTGTCCGAAAGGCCACGCCAGTGCTTGAGGGCCGCCTAGGGCACAGACATGCATTGTGACCTGCAGCGTGAGTCCCGTATTAAAGTAACGCCTCTCAGTGGCTGGACCAAGATCCTGCATATGGGGCTTGTCATATCCATAGGCCCCCAGGCTTAACCAGAGGGCGAGTATTCCAGTTGTCAGTACCCACTGCTATGCTCTAGAATCCCTCTACTGGGGGGACACATGAAGCAGAAAACAGGACACTTCCCTTCCCACAGAATGACCCCAAAATCTTGGGGCCTGGACAAACTACCAGAGAGGGAGACTTCTACGACCCATGAGGCAACTCCTACATTAAACGGCCATTGTGGACAAAACATCCAGAGACAAAAGCCTGAGCGACTGCCTCCCTCTCACCCTTCTTTCATATCCAGAGGAGCTCCCCTCATGGACTGTAGATCAGGCCTGCCGTTACCTCGGCCCCAAACCTGAGCTGAGTTAGGGTTTTTGGATGTCTGTCTGCACAGCCATGTCTCACACAGCCTCCAGGCTGGGGTCTCTGGAGCCACACCACAGAACTGTGCCTGCTCTCTCCTAAGAAACTGCCCATTCCATTGGCCACAACTCTACAAAATAGTAGAAACCTCAAGGTCTCCAAGGACATCCCACTACCGCAAGCGCACTGGACAAATAGGGGCATTATGACACAAGCTGAGCAACTACTACCTCCATGTAGACACACAGACAGATATCCGCAGAGACAGAAGATTGAACCAGACAGGCCCCTAGGCCCTATTATGAACTCTTGCTTTGGTGTCCAGGTATCAATCCTCAGAGGCCTGGGTTCGAAGACCAGCATACGGGGCTTTCCTGAGGCACCAGACAGAAGACCTCTCATCTCCACATGGGAAGCTTCCTTGTTGGAGTTGTGTCAAGTCCTTCGGGTTGGAGAATCCTGCAGAGTCCCTTAGCTACTGCCACATTCCAAGGTCTCCATGGCCACCAACCCACATTATGACTCATCCTCAGGAGAGTCCATTTAAACTCAGCCTTCTGGGTAGCTCACCCAAGAGCCCGCAGATTGAGCGTGCCTTGTCTCGACCAGGCAATGGGAAGGTGGTTGGCGTTTCTCGGCATCCATGCTTAGGCCCCTGCTCTCGAGTGTTTCTGTATGGGGCATCCTGGAACCATCCAATAGTACTCGACTGTCCTGAAGAAGGAAACTTTGAAGTTTGGAGCAGCTCACAACTCCCAGCGTAGGGAAACATCCCTGGCCTCATGACGCCCCCACCCCCTTCAGGAAGGGGCCGTCATGGACACAAACTCCAGCTTGAGGCAACATCTGATAATCGCCCTGACCTCACCTGCAGGAGATCTCGATTCAGCCTCTGCAGAGTGGGCCTGCCATGCTCTTGGCCCCAAAACTCGTGCTAGCTTGTGTTTTCAGACTTCCTTCCTCACAATCCTGGCCAAACCCCTCCAGTTTGGCAATTCTGGAGACACAATGCAGCACTCTGCCTGCCCTCCAGAAGAAAAATGTTGCCCTATAGGGCTAACCAGAAACGCCAAATGAGTAACAACATGCATGCCACTCGACCATACCCCAATTATAGTCTAGCCTGTGCACTAAAGCCCTGTCTGACACAGCCTGAGGGCAGACCTCCAGTCCAACACCCAGACAGCTGGCCGTACACAGAGCATATCACACCCACAATGGCTTTAGGCCATCATCTCTACCCAACCTCAGTTTTCACCTTCAGAACCTAGACCTTATCTCCACTCACTGCTCAGGAGTGAACGTGATGCAAGAATCAGAACTTCTCCTTCGCCTTGGCAAGAAACCTAGTGGTTGGCATGTTGTCCAATGTTCATTGTAGGAGAAAGCAGCATGGACTATGAGGCCCCACCTATCCCTGAGGGCCACAATTTGCACAAACACACATTGTGACCCTCAGCGTGAGCCCTATCCTCATGTAAAGCCTCTTAGTGACTGGAACAACAGGCCACATATGGGGCTTGCCAAGCCCCTAATCCCCCAATCTCAACCAGAGTTCGAGATTTCTAGTCACACCTACTCAGGTCTCTACTCTGGAATCCCTCTTTGGTGGGACAACTGAGGTAAAAAAAAAAATACATAAAGGACTCTTCGCATCCACAGAATGATCCCAACCCCTTGGGATCAGGCCAAATGACCAGAGAAAGAATTGTCCATGGCCCTTGAGGACACCCCGACATTCCACGGCCACCATTGACACAAAATCCAGAGACAAAACCCTGAGCAAGCGCCACATACTCGCCCTTTGTTCATAGCCCGGAAAATTCTCACGGTCTGTAGATCGAGCCTTCATACATACATCCCCAAACCTAAGCTGAGTTTGTGTTTTCAGACTTCTGTCCCCACAGTCCTGGCCCACACACCATCCAAGCTGGGCCCCTGGAGCCACACCACAGGACTGTGGCTTCACTCTCCAGGGGAATTCTGCCATTTCCATTGGCCACAACCCTATAGATTAGGAGAATCCTCCAAATTCCCCCAGGCCATCCGAATTGTGTTGGCTGCCCAGGACAAACAGGGATGATCTTTCACAAGTTAGGAAACCACCTCCACTCAGACCCAGAGACAGATATCCCCATAGAATAAGATTGAACTGGACGGGCACTGAGGCCCTAATCAGATCCATTGCTTTTGATTCCAGTCATCTCTCCTCAGAGGCCTGGTTTCCAATACCAGCATATGGGAGATTACTTAGGCACTCATCAAAACAATTCTCTTCTCTACATAGGAAACATACTCTTTAGAGCTCCATCAAAACCTCCGGTTATGAACATCCCTCAAGGCCCCGGATCAAGCACCCCATTCCAAGGTCTACATGCACACAAATGCACATTATGACCCATCCTCAACTCACCCATTTCAAAACACCCGCCTCGGTTGCTCCCCTAGATCCAGCAGATCGAACTTGCCTTGGCTCTATGAGACACCTGGAATGGGAGGCAGGCTGCCCACGCATCCATCCTTAGAACCCTGCTCTGGATTACTTCCTTATGAGATGTCCTGGAGCCATCCAACATGTCTTGACTGTCCCACAGAAGGAATCATTGTGGTTTGGAGCATCTCACAATTCCCATCGTGGGAAAACCTCCATGTCCTCGTGACACCCTCCCCTTCATTAAGGGGCCGTCATGGACAGAAATTCCGACCTAAGAAAACGTCTGATCCTAGCTCTGTCTTCAGGTATACGGGATCTCGAATCATCTCTGCAGAGGGTGCCTGCTGTCCCCTCACCCCGAAATCTAAGTCTGGCTTGTGTTCTCAGAATTTTTTCCTCACACTCCTGGCCCACAAGCCTTCCAGTTTGGGAATTTTGGAGCCACTATGTGGCACTGTGTCTTCCCTCCAGAAGAAAAACGTTGTCCTCTGGGGCTACCCAGTAACCACAAATGAGTACTATCCTGCACGAAACTCGACTGCACCCAATGATACAGTCTAGCCTGGGCACTAATTCCCTGTCTGCCACAGCCTGAGCCTGCACCTCCCAACCCACACTCAACAGCTGGCCGAACACTGAGCACATCAGACACACCATGGCCTTAGGGCTTCATCTCTTCCCAACCTCAGTTTTCAGGCTTCAGAACCTAGACCTTAAATCCAATCACAGTCCAGGAGTGAAAGTGTTGCAGAAATTAGAACTCCATCTTCCCCATTGCCAGAAAACTTGTGGTTCCCATACTGTTCAATGTTCAGTGTAGGAGAAACCAGCATGGTACATTAGGCCACGCCCTGACTTGAGGGGCTCCTTGGGCACAAAAACACATTGTAAAACTCAGTGTGAGACCTATCCTCAAGGAAGGCCTCTCAGTGTCTGAACCAAGAGCCCACATATAGGGCTTGCCATGTTCTTAGGTCCCAATGTTAACCAGGTTCTGGTTGTGCAGTTGCGCCCCCCACCACTCTGCTCTGGAATCCCTCTTTTGGTGGTCCACCTGAGGTAAAAAAACAAAAAACAAAAAACAAAAAAAAAATAAAAAACAAAAAAAAGGCCTCCTCCCTTCCCACAGAATGACCCCAAACTCTTGGGATCGGGTCAAAACCCCAGAAAGGGAGCCTCATCGATGGCCCATGAGGACACCCCGACATTCCATGGCAATCGGTGACACCTTTCCAGAAAAAAAAAAAAAAAAAAAGCTTGAGCATGCACATCACATTCGCCCTTTGTTCATATCCCGAAGAGGTCTCCTCACGGTCTATAGATCGGGCCGGCCATACCTACATCCCCCAACCTAAGAGGAGTTTGTGTTTTCAGACTTTTGTCCAAATAGCCCTGGACCACACACGCTCCACACTTGGGTCCCTGGAGCCACACCTCAGGACTGTGCTTCCCTTTCAAGGGAATTCTTCCCATTCCATTGGCCACAACCTTGCAAATTAGGAAAAACCTCCAAAGTCACCGAGGCCATCCCAATAGTGTAGGCTGCCCAGGACAAACAGGGGTCATCTCAAACCAGCTGAGCAACTACCTCCACTCAGACAACAGATGTCCCCAGAGAAGAATATTGAAGCGGACAGGCCCCTAGGCCCTAATCAGATCCATTGCTTTGGTTTCCAGGCATCTCTCCTCAGAGGCCTCGTTTCCAATACCAGCATATGGTGGATTCCTGAGGCACCAATAAGAACAAATCTCGTCTCCCCATGGAAAACTTGCTCATTGGAGCTTTGTCATAACCTCTGGTTAGGAGAATCCTTCAAGGCCCTGGTGCCACTGCCCCATACCAAGGTCTCCATGGACTCAAACCAACATTAAGACCATCCTCAGGAAAGTCCATATCAACTCAGCCCCCCTGTTGCTACCCCAAGCCAGCAGATCAAACGTTTCTTGTTGCTAGGAGACAATTGGAATGTGAGGCTGGCTGCCCAGGCATCCATACTTAGAACCCTGTTCTGGAAAAATACCTTATAAGACGTCCTGGAGCCATCCAACTAATCTTAATTGTCCCACAGAAGGAATCCTTGCGGTTTGGAGCATCTCACAACTCCAATAGTGGGAAAACCCCCATGGCCTCATAATGCCCCCCCTTCCTGAAGGGGCCAACATGGACAGAAACTCAAACCTGAGCCAAAGTCTGAACCTCGACCTGACTTCAGACGCATGAGATCTCAATTCAGCTCTGCAGAGTGTGCCTGCCATGTCCTTGCCCCGAAACCTAAGCCTAGCTTGTGTTCTCAGACTTCCGTCCTCACTCTCCTGGCCCACAAGCCCTCCAGTTTTGGAATTCCGAAGCCACAATGCAGCACTCTGCCTGCCCTCCAGAAGAAAAACTTTGCCCTATGCTGCTAATAAGAAACGCCAAATGATTTTCTAATGCATGCCACTCGATTGTAAAGCAATTATACAGCCCACCCTGTATACTAATGCCCTGTCTGGCACAGCCTGAGACAAGACATCCCAAACGACACCCAGACAGCTGGCCCCAACCTGGACACATAGGACCCGCTATGGCTGTAGGTCGTCATCTCTTCCCAACCTCGGTTTTCAGGCTTCAGAACCTAGACCTTATCTCCAATCACTGCCCAGGGGTGAACGTGATGCAGAAATTAGAATTCCTCCTTCCCCATGGCCAGAAACCTTGTGGTTGGCATGTTGTCCAACGTTCAACGTGGGAAAACCTGCACTGTCCGAAAGGCCACGCCAGTGCTTGAGGGCCGCCTAGGGCACAGACATGCATTGTGACCTGCAGCGTGAGTCCCGTATTAAAGTAACGCCTCTCAGTGGCTGGACCAAGATCCTGCATATGGGGCTTGTCATATCCATAGGCCCCCAGGCTTAACCAGAGGGCGAGTATTCCAGTTGTCAGTACCCACTGCTATGCTCTTGAATCCCTCTACTGGGGGGACACATGAAGCAGAAAACAGGACACTTCCCTTCCCACAGAATGACCCCAAACTCTTGGGGCCTGGACAAACTACCAGAGAGGGAGACTTCTACGACCCATGAGGCAACTCCTACATTAAACGGCCATTGTGGACAAAACATCCAGAGACAAAAGCCTGAGCGACTGCCTCCCTCTCACCCTTCTTTCATATCCAGAGGAGCTCCCCTCATAGACTGTAGATCAGGCCTGCCGTAACCTCGGCCCCAAACCTGAGCTGAGTTAGGGTTTTTGGATGTCTGTCTGCACAGCCATGTCTCACACAGCCTCCAGGCTGGGGTCTCTGGAGCCACACCACAGAACTGTGCCTGCTCTCTCCTAAGAAACTGCCCATTCCATTGGCCACAACTCTACAAAATAGTAGAAACCTCAAGGTCTCCAAGGACATCCCACTACCGCAAGCGCACTGGACAAATAGGGGCATTATGACACAAGCTGTGCAACTACTATCTCCATGTAGACACACAGACAGATATCCGCAGAGACAGAAGATTGAACCAGACAGGCCCCTAGGCCCTATTATGAACTCTTGCTTTGGTGTCCAGGTATCAATCCTCAGAGGCCTGGGTTCGAAGACCAGCATACGGGGCTTTCCTGAGGCACCAGACAGAAGACCTCTCATCTCCACATGGGAAGCTTCCTTGTTGGAGTTGTGTCAAGCCCTTCGGGTTGGAGAATCCTGCAGAGTCCCTTAGCTACTGCCACATTCCAAGGTCTCCATGGCCACCAACCCACATTATGACTCATCCTCAGGAGAGTCCATTTAAACTCAGCCTTCTGGGTAGCTCACCCAAGAGCCCACAGATTGAGCGTGCCTTGTCTCGACCAGGCAATGGGAAGGTGAGTTGGCGTTTCTCGGCATCCATGCTTAGGCCCCTGCTCTCGAGTGTTTCTGTATGGGGCATCCTGGAACCATCCAATAGTACTCGACTGTCCTGAAGAAGGAAACTTTGAAGTTTGGAGCAGCTCACAACTCCCAGCGTAGGGAAACATCCATGGACTCATGACGCCCCCACCCCCTTCAGGAAGGGGCCGTCATGGACACAAACTCCAGCTTGAGGCATCATCTGATAATCGCCCTGACCTCACCTGCAGGAGATCTCGATTCAGCCTCTGCAGAGTGGGCCTGCCATGCTCTTGGCCCCAAAACTCGTGCTAGCTTGTGTTTTCAGACTTCCTTCCTCACAATCCTGGCCACACCCCTCCAGTTTGGCAATTCTGGAGACACAATGCAGCACTCTGCCTGCCCTCCAGAAGAAAAATGTTGCCCTATAGGGCTAACCAGAAACGCCAAATGAGTAACAACATGCATGCCACTCGACCATACCCCAATTATAGTCTAGCCTGTGCACTAAAGCCCTGTCTGACACAGCCTGAGGGCAGACCTCCAGTCCAACACCCAGACAGCTGGCCATACACAGAGCATATCACACCCACAATGGCTTTAGGCCATCATCTCTACCCAACCTCAGTTTTCACCTTCAGAACCTAGACCTTATCTCCACTCACTGCTCAGGAGTGAACGTGATGCAAGAATCAGAACTTCTCCTTCGCCTTGGCAAGAAACCTAGTGGTTGGCATGTTGTCCAATGTTCATTGTAGGAGAAAGCAGCATGGACTATGAGGCCCCACCTATCCCTGAGGGCCACAATTTGCACAAACACACATTGTGACCCTCAGCGTGAGCCCTATCCTCATGTAAAGCCTCTTAGTGACTGGAACAACAGCCCACATATGGGGCTTGCCAAGCCCCTAGTCCCCCAATCTCAACCAGAGTTCGAGATTTCTAGACACACCTACTCAGGTCTCTACTCTGGAATCCCTCTTTGGTGGGACAACTGAGGTAAAAAAAAAATACATAAAGGACTCTTCCCATCCAAAGAATGATCCCAACCCCTTGGGATCAGGCCAAATCACCAGAGAAAGAATTGTCCATGGCCCTTGAGGACACCCCGACATTCCACGGCCACCATTGACACAAAATCCAGAGACAAAACCCTGAGCAAGCGCCACATACTCGCCCTTTGTTCATAGCCCAGAAAATTCTCACGGTCTGTAGATCGAGCCTTCATACATACATCGCCAAACCTAAGCTGAGTTTGTGTTTTCAGACTTCTGTCCCCACAGGCATGGCCCACACACCATCCAAGCTGGGCCCCTGGAGCCACACCACAGGACTGTGGCTTCACTCTCCAGGGGAATTCTGCCATTTCCATTGGCCACAACCCTATAGATTAGGAGAATCCTCCAAATTCCCCCAGGCCATCCGAATTGTGTTGGCTGCCCAGGACAAACAGGGATGATCTTTCACAAGTTAGGAAACCACTTCCACTCAGACCCAGAGACAGATATCCCCATAGAATAAGATTGAACTGGACGGGCACTGAGGCCCTAATCAGATCCATTGATTTTGATTCCAGTCATTGCTCCTCAGAGGCCTGGTTTCCAATACCAGCATATGGGAGATTCCTTAGGCACTCATCAAAACAATTCTCTTCTCTACATAGGAAATATACTCTTTAGAGCTCCATCAAAACCTCCGGTTATGAACATCCCTCAAGGCCCCGGATCAAGCACCCCATTCCAAGGTCTACATGCACACAAATGCACATTATGACCCATCCTCAACTCACCCATTTCAAAACACCCGCCTCGGTTGCTCCCCTAGATCCAGCAGATCGAACTTGCCTTGGCTCTATGAGACACCTGGAATGGGAGGCAGGCTGCCCACGCATCCATCCTTAGAACCCTGCTCTGGATTACTTCCTTATGAGATGTCCTGGAGCCATCCAACATGTCTCGACTGTCCCACAGAAGGAATCATTGTGGTTTGGAGCATCTCACAATTCCCATCGTGGGAAAACCTCCATGTCCTCGTGACACCCTCCCCTTCATTAAGGGGCCGTCATGGACAGAAATTCCGACCTAAGAAAACGTCTGATCCTAGCTCTGTCTTCAGGTATACGGGATCTCGAATCATCTCTGCAGAAGGTGCCTGCTGTCCCCTCAACCCGAAATCTAAGTCTGGCTTGTGTTCTCAGAATTTTTTCCTCACACTCCTGGCCCACAAGCCTTCCAGTTTGGGAATTCTGGAGCCACTATGTGGCACTGTGTCTTCCCTCCAGAAGAAAAACGTTGTCCTCTGGGGCTACCCAGTAACCACAAATGAGTACTATCCTGCACGAAACTCGACTGCACCCAATGATACAGTCTAGCCTGGGCACTAATTCCCTGTCTGCCACAGCCTGAGCCTGCACCTCCCAACCCACACTCAACAGCTGGCCGAACACTGAGCACATCAGACACACCATGGCCTTAGGGCTTCATCTCTTCCCAACCTCAGTTTTCAGGCTTCAGAACCTAGACCTTAAATCCAATCACAGTCCAGGAGTGAAAGTGTTGCAGAAATTAGAACTCCATCTTCCCCATTGCCAGAAAACTTGTGGTTCCCATACTGTGCAATGTTCAGTGTAGGAGAAACCAGCATGGTACATTAGGCCACGCCCTGACTTGAGGGGCTCCTTGGGCACAAAAACACATTGTAAAACTCAGTGTGAGACCTATCCTCAAGGAAGGCCTCTCAGTGTCTGAACCAAGAGCCCACATATAGGGCTTGCCATGTTTTAGGTCCCAATGTTAACCAGGTTCTGGTTGTGCAGTTGCGCCCCCCACCACTCTGCTCTGGAATCCCTCTTTTGGTGGTCCACCTGAGGTAAAAAAACAAAAAACAAAAAACAAAAAAAAATAAAAAACAAAAAAAAGGCCTCCTCCCTTCCCACAGAATGACCCCAAACTCTTGGGATCGGGTCAAAACCCCAGAAAGGGAGCTTCATCGATGGCCCATGAGGACACCCCGACATTCCATGGCAATCGGTGACACCTTTCCAGAAAAAAAAAAAAAAAAAAAGCTTGAGCATGCACATCACATTCGCCCTTTGTTCATATCCCGAAGAGGTCTCCTCACGGTCTATAGATCGGGCCGGCCATACCTACATCCCCCAACCTAAGAGGAGTTTGTGTTTTCAGACTTTTGTCCAAATAGCCCTGGACCAGATACGCTCCACACTTGGGTCCCTGGAGCCACACCTCAGGACTGTGCTTCCCTTTCAAGGGAATTCTTCCCATTCCATTGGCCACAACCTTGCAAATTAGGAAAAACCTCCAAAGTCACCGAGGCCATCCCAATAGTGTAGGCTGCCCAGGACAAACAGGGGTGATCTCAAACCAGCTGAGCAACTACCTCCACTCAGACAACAGATGTCCCCAGAGAAGAATATTGAACCGGACAGGCCCCTAGGCCCTAATCAGATCCATTGCTTTGGTTTCCAAACATCTCTCCTCAGAGACCTCGTTTCCAATACCAGCATATGGTGGTTTCCTGAGGCACCAATAAGAACAAATCTCGTCTCCCCATGGAAAACTTGCTCATTGGAGCTTTGTCATAACCTCTGGTTAGGAGAATCCTTCAAGGCCCTGGTGCCACTGCCCCATACCAAGGTCTCCATGGACTCAAACCAACATTAAGACCATCCTCAGGAAAGTCCATATCAACTCAGCCCCCTCTGTTGCTACCCCAAGCCAGCAGATCAAACGTTTCTTGTTGCTAGGAGACAATTGGAATGTGAGGCTGGCTGCCCAGGCATCCATACTTAGAACCCTGTTCTGGAAAAATACCTTATAAGACGTCCTGGAGCCATCCAACTAATCTTAATTGTCCCACAGAAGGAATCCTTGCGGTTTGGAGCATCTCACAACTCCAATAGTGGGAAAACCCCCATGGCCTCATAATGCCCCCCCTTCCTGAAGGGGCCAACATGGACAGAAACTCAAACCTGAGCCAAAGTCTGAACCTCGACCTGACTTCAGACGGATGAGATCTCAATTCAGCTCTGCAGAGTGTGCCTGCCATGTCCTTGCCCCGAAACCTAAGCCTAGCTTGTGTTCTCAGACTTCCGTCCTCACTCTCCTGGCCCACAAGCCCTCCAGTTTTGGAATTCCGAAGCCACAATGCAGCACTCTGCCTGCCCTCCAGAAGAAAAACTTTGCCCTATGCTGCTAATAAGAAACGCCAAATGATTTTCTAATGCATGCCACTCGATTGTAAAGCAATTATACAGCCCACCCTGTATACTAATGCCCTGTCTGGCACAGCCTGAGACAAGACATCCCAAACGACACCCAGACAGCTGGCCCCAACCTGGACACATAGGACCCGCTATGGCTGTAGGTCGTCATCTCTTCCCAACCTCGGTTTTCAGGCTTCAGATCCTAGACCTTATCTCCAATCACTGCCCAGGGGTGAACGTGATGCAGAAATTAGAATTCCTCCTTCCCCATGGCCAGAAACCTTGTGGTTGGCATGTTGTCCAACGTTCAATGTGGGAAAACCTGCATTATCCGAAAGGCCACGCCAGTGCTTGAGGGCCGCCTAGGGCACAGACATGCATTGTGACCTGCAGCGTGAGTCCCGTATTAAAGTAACGCCTCTCAGTGGCTGGACCAAGATCCTGCATATGGGGCTTGTCATATCCATAGGCCCCCAGGCTTAACCAGAGGGCGAGTATTCCAGTTGTCAGTACCCACTGCTATGCCCTTGAATCCCTCTACTGGGGGGACACATGAAGCAGAAAACAGGACACTTCCCTTCCCACAGAATGACTCCAAAATCTTGGGGCCTGGACAAACTACCAGAGAGGGAGACTTCTACGACCCATGAGGCAACTCCTACATTAAACGGCCATTGTGGACAAAACATCCAGAGACAAAAGCCTGAGCGACTGCCTCCCTCTCACCCTTCTTTCATATCCAGAGGAGCTCCCCTCATGGACTTTAGATCAGGCCTGCCGTAACCTCGGCCCCAAACCTGAGCTGAGTTAGGGTTTTTGGATGTCTGTCTGCACAGCCATGGCCCACACAGCCTCCAGGCTGGGGTCTCTGGAGCCACACCACAGAACTGTGCCTGCTCTCTCCTAAGAAACTGCCCATTCCATTGGCCACAACTCTACAAAATAGTAGAAACCTCAAGGTCTCCAAGGACATCCCACTACCGCAAGCGCACTGGACAAATAGGGGCATTATGACACAAGCTGAGCAACTACTACCTCCATGTACACACACAGACAGATATCCGCAGAGACAGAAGATTGAACCAGACAGGCCCCTAGGCCCTATTATGAACTCTTGCTTTGGTGTCCAGGTATCAATCCTCAGAGGCCTGGGTTCGAAGACCAGCATACGGGGCTTTCCTGAGGCACCAGACAGAAGACCTCTCATCTCCACATTGGAAGCTTCCTTGTTGGAGTTGTGTCAAGCCCTTCGGGTTGGAGAATCCTGCAGAGTCCCTTAGCTACTGCCACATTCCAAGGTCTCCATGGCCACCAACCCACATTATGACTCATCCTCAGGAGAGTCCATTTAAACTCAGCCTTCTGGGTAGCTCACCCAAGAGCCCGCAGATTGAGCGTGCCTTGTCTCGACCAGGCAATGGGAAGGTGAGTTGGCGTTTCTCGGCATCCATGCTTAGGCCCCTGCTATCGAGTCTTTCTGTATGGGGCATCCTGGAACCATCCAATAGTACTCGACTGTCCTGAAGAAGGAAACTTTGAAGTTTGGAGCAGCTCACAACTCCCAGCGTAGGGAAACCTCCCTGGCCTCATGACGCCCCCACCCCCTTCAGGAAGGGGCCGTCATGGACACAAACTCCAGCTTGAGGCAACATCTGATACTCGCCCTGACCTCACCTGCAGGAGATCTCGATTCAGCCTCTGCAGAGTGGGCCTGCCATGCTCTTGGCCCCAAAACTCGTGCTAGCTTGTGTTTTCAGACTTCCTTCCTCACAATCCTGGCCACACCCCTCCAGTTTGGCAATTCTGGAGACACAATGCAGCACTCTGCCTGCCCTCCAGAAGAAAAATGTTGCCCTATAGGGCTAACCAGAAACGCCAAATGAGTAACAACATGCATGCCACTCGACCATACCCCAATTATAGTCTAGCCTGTGCACTAAAGCCCTGTCTGACACAGCCTGAGGGCAGACCTCCAGTCCAACACCCAGACAGCTGGCCATACACAGAGCATATCACACCCACAATGGCTTTAGGCCATCATCTCTACCCAACCTCAGTTTTCACCTTCAGAACCTAAACCTTATCTCCACTCACTGCTCAGGAGTGAACGTGATGCAAGAATCAGAACTTCTCCTTCGCCTTGGCAAGAAACCTAGTGGTTGGCATGTTGTCCAATGTTCATTGTAGGAGAAAGCAGCATGGACTATGAGGCCCCACCTATCCCTGAGGGCCACAATTTGCACAAACACACATTGAGACACTCAGCGTGAGCCCTATCCTCATGTAAAGCCTCTTAGTGACTGGAACAACAGCCCACATATGGGGCTTGCCAAGCCCCAGTCCCCCAATATCAACAAGAGTTCGAGATGTCTAGTCAACCCTACTCAGGGCTCTACTCAGAATCCCTCTTTGGTGGGACACCTGAGGTAAAAAAAAAAAAAAAAAATATATCTATATATATATATATATATATATATATATATATACACAGAACGGACTCTTCCAATCCACAGAATGATCCCAACCACTTGGGATCAGGCCATATCACCAGAGAAAGAATTGTCCATGGCCCTTGAGGACATCCCGAAATTCCATGGCCACCGTTGACATAAAATTCAGAGACAAAAGCCTGAGCAAGCGCCACATACTCGCCCTTTGTTCATAGCCCGGAAAATTCTCACGGTCTGTAGATCGAGCCTTCATACATACATCCCCAAACCTAAGCTGAGTTTATGTTTTCAGACTTCTGTCCCCACAGGCATGGCCCACACACCATCCAAGCTGGGGCCCCTGGAGCCACACCTCAGGACTTTGGCTTCCCTCTCCAGGGGAATTCTGCCATTTCCATTGGCCACAACCCTATAGATTAGGAGAATCCTCCAAACTCCCCCAGGCCATCCGAATTGTGTTGGCTGCCCAGGACACACAGGGATGATCTTTCACAAGTTAGGAAACCAATTCCACTCAGACCCAGAGACAGATATCCCCATAGAATAAGATTGAACTGGACGGGCACTGAGGCCCTAATCAGATCCATTGATTTTGATTCCAGTCATCTCTCCTCAGAGGCCTGGTTTCCAATACCAGCATATGGGAGATTCCTTAGGCACTCATCAAAACAATTCTCTTCTCTACATAGGAAATATACTCTTTAGAGCTCCATCAAAACCTCCGGTTATGAACATCCCTCAAGGCCCCGGATCAAGCACCCCATTCCAAGGTCTACATGGACACAAATGCACATTATGACCCATCCTCAACTCACCCATTTCAAAACACCCGCCTCGGTTGCTCCCCTAGATCCAGCAGATCGAACTTTCCTTGGCTCTATGAGACACCTGGAATGGGAGGCAGGCTGCCCAGGCATCCATCCTTAGAACCCTGCTCTGGATAACTTCCTTATGGGATGTCCTGGAGCCATTCAACATGTCTCGACTGTCCCACAGAAGGAATCATTGTGGTTT
This sequence comes from Mustela nivalis, assembly GCF_964662115.1. Lineage (NCBI taxonomy): Eukaryota > Metazoa > Chordata > Mammalia > Carnivora > Mustelidae > Mustela > Mustela nivalis. Next base: position 921,454 of record NW_028136382.1, read on the forward strand.
GGAGCATCTCACAATTCCCATAGTGGGAAAACCTCCAAGTCCTCGTGATACCCTCCCCTTCATTAAGGGGCCGTCATGGATAGAAATTCCGACCTAAGAAAACGTCTGATCCTAGCTCTGTCTTCAGGTATACGGGATCTCGAATCATCTGCCGTCCCCTCACCCCGAAATCTAAGTCTGGCTTGTGTTCTCAGAATTTTTTCCTCACACTCCCGCCCACAAGCCTTCCAGTTTGGGAATTTTGGAGTCACTATGTGGCACTGTGTCTTCCCTCCAGAAGAAAAACGTTGCCCTCTGGGGCTACCCAGTAACCACAAATGAGTACTATCCTGCACGAAACTCGACTGCACCCCAATGATGAAGTCTAGCCTGGGCACTAATTCCCTGTCTGCCACAGCCTGAGCCTGCACCTCCCAACCCACACTCAACAGCTGGCCGAACACTGAGCACATCAGACACACCATGGCCTTAGGGCTTCATCTCTTCCCAACCTCAGTTTTCAGGCTTCAAACCTAGACCTTAAATCCAATCACAGTCCAGGAGTGAAAGTGTTGCAGAAATTAGAACTCCATCTTCCCCATTGCCAGAAAACTTGTGGTTCCCATACTGTGCAACGTTCAGTGTAGGAGAAACCAGCATGGTACATTAGGCCACGCCCTGACTTGAGGGGCTCCTTGGGCACAAAAACACATTGTGAAACTCAGTGTGAGACCTTTCCTCAAGGAAGGCCTCTCAGTGTCTGGACCAAGAGCCCACATATGGGGCTTGCCATGTTCTTAGGTCCCAATGTTAACCAGAGTTCTGGTTGTCCAGTTGCCCCCACCCACGACTCTGCTCTGGAATCCCTCTTTTGGTGGTCCACCTGAGGTAAAAAAAAAAAAAAAAAAAACCAGAACGGCCTCCTCCCTTCCCACAGAATGACCCCAATCTCTTGGGATCGGGTCAAATCCCCAGAAAGGGAGCCTCATCGATGGCCCATGAGGACACCCCGACATTCCATGGCAATTGGTGACACATTTCCAGAAAAAAAAAAACAAAACCATGAGCATGCACATCACATTCGCCCTTTGTTCATATCCCGAAGAGGTCTCCTCACGGTCTATAGATCGGGCCGGCCATACCTACATCCCCCAACCTAAGAGGAGTTTGTGTTTTCAGACTTTTGTCCAAATAGCCCTGGACCACACACGCTCCACACTTGGGTCCCTGTAGCCACACCTAAGGACTGTGCTTCCCTTTCAAGGGAATTCTTCCCATTCCATTGGCCACAACCTTGCAATTTAGGAAAAACCTCCAAAGTCACCGAGACCATCCCAATAGTGTAGTCCGCCCATGACAAACAGGGGTGATCTCAAACAAGCTGAGCAACTACCTCCACTCAGACAACAGATGTCCCCAGAGAAGAATATTGAACTGGACAGGCCGCTAGGCCCTAAACAGATCCATTGCTTTGGTTTCCAGACATCTCTCCTCAGAGGCCTCGTTTCCAATACCAGCATATGGTGGTTTCCTGAGGCACCAATAAGAACAAATCTCTTCTCCCCATGGAAAACTTGCTCATTGGAGCTTTGTCATAACCTCTGGTTAGGAGAATCCTTCAGGGCCCTAGTGCCACTGCCCCATACCAAGGTCTCCATGGATTCAAACCAACATTAAGACCATCCTCAGGAAAGTCCATTTCAACTCAGCCCCCTCTGTTGCTACCCCAAGCCAGCAGATCAAACGTTTCTTGTTGCTAGGAGACAATTGGAATGTGAGGCTGGCTGCCCAGGCATCCATACTTAGAACCCTGTTCTGGAAAAATACCTTATAAGACGTCCTGGAGCCATCCAACAAATCTTAATTGTCCCACAGAAGGAATCCTTGCGGTTTGGAGCATCTCACAACTCCAATAGTGGGAAAACCCCCATGGCCTCATAATGCCCCCCCTTCCTGAAGGGGCCAACATGGACAGAAACTCAAACCTGAGCCAAAGTCTGAACCTCGACCTGACTTCAGACGCATAAGATCTCAATTCAGCTCTGCAGAGTGTGCCTGCCATGTCCTTGCCCCGAAACCTAAGCCTAGCTTGTGTTCTCAGACTTCCGTCCTCACTCTCCTGGTCCACAAGCCCTCCAGTTTGGGAATTCCGAAGCCACAATGCAGCACTCTGCCTGCCCTCCAGAAGAAAAACTTTGCCCTATGCTGCTAATAAGAAACCCCAAATGATTTTCTAATGCATGCCACTCGATTGTAAAGCAATTATACAGCCCACCCTGTATACTAATGCCCTGTCTGGCACAGCCTGAGACAAGACATCCCAAACGACACCCAGACAGCTGGCCCCAACCTGGACACATAGCACCCGCTATGGCTGTAGGTCGTCATCTCTTCCCAACCTCGGTTTTCAGGCTTCAGAACCTAGACCTTATCTCCAATCACTGCCCAGGGGTGAACGTGATGCAGAAATTAGAATTCCTCCTTCCCCATGGCCAGAAACCTTGTGGTTGGCATGTTGTCCAACGTTCAATGTGGGAAAACCTGCATTGTCCGAAAGGCCACGCCAGTGCTTGAGGGCCGCCTAGGACACAGACATGCATTGTGACCTGCAGCGTGCCTCCCCTATTAAAGTAACGCCTCTCAGTGGCTGGACCAAGATCCTGCATATGGGGCTTGTCATATCCATAGGCCCCCAGGCTTAACCAGAGGGCGAGTATTCCAGTTGTCAGTACCCACTGCTATGCTCTTGAATCCCTCTACTGGGGGGACACATGAAGCAGAAAACAGGACACTTCCCTCCCACATAATGACCCCAAACTCTTGGGGGCTGGACAAACTACCAGAGAGGGAGACTTCTACGACCCATGAGGCAACTCCTACATTAAACGGCCATTGTGGACAAAACATCCAGAGACAAAAGCCTGAGCTACTGCCTCCCTCTCACCCTTCTTTCATATCCAGAGGAGCTCCCCTCATGGACTGTAGAGCAGGCCTGCCGTAACCTCGGCCCCAAACCTGAGCTGAGTTAGGGTTTTTGGATGTCTGTCTGCACAGCCATGGCACACACAGCCTCCAGGCTGGGGTCTCTGGAGCCACACCACAGAACTGTGCCTGCTCTCTCCTAAGAAACTGCCCATTCCATTGGCCACAATTCTACAAAATAGTAGAAACCTCAAGGTCCCCAAGGACATCCCACTACCGCAAGCCGCACTGGACAAATAGGGGCATTATGACACAAGCTGAGCAACTACTACCTCCATGCAAAAACACAGACAGATATCCGCAGAGACAGAAGATCGAACCAGACAGGCCCCTAGGCCCTATTATGAACTCTTGCTTTGGTGTCCAGGTATCACTCCTCAGAGGCCTGGGTTCGAAGACCAGCATACGCGGCTTACCTGAGGCACCAGACAGAAGACCTCTCATCTCCACATGGGAAGCTTCCTTGTTGGAGTTGTGTCAAGCCCTTCGGGTTGGAGAATCCTGCAGAGTCCCTTAGCTACTGCCACATTCCAAGGTCTCCATGGCCACCAACCCACATTATGACTCATCCTCAGGAGAGTCCATTTAAACTCAGCCTTCTGGGTAGCTCACCCAAGAGCCCGCAGATTGAGCGTGCCTTGTCTCGACCAGGCAATGGGAAGGAGAGTTGGCGTTTCTCGGCATCCATGCTTAGGCCCCTGCTATCGAGTCTTTCTGTATGGGGCATCCTGGAACCATCCAATAGTACTCGACTGTCCTGAAGAAGGAAACTTTGAAGTTTGGAGCAGCTCACAACTCCCAGCGTAGGGAAACCTCCCTGGCCTCATGTCGCTCCCACTCCCTTCAGGAAGGGGCCGTCATGGACACAAACTCCAGCTTGAGGCAACATCTGATAATCGCCCTGACCTCACCTGCAGGAGATCTCGATTCAGCCTCTGCAGAGTGGGCCTGCCATGCTCTTGGCCCCAAAACTCGTGCTAGCTTGTGTTTTCAGATTTCCTTCCTTACAATCCTGGCCACACCCCTCCAGTTTGGCAATTCTGGAGACACAATGCAGCACTCTGCCTGCCCACCAGAAGAAAAATGTTGCCCTATAGGGCGAACCAGAAACGCCAAATGAGTAACAACCTGCATGCCACTCGACCATACCCCAATTATACAGTCTAGCCTGGGCACTAAAGCCCTGTCTCACACAACCTGAGGGCAGACCTCCAGTCCAACACCCAAACAGCTTGCCGTACACAGAGCATATCACACCCACAATGGCTTTAGTCCATCATCTCTACCCAACCTCAGTTTTCACCTTCAGAACCTAAACCTTATCTCCACTCACTGCTCAGGAGTGAACGTGATGCAAGAATCAGAACTTCTCCTTCGCCTTGGCAAGAACCCTCGTGGTTGGCATGTTGTCCAATGTTCATTGTAGGAGAAAGCAGCATGGACTATGAGGCCCCACCTATCCCTGAGGGCCACAATTTGCACAAACACACATTGAGACACTCAGCGTGAGCCCTATCCTCATGTAAAGCCTCTTAGTGACTGGAACAACAGCCCACATATGGGGCTTGCCAAGCCCCTAGTCCCCCAATCTCAACCAGAGTTCGAGATTTCTAGACACACCTACTCAGGTCTCTACTCTGGAATCCCTCTTTGGTGGGACAACTGAGGTAAAAAAAAAATACATAAAGGACTCTTCCCATCCAAAGAATGATCCCAACCCCTTGGGATCAGGCCAAATCACCAGAGAAAGAATTGTCCATGGCCCTTGAGGACACCCCGACATTCCACGGCCACCATTGACACAAAATCCAGAGACAAAACCCTGAGCAAGCGCCACATACTCGCCCTTTGTTCATAGCCCGGAAAATTCTCACGGTCTGTAGATCGAGCCTTCATACATACATCGCCAAACCTAAGCTGTTTGTGTTTTCAGACTTCTGTCCCCACAGTCCTGGCCCACACACCATCCAAGCTGGCCCCTGGAGCCACACCACAGGACTGTGGCTTCACTCTCCAGGGGAATTCTGCCATTTCCATTGGCCACAACCCTATAGATTAGGAGAATCCTCCAAATTCCCCCAGGCCATCCGAATTGTGTTGGCTGCCCAGGACAAACAGGGATGATCTTTCACAAGTTAGGAAACCACCTCCACTCAGACCCAGAGACAGATATCCCCATAGAATAAGATTGAACTGGACGGGCACTTAGTCCCTAATCAGATCCATTGCTTTTCATTCCAGTCATCTCTCCTCAGAGGCCTGGTTTCCAATACCAGCATATGGGAGATTACTTAGGCACTCATCAAAACAATTCTCTTCTCTACATAGGAAACATACTCTTTAGAGCTCCATCAAAATTCCGGTTATGAACATCCCTCAAGGCCCCGGATCAAGCACCCCATTCCAAGGTCTACATGGACACAAATGCACATTATGACCCATCCTCAACTCACCCATTTCAAAACACCCGCCTCGGTTGCTCCCCTAGATCCAGCAGATCGAACTTGCCTTGGCTCTATGAGACACCTGGAATGGGAGGCAGGCTGCCCAGGCATCCATACTTAGAACCCTGTTCTGGAAAAATACCTTATAAGACGTCCTGGAGCCATCCAACTAATCTTAATTGTCCCACAGAAGGAATCCTTGCGGTTTGGAGCATCTCACAACTCCAATAGTGGGAAAACCCCCATGGCCTCATAATGCCCCCCCTTCCTGAAGGGGCCAACATGGACAGAAACTCAAACCTGAGCCAAAGTCTGAACCTCGACCTGAATTCAGACGCATGAGATCTCAATTCAGCTCTGCAGAGTGTGCCTGCCATGTCCTTGCCCCGAAACCTAAGCCTAGCTTGTGTTCTCAGACTTCCGTCCTCACTCTCCTGGCCCACAAGCCCTCCAGTTTGGGAATTCCGAAGCCACAATGCAGCACTCTGCCTGCCCTCCAGAAGAAAAACTTTGCCCTCTGCTGCTAATAAGAAACGCCAAATGATTTTCTAATGCATGCCACTCGATTGTAAAGCAATTATACAGCCCACCCTGTATACTAATGCCCTGTCTGGCACAGCCTGAGACAAGACATCCCAAACGACACCCAGACAGCTGGCCCCAACCTGGACACATAGGACCCGCTATGGCTGTAGGTCGTCATCTCTTCCCAACCTCGGTTTTCAGGCTTCAGAACCTAGACCTTATCTCCAATCACTGCCCAGGGGTGAACGTGATGCATTAATTAGAATTCCTCCTTCCCCATGGCCAGAAACCTTGTGGTTGGCATGTTGTCCAACGTTCAATGTGGGAAAACCTGCATTGTCCGAAAGGCCACGCCAGTGCTTGAGGGCCGCCTAGGGCACAGACATGCATTGTGACCTGCAGCGTGAGTCCCGTATTAAAGTAACGCCTCTCAGTGGCTGGACCAAGATCCTGCATATGGGGCTTGTCATATCCATAGGCCCCCAGGCTTAACCAGAGGGCGAGTATTCCAGTTGTCAGTACCCACTGCTATGCTCTTGAATCCCTCTACTGGGGGGACACATGAAGCAGAAAACAGGACACTTCCCTTCCCACAGAATGACCCCAAACTCTTGGGGGCTGGACAAACTACCAGAGAGGGAGACTTCTACGACCCATGAGGCAACTCCTACATTAAACGGCCATTGTGGACAAAACATCCAGAGACAAAAGCCTGAGCGACTGCCTCCCTCTCACCCTTCTTTCATATCCAGAGGAGCTCCCCTCATGGACTGTAGATCAGGCCTGCCGTAACCTCGTCCCCAAACCTGAGCTGAGTTAGGGTTTTTGGATGTCTGTCTGCACAGCCATGGCACACACAGCCCCCAGGCTGGGGTCTCTGGAGCCACACCACAGAACTGTGCCTGCTCTCTCCTAAGAAACTGCCCATTCCATTGGCCACAACTCTAAAAAATAGTAGAAACCTCAAGGTCCCCAAGGACATCCCACTACCGCAAGACGCACTTTACAAATAGGGGCATAATGACACAAGCTGAGCAACTACTACCTCCATGCAGACACACAGACAGATATCCGCAGAGACAGAAGATTGAACCAGACAGGCCCCTAGGCCCTATTATGAACTCTTGCTTTGGTGTCCAGGTATCACTCCTCAGAGGCCTGGGTTCGAAGACCAGCATACGGGGCTTTCCTGAGGCACCAGACAGAAGACCTCTCATCTCCACATGGGAAGCTTCCTTGTTGGAGTTGTGTCAAGCCCTTCGGGTTGGAGAATCCTGCAGAGTCCCTTAGCTACTGCCACATTCCAAGGTCTCCATGGCCACCAACCCACATTATGACTCATCCTCAGGAGAGTCCATTTAAACTCAGCCTTCTGGGTAGCTCACCCAAGAGCCCGCAGTTTGAGCGTGCCTTGTCTCGACCAGGCAATGGGAAGGTGAGTTGGCGTTTCTCGGCATCCATGCTTAGGCCCCTGCTCTCGAGTGTTTCTGTATGGGGCATCCTGGAACCATCCAATAGTACTCGACTGTCCTGAAGAAGGAAACTTTGAAGTTTGGAGCAGCTCACAACTCCCAGCGTAGGGAAACCTCCCTGGCCCCATGACGCCCCCACCCCCTTCAGGAAGGGGCCGTCATGGACACAAACTCCAGCTTGAGGCAACATCTGATACTCGCCCTGACCTCACCTGCAGGAGATCTCGATTCAGCCTCTGCAGAGTGGGCCTGCCATGCTCTTGGCCCCAAAACTCGTGCTAGCTTGTGTTTTCAGACTTCTTCCTCACAATCCTGGCCACACCCCTCCAGTTTGGCAATTCTGGAGACACAATGCAGCACTCTGCCTGCCCTCCAGAAGAAAAATGTTGCCCTATAGGGCTCACCGGAAACGCCAAATGAGTAACAACCTGCATGCCACTCGACCATACCCCAATTATACAGTCTAGCCTGTGCACTAAAGCCCTGTCTGACACAGCCTGAGGGCAGACCTACAGTCCAACACCCAGAGCGCTGGCCATACACAGAGCATATCACACCCACAATGACTTTAGGCCATCATCTCTACCCAACCTCAGTTTTCACCTTCAGAACCTAGAACTTATCTCCACTCACTGCTCAGGAGTGAACGTGATGCAAGAATCAGAACTTCTCCTTCGCCTTGGCAAGAAACCTAGTGGTTGGCATGTTGTCCAATGTTCATTGTAGGAGAAAGCAGCATGGACTATGAGGCCCCACATATCCCTGAGGGCCACAATTTGCACAAACACACATTGTGACCCTCAGCGTGAGCCCTATCCTCATGTAAAGCCTCTTAGTGACTGGAACAACAGCCCACATATGGGGCTTCCCAAGCCCCTATTCCCCCAATCTCAACCAGAGTTCGAGATGTCTAGTCACCCCTACTCAGGGCTCTACTCTGGAATCCCTCTTTGGTGGGACACCTGAGGTAAAAAAAAAAAAAAATACAGAAAGGACTCTTCGCATCCACAGAATGATCCCAACCCCTTGGGATCAGGCCAAATGACCAGAGAAAGAATTGTCCATGGCCCTTGAGGACACCCCGACATTCCACGGCCACCATTGACACAAAATCCAGAGACAAAACCCTGAGCAAGCGCCACATACTCGCCCTTTGTTCATAGCCCGGAAAATTCTCACGGTCTGTTGATCGAGCCTTCATACATACATCCCCAAACCTAAGCTGAGTTTGTGTTTTCAGACTTCTGTCCCCACAGTCCTGGCCCACACACCATCCAAGCTGGGGCCCCTGGATCCACACCTCAGGACTGTGGCTTCCCTCCACAAGGGAATTCTGCCATTTCCATTGGCCACAACCCTATAGATTAGGAGAATCCTCCAAACTCCCACAGGCCATCCGAATTGTGTTGGCTGCCCAGGACAAACAGGGATGATCTTTCACAAGTTAGGAAACCACCTCCACTCAGACCCAGAGACAGATATCCCCATAGAATAAGATTGAAATGGACGGGCACTTAGGCCCTAATCAGATCCATTGCTTTTGATTCCAGTCATCTCTCCTCAGAGGCCTGGTTTCCAATACCAGCATATGGGAGATTCCTTAGGCACTCATCAAAACAATTCTCTTCTCTACATAGGAAATATACTCTTTAGAGCTCCATCAAAACCTCCGGTTATGAACATCCCTCAAGGCCCCGGATCAAGCACCCCATTCCAAGGTCTACATGCACACAAATGCACATTATGACCCATCCTCAACTCACCCATTTCAAAACACCCGCCTCCGTTGCTCCCCTAGATCCAGCAGATCGAACTTGCCTTGGCTCTATGAGACACCTGGAATGGGAGGCAGGCTGCCCACGCATCCATCCTTAGAACCCTGCTCTGGATAACTTCCTTATGGGATGTCCTGGAGCCATTCAACATGACTCGACTGTCCCACAGAAGGAATCATTGTGGTTTGGAGCATCTCACAATTCCCATCGTGGGAACACCTCCATGTCCTCGTGACACCCTCCCCTTCATGAATGGGCCGTCATGGACAGAAACTCCGACCTAAGAAAACGTCTGATCCTAGCTCTGTCTTCAGGTATACGGGATCTCGAATCATCTCTGCAGAGGGTGCCTGCCGTCCCCTCACCACGAAATCTAAGTCTGGCTTGTGTTCTCAGAATTTTTTCCTCACACTCCTGGCCCACAAGCCTTCCAGTTTGGGAATTTTGGAGTCACTATGTGGCACTGTGTCTTCCCTCCAGAAGAAAAACGTTGCCCTCTGGGGCTACCCAGTAACCACAAATGAGTACCATCCTGCACAAAACTCGACTGCACCCCAATGATACAGTCTAGCCGGGGCACTAATTCCCTGTCTGCCACAGCCTGAGCCTGCACCTCCCAACCCACACTCAACAGCTGGCCGAACACTGAGCACATCAGACACACCATGGCCTTAGGGCTTCATCTCTTCCCAACCTCAGTTTTCAGGCTTCAGAACCTAGACCTTAAATCCAATCACAGTCCAGGAGTGAAAGTGTTGCAGAAATTAGAACTCCATCTTCCCCATTGCCAGAAAACTTGTGGTTCCCATACTGTGCAACGTTCAGTGTAGGAGAAACCAGCATGGTACATTAGGCCACGCCCTGACTTGAGGGGCTCCTTGGGCACAAAAACACAATGTGAAACTCAGTGTGAGACCTATCCTCAAGGAAGGCCTCTCAGTGTCTGGACCAAGAGCCCACATAAGGGGCTTGCCATGTTCTTAGGTCCCAATGTTAACCAGAGGTCTGGTTGTCCTGTTGCCCCCACTCACGACTCTGCTCTGGAATCCCTCTTTTGGTGGTCCACCGGAGGTTAAAAAAAAAAACAAAAATCAAAAAACAAAAAAATAAACAAACAAACAAAAAAAACAGAAAGGCGTACTTCCTTCCCACAGAATGACCCCAAACTCTTGGGATCGGGTCAAATCCCCAGAAAGGGAGCCTCGTCGATGGCCCATGAGGACACCCTGACATTCCATGGCAATCGGTGACACATTTCCAGAAAAAAAAAAAAAAAGCATGAGCAAGCACCTCACATTCGCCCTTTGTTCATATCCCGAAGAGGTCTCCTCACGGTCTATAGATCGGGCCGGCCATACCTACATCCCACAACCTAAGTGGAGTTTGTGTTTTCAGACTTTTGTCCACATAGCCCTGGACCACACACGCTCCACACTTGGGTCCCTGGAGCCACACCTCAGGACTGTGCTTCCCTTTCAAGGGAATTCTTCCCATTCCATTGGCCACAACCTTGCAAATTAGGAAAAACCTCCAAAGTCACCGAGGCCATCCCAATAGTGTAGGCTGCCCAGGACAAACAGGGGTCATCTCAAACCAGCTGAGCAACTACCTCCACTCAGACAACAGATGTCCCCAGAGAAGAATATTGAACCGGACAGGCCCCTAGGCCCTAATCAGATCCATTGCTTTGGTTTCCAGGCGTCTCTCCTCAGAGGCCTCGTTTCCAATACCAGCATATGGTGGTTTCCTGAGGCACCAATAAAAACAAATCTCGTCTCCCCATGGAAACTTGCTCATTGGAGCTTTGTCATAACCTCTGGTTAGGAGAATCCTTCAGGGCCCTGGTGCCACTGCCCCATACCAAGGTCTCCATGGACTCAAACCAACATTAAGACCATCCTCAGGAAAGTCCATATCAACTCAGCCCCCTCTGTTGCTACCCCAAGCCAGCAGATCAAACGTTTCTTGTTGCTAGGAGACAATTGGAATGTGAGGCTGGCTGCCCAGGCATCCATACTTAGAACCCTGTTCTGGAAAAATACCTTTAAGACGTCCTGGAGCCATCCAACTAATCTTAATTGTCCCACAGAAGGAATCCTTGCAGTTTGGAGCATCTCACAACTCCAATAGTGGGAAAACCCCCATGGCCTCATAATGCCCCCCCTTCCTGAAGGGGCCAACATGGACAGAAACTCAAACCTGAGCCAAAGTCTGAACCTCGACCTGACTTCAGACGCATGAGATCTCAATTCAGCTCTGCAGAGTGTGCCTGCCATGTCCTTGCCCCGAAACCTAAGCCTAGCTTGTGTTCTCAGACTTCCGTCCTCACTCTCCTGGCCCACAAGCCCTCCAGTTTGGGAATTCCGAAGCCACAATGCAGCACTCTGCCTGCCCTCCAGAAGAAAAACTTTGCCCTCTGCTGCTAATAAGAAACGCCAAATGATTTTCTAATGCATGCCACTCGATTGTAAAGCAATTATACAGCCCACCCTGTATACTAATGCCCTGTCTGGCACAGCCTGAGACAAGACATCCCAAACGACACCCAGACAGCTGGCCCCAACCTGGACACATAGGACCCGCTATGGCTGTAGGTCGTCATCTCTTCCCAACCTCGGTTTTCAGGCTTCAGAACCTAGACCTTATCTCCAATCACTGCCCAGGGGTGAACGTGATGCAGAAATTAGAATTCCTCCTTCCCCATGGCCAGAAACCTTGTGGTTGGCATGTTGTCCAACGTTCAATGTGGGAAAACCTGCATTGTCCGAAAGGCCACGCCAGTGCTTGAGGGCCGCCTAGGGCACAGACATGCATTGTGACCTGCAGCGTGAGTCCCGTATTAAAGTAACGCCTCTCAGTGGCTGGACCAAGATCCTGCATATGGGGCTTGTCAAATCCATAGGCCTCCAGGCTTAACCAGAGGGCGAGTATTCCAGTTGTCAGTACCCACTGCTATGCTCTAGAATCCCTCTACTGGGGGGACACATGAAGCAGAAAACAGGACACTTCCCTTCCCACAGAATGACCCCAAACTCTTGGGGGCTGGACAAACTACCAGAGAGGGAGACTTCTACGACCCATGAGGCAACTCCTACATTAAACGGCCATTGTGGACAAAACATCTAGAGACAAAAGCCTGAGCGACTGCCTCCCTCTCACCCTTCTTTCATATCCAGAGGAGCTCCCCTCATGGACTGTAGATCAGGCCTGCCGTAACCTCGGCCCCAAACCTGAGCTGAGTTAGGGTTTTTGGATGTCTGTCTGCACAGCCATGGCCCACACAGCCCCCAGGCTTGGGTCTCTGGAGCCACACCACAGAACTGTGCCTGCTCTCTCCTAAGAAACTGCCCATTCCATTGGCCACAACTCTAAAAAATAGTAGAAACCTCAAGGTCCCCAGGGACATCCCACTACCGCAAGACGCACTGGACAAATAGGGGCATAATGACACAAGCTGAGCAACTACTACCTCCATGCAGACACACAGACAGATATCCGCAGAGACAGAAGATTGAACCAGACAGGCCCCTAGGCCCTATTATGAACTCTTGCTTTGGTGTCCAGGTATCACTCCTCAGAGGCCTGGGTTCGAAGACCAGCATACGGGGCTTTCCTGAGGCACCAGACAGAAGACCTCTCATCTCCACATGGGAAGCTTCCTTGTTGGAGTTGTGTCAAGCCCTTCGGGTTGGAGAATCCTGCAGAGTCCCTTAGCTACTGCCACATTCCAAGGTCTCCATGGCCACCAACCCACATTATGACTCATCCTCAGGAGAGTCCATTTAAACTCAGCCTTCTGGGTAGCTCACCCAAGAGCGCACAGATTGAACGTGCCTTGTCTCGACCAGGCAATGTGAAGGTGAGTTGGCGATTCTCGGCATCCATGCTTAGGCCCCTGCTCTCGAGTGTTTCTGTATGGGGCATCCTGGAACCATCCAATAGTACTCGACTGTCCTGAAGAAGGAAACTTTGAAGTTTGGAGCAGCTCACAACTCCCAGCGTAGGGAAACCTCCCTGGCCTCATGACGCCCCCACCCCCTTCAGGAAGGGGCCGTCATGGACACAAACTCCAGCTTGAGGCAACATCTGATACTCGCCCTGACCTCACATGCAGGAGATCTCGATTCAGCCTCTGCAGAGTGGGCCTGCCATGCTCTTGGCCCCAAAACTCGTGCTAGCTTGTGTTTTCAGACTTCCTTCCTCACAATCCTGGCCACACCCCTCCAGTTTGGCAATTCTGGAGACACAATGCAGCACTCTGCCTGCCCACCAGAAGAAAAATGTTGCCCTATAGGGCTAACCAGAAACGCCAAATGAGTAACAACCTGCATGCCACTCGACCATACCCCAATTATACAGTCTAGCCTGTGCACTAAAGCCCTGTCTGACACAGCCTGAGGGCAGACCTCCAGTCCAACACCCAGACAGCTGGCCATACACAGAGCATATCACACCCACAATGGCTTTAGGCCATCATCTCTACCCAACCTCAGTTTTCACCTTCAGAACCTAGACCTTATCTCCACTCACTGCTCAGGAGTGAACGTGATGCAAGAATCAGAACTTCTCCTTCGCCTTGGCAAGAAACCTAGTGGTTGGCATGTTGTCCAATGTTCATTGTAGGAGAAAGCAGCATGGACTATGAGGCCCCACCTATCCCTGAGGGCCACAATTTGCACAAACACACATTGTGACCCTCAGCGTGAGCCCTATCCTCAGATAAAGCCTCTTAGTGACTGGAACAACAGCCCACATATGGGGCTTCCCAAGCCCCTATTCCCCCAATCTCAACCAGAGTTCGAGATGTCTAGTCACCGCTATTCAGGGCTCTACTCTGGAATCCCTCTTTGGTGGGACACCTAAGGTAAAAAAAAAAAAAATACAGAAAGGACTCTTCGCATCCACAGAATGATCCCAACCCCTTGGGATCAGGCCAAATGACCAGAGAAAGAATTGTCCATGGCCCTTGAGGACACCCCGACATTCCACGGCCACCATTGACACAAAATCCAGAGACAAAACCCTGAGCAAGCGCCACATACTCGCCCTTTGTTCATAGCCCGGAAAATTCTCACGGTCTGTTGATCGAGCCTTCATACATACATCCCCAAACCTAAGCTGAGTTTGTGTTTTCAGACTTCTGTCCCCACAGTCCTGGCCCACACACCATCCAAGCTGGGCCCCTGGAGCCACACCACAGGACTGTGGCTTCCCTCTCCAGGGGAATTCTGCCATTTCCATTGGCCACAACCCTATAGATTAGGAGAATCCTCCAAACTCCCCCAGGCCATCCGAATTGTGTTGGCAGCCCAGGACACACAGGGATGATCTTTCACAAGTTAGGAAACCACCTCCACTCAGACCCAGAGACAGATATCCCCATAGAATAAGATTGAACTGGATGGGCACTTAGGCCCTAATCAGATCCATTGCTTTTGATTCCAGTCATCTCTCCTCAGAGGCCTGGTTTCCAATACCAGCATATGGGAGATTCCTTAGGCACTCATCAAAACAATTCTCTTCTCTACATAGGAAATATACTCTTTAGAGCTCCATCAAAACCTCCGGTTATGAACATCCCTCAAGGCCCCGGATCAAGCACCCCATTCCAAGGTCTACATGCACACAAATGCACATTATGACCCATCCTCAACACACCCATTTCAAAACACCCGCCTCGGTTGCTCCCCTAGATCCAGCAGATCGAACTTGCCTTGGCTCTATGAGACACCTGGAATGGGAGGCAGGCTGCCCACGAATCCATCCTTAGAACCCTGCTCTGGATAACTTCCTTATGGGATGTCCTGGAGCCATTCAACATGTCTCGACTGTCCCACAGAAGGAATCATTGTGGTTCGGAGCATCTCACAATTCCCATCGTGGGAACACCTTTATGGCCTCGTGACACCCTCCCCTTCATGAATGGGCCGTCATGGACAGAAACTCCGACCTAAGAAAACGTCTGATCCTAGCTCTGTCTTCAGGTATACGGGATCTCGAATCATCTCTGCAGAGGGTGCCTGCCGTCCCCTCACCCCGAAATCTAAGTCTGGCTTGTGTTCTCAGAATTTTTTCCTCACACTCCTGGCCCACAAGCCTTCCAGTTTGGGAATTTTGGAGTCACTATGTGGCACTGTGTCTTCCCTCCAGAAGAAAAACGTTGCCCTCTGGGGCTACCCAGTAACCACAAATGAGTACTATCCTGCACGAAACTCGACTGCACCCCAATGATGAAGTCTAGCCTGGGCACTAATTCCCTGTTTGCCACAGCCTGAGCCTGCACCTCCCAACCCACACTCAACAGCTGGCCGAACACTGAGCACATCAGACACACCATGGCCTTAGGGCTTCATCTCTTCCCAACCTCAGTTTTCAGGCTTCAGAACCTAGACCTTAAATCCAATCACAGTCCAGGAGTGAAAGTGTTGCAATAATTAGAACTCCATCTTCCCCATTGCCAGAAAACTTGTGGTTCCCATACTGTGCAACGTTCAGTGTAGGAGAAACCAGCATGGTACATTAGGCCACGCCCTGACTTGAGGGGCTCCTTGGGCACAAAAACACATTGTGAAACTCAGTGTGAGACCTATCCTCAAGGAAGGCCTCTCAATCGGTGACACATTTCCAGAAAAAAAAAAAAAAAGCATGAGCAAGCACCTCACATTCGCCCTTTGTTCATATCCCGAAGAGGTCTCCTCACGGTCTATAGATCGGGCCGGCCATACCTACATCCCACAACCTAAGTGGAGTTTGTGTTTTCAGACTTTTGTCCAAATAGCCCTGGACCACACACGCTCCACACTTGGGTCCCTGGAGCCACACCTTAGGACTGTGCTTCCCTTTCAAGGGAATTCTTCCCATTCCATTGGCCACAACCTTGCAAATTAGGAAAAACCTCCAAAGTCACCGAGGCCATCCCAATAGTGTAGGCTGCCCAGGACAAACAGGGGTGATCTCAAACCAGCTGAGCAACTACCTCCACTCAGACAACAGATGTCCCCAGAGAAGAATATTGAACCGGACAGGCCCCTAGGCCCTAATCAGATCCATTGCTTTGGTTTCCAGGCATCTCTCCTCAGAGGCCTCGTTTCCAATACCAGCATATGGTGGTTTCCTGAGGCACCAATAAGAACAAATCTCGTCTCCCCATGGAAACTTGCTCATTGGAGCTTTGTCATAACCTCTGGTTAGGAGAATCCTTCAGGGCCCTGGTGCCACTGCCCCATACCAAGGTCTCCATGGACTCAAACCAACATTAAGACCATCCTCAGGAAAGTCCATATCAACTCAGCCCCCTCTGTTGCTACCCCAAGCCAGCAGATCAAACGTTTCTTGTTGCTAGGAGACAATTGGAATGTGAGGCTGGCTGCCCAGGCATCCATACTTAGAACCCTGTTCTGGAAAAATACCTTATAAGACGTCCTGGAGCCATCCAACTAATCTTAATTGTCCCACAGAAGGAATCCTTGCGGTTTGGAGCATCTCACAACTCCAATAGTGGGAAAACCCCCATGTCCTCATAATGCCCCCCCTTCCTGAAGGGGCCAACATGGACAGAAACTCAAACCTGAGCCAAAGTCTGAACCTCGACCTGAATTCAGACGCATGAGATCTCAATTCAGCTCTGCAGAGTGTGCCTGCCATGTCCTTGCCCCGAAACCTACGCCTAGCTTGTGTTCTCAGACATCCGTCCTCACTCTCCTGGCCCACAAGCCCTCCAGTTTGGGAATTCCGAAGCCACAATGCAGCACTCTGCCTGCCCTCCAGAAGAAAAACTTTGCCCTCTGCTGCTAATAAGAAACGCCAAATGATTTTCTAATGCATGCCACTCGATTGTAAAGCAATTATACAGCCCACCCTGTATACTAATGCCCTGTCTGGCACAGCCTTAGACAAGACATCCCAAACGACACCCAGACAGCTGGCCCCAACCTGGACACATAGGACCCGCTATGGCTGTAGGTCGTCATCTCTTCCCAACCTCGGTTTTCAGGCTTCAGAACCTAGACCTTATCTCCAATCACTGCCCAGGGGTGAACGTGATGCAGAAATTAGAATTCCTCCTTCCCCATGGCCAGAAACCTTGTGGTTGGCATGTTGTCCAACGTTCAATGTGGGAAAACCTGCATTGTCCGAAAGGCCACGCCAGTGCTTGAGGGCCGCCCAGGGCACAGACATGCATTGTGACCTGCAGCGTGAGTCCCGTATTAAAGTAACGCCTCTCAGTGGCTGGACCAAGATCCTGCATATGGGGCTTGTCATATCCATAGGCCCCCAGGCTTAACCAGAGGGCGAGTATTCCAGTTGTCAGTACCCACTGCTATGCTCTTGAATCCCTCTACTGGGGGGACACATGAAGCAGAAAACAGGACACTTCCCTTCCCACAAAATGACCCCAAACTCTTGGGGGCTGGACAAACTACCAGAGAGGGAGACTTCTACGACCCAACAGGCAACTCCTACATTAAACGGCCATTGTGGACAAAACATCCAGAGACAAAAGCCTGAGCTACTGCCTCCCTCTCACCCTTCTTTCATATTTAGAGGAGCTCCCCTCATGGACTGTAGATCAGGCCTGCCGTAACCTCGGCCCCAAACCTGAGCTGAGTTAGGGTTTTTGGATGTCTGTCTGCACAGCCATGGCCTACACAGCTTCCAGGCTGCGGTCTCTGGAGCCACACCACAGAACTGTGCCTGCTCTCTCCTAAGAAACTGCCCATTCCATTGGCCACAATTCTACAAAATAGTAGAAACCTCAAGGTCCCCAAGGACATCCCACTACCGCAAGCCGCACTGGACAAATAGGGGCATTATGACACAAGCTGAGCAACTACTACCTCCATGCAGAAACACAGACAGATATCCGCAGAGACAGAAGATTGAACCAGAGAGGCCCCTAGGCCCTATTATGAACTCTTGCTTTGGTGTCCAGGTATCACTCCTCAGATGCCTGGGTTCGAAGACCAGCATACGCGGCTTACCTGAGGCACCAGACAGAAGACCTCTCATCTCCACATGGGAAGCTTCCTTGTTGGAGTTGTGTCAAGCCCTTCGGGTTGGAGAATCCTGCAGAGTCCCTTAGCTACTGCCACATTCCAAGGTCTCCATGGCCACCAACCCACATTATGACTCATCCTCAGGAGAGTCCATTTAAACTCAGCCTTCTGGGTAGCTCACCCAAGAGCCCGCAGATTGAGAGTGCCTTGTCTCGACCAGGCAATGGGAAGGAGAGTTGGCGTTTCTCGGCATCCATGCTTAGGCCCCTGCTATCGAGTCTTTCTGTATGGGGCATCCTGGAACCATCCAATAGTACTCGACTGTCCTGAAGAAGGAAACTTTGAAGTTTGGAGCAGCTCACAACTCCCAGCGTAGGGAAACGTCCCTGGCCTCATGTCGCTCCCACCCCCTTCAGGAAGGGGCCGTCATGGACACAAACTCCAGCTTGAGGCAACATCTGATAATCGCCCTGACCTCACCTGCAGGAGATCTCGATTCAGCCTCTGCAGAGTGGGCCTGCCATGCTCTTGGCCCCAAAACTCGTGCTAGCTTGTGTTTTCAGACTTCCTTCCTCACAATCCTGGCCACACCCCTCCAGTTTGGCAATTCTGGAGACACAATGCAGCACTCTGCCTGCCCTCCAGAAGAAAAATGTTGCCCTATAGGGCGAACCAGAAACGCCAAATGAGTAACAACCTGCATGCCACTCGACCATACCCCAATTATACAGTCTAGCCTGGGCACTAAAGCCCTGTATCACAGAACCTGAGGGCAGACCTCCAGTCCAACACCCAAATAGCTTGCCGTACACAGAGCATATCACACCCACAATGGCTTTAGTCCATCATCTCTACCCAACCTCAGTTTTCACCTTCAGAACCTAAACCTTATCTCCACTCACTGCTCAGGAGTGAACGTGATGCAAGAATCAGAACTTCTCCTTCGCCTTGGCAAGAAACCTAGTGGTTGGCATGTTGTCCAATGTTCATTGTAGAAGAAAGCAGCATGGACTATGAGGCCCCACCTATCCCTGAGGGCCACAATTTGCACAAACACACATTGAGACACTCAGCGTGAGCCCTATCCTCATGTAAAGCCTCTTAGTGACTGGAACAACAGCCCACATATGGGGCTTGCCAAGCCCCAGTCCCCCAATATCAACAAGAGTTCGAGATGTCTAGTCAACCCTACTCAGGGCTCTACTCAGAATCCCTCTTTGGTGGGACACCTGAGGTAAAATATATATATATATATATATATATATATATATAGATATAGATATAGATATATATATATACATACAGAACGGACTCTTCCAATCCACAGAATGATCCCAACCACTTGGGATCAGGCCATATCACCAGAGAAAGAATTGTCCATGGCCCTTGAGGACATCCCGAAATTCCATGGCCACCGTTGACACAAAATTCAGAGACAAAAGCCTGAGCAAGCGCCACATACTCGCCCTTTGTTCATAGCCCGGAAAATTCTCACGGTCTGTAGATCGAGCCTTCATACATACATCCCCAAACCTAAGCTGAGTTTGTGTTTTCAGACTTCTGTCCCCACAGGCATGGCCCACACACCATCCAAGCTGGGGCCCCTGGAGCCACACCTCAGGTCTTTGGCTTCCCTCTCCAGGGGAATTCTGCCATTTCCATTGGCCACAACCTTATAGATTAGGAGAATCCTCCAAACTCCCCCAGGCCATCCGAATTGTGTTGGCTGCCCAGGACACACAGGGATGATCTTTCACAAGTTAAGAAACCAATTCCACTCAGACCCAGAGACAGATATCCCCATAGAATAAGATTGAACTGGACGGGCACTGAGGCCCTAATCAGATCCATTGATTTTGATTCCAGTCATTGCTCCTCAGAGGCCTGGTTTCCAATACCAGCATATGGGAGATTCCTTAGGCACTCATCAAAACAATTCTCTTCTCTACATAGGAAATATACTCTTTAGAGCTCCATCAAAACCTCCGGTTATGAACATCCCTCAAGGCCCCGGATCAAGCACCCCATTCCAAGGTCTACATGCACACAAATGCACATTATGACCCATCCTCAACTCACCCATTTCAAAACACCCGCCTCGGTTGCTCCCCTAGATCCAGCAGATCGAACTTGCCTTGGCTCTATGAGACACCTGGAATGGGAGGCAGGCTGCCCAGGCATCCATCCTTAGAACCCTGCTCTGGATAACTTCCTTATAGGATGTCCTGGAGCCATTCAACATGTCTCGACTGTCCCACAGAAGGAATCATTGTGGTTTGGAGCATCTCACAATTCCCATAGTGGGAACACCTCCAAGTCCTCGTGACACCCTCCCCTTCATTAAGGGGCCGTCATGGACAGAAATTCCGACCTAAGAAAACGTCTGATCCTAGCTCTGTCTTCAGGTATACGGGATCTCGAATCATCTCTGCAGAGGGTGCCTGCCGTCCCCTCACCACGAAATCTAAGTCTGGCTTGTGTTCTCAGAATTTTTTCCTCACACTCCTGGCCCACAAGCCTTCCAGTTTGGGAATTTTGGAGTCACTATGTGGCACTGTGTCTTCCCTCCAGAAGAAAAACGTTGCCCTCTGGGGCTACCCAGTAACCACAAATGAGTACCATCCTGCACGAAACTCGACTGCACCCCAATGATGAAGTCTAGCCTGGGCACTAATTCCCTGTCTGCCACAGCCTGAGCCTGCACCTCCCAACCCACACTCAACAGCTGGCCGAACACTGAGCACATCAGACACACCATGGCCTTAGGGCTTCATCTCTTCCCAACCTCAGTTTTCAGGCTTCAAACCTAGACCTTAAATCCAATCACAGTCCAGGAGTGAAAGTGTTGCAGAAATTAGAACTCCATCTTCCCCATTGCCAGAAAACTTGTGGTTCCCATACTATGCAACGTTCAGTGTAGGAGAAACCAGCATGGTACATTAGGCCACGCCCTGACTTGAGGGGCTCCTTGGGCACAAAAACACATTGTGAAACTCAGTGTGAGACCTATCCTCAAGGAAGGCCTCTCAGTGTCTGGACCAAGAGCCCACATATGGGGCTTGCCATGTTCTTAGGTCCCAATGTTAACCAGAGGTCTGGTTGTCCAGTTGCCCCCACCCACGACTCTGCTCTGGAATCCCTCTTTTGGTGGTCCACCTGAGGTAAAAAAAAAAAAAAAAAAAAAAACCAGAACGGCCTCCTCCCTTCCCACAGAATGACCCCAATCTCTTGGGATCGGGTCAAATCCCCAGAAAGGGAGCCTCATCGATGGCCCATGAGGACACCCCGACATTCCATGGCAATCGGTGACACATTTCCAGAAAAAAAAAAAAAAAAAAAACATGAGCATGCACATCACATTCACCCTTTCTTCATATCCCGAAGAGG
Organism: Mustela nivalis; assembly: GCF_964662115.1. NCBI lineage: Eukaryota > Metazoa > Chordata > Mammalia > Carnivora > Mustelidae > Mustela > Mustela nivalis. The sequence goes on from NW_028136382.1 coordinate 943,014, forward strand.
TCTCCTCACGTTCTATAGATCGGGCGGGCCATACCTACATCCCACAACCTAAGTGGAGTTTGTGTTTTCAGACTTTTGTCCAAATAGCCCTGGACCACACACGCTCCACACTTGGGTCCCTGGAGCCACACCTCAGGACTGTGCTTCCCTTTCAAGGGAATTCTTCCCATTCCATTGGCCACAACCTTGCAAATTAGGAAAAACCTCCAAAGTCACCGAGGCCATCCCAATAGTGTAGGCTGCCCAGGACAAACAGGGGTGATCTCAAACCAGCTGAGCAACTACCTCCACTCAGACAACAGATGTCCCCAGAGAAGAATATTGAACCGGACAGGCCCCTAGGCCCTAATCAGATCCATTGCTTTGGTTTCCAGGCATCTCTCCTCAGAAGCCTCGTTTCCAATACCAGCATATGGTGGTTTCCTGAGGCACCAATAAGAACAAATCTCGTCTCCCCATGGAAACTTGCTCTTTGGAGCTTTGTCATAACCTCTGGTTAGGAGAATCCTTCAGGGCCCTGGTGCCACTGCCCCATACCAAGGTCTCCATGGACTCAAACCAACATTAAGACCATCCTCAGGAAAGTCCATATCAACTCAGCCCCCTCTGTTGCTACCCCAAGCCAGCAGATCAAACGTTTCTTGTTGCTAGGAGACAATTGGAATGTGAGGCTGGCTGCCCAGGCATCCATACTTAGAACCCTGTTCTGGAAAAAAACCTTATAAGACGTCCTGGAGCCATCCAACTAATCTTAATTGTCTCACAGAAGGAATCCTTGCGGTTTGGAGCATCTCACAACTCCAATAGTGGGAAAACCCCCATGGCCTCATAATGCCCCCCCTTCCTGAAGGGGCCAACATGGACAGAAACTCAAACCTGAGCCAAAGTCTGAACCTCGACCTGAATTCAGACGCATGAGATCTCAATTCGGCTCTGCAGAGTGTGCCTGCCATGTCCTTGCCCCGAAACCTAAGCCTAGCTTGTGTTCTCAGACATCCGTCCTCACTCTCCTGGCCCACAAGCCCTCCAGTTTGGGAATTCCGAAGCCACAATGCAGCACTCTGCCTGCCCTCCAGAAGAAAAACTTTGCCCTCTGCTGCTAATAAGAAACGCCAAATGATTTTCTAATGCATGCCACTCGATTGTAAAGCAATTATACAGCCCACCCTGTATACTAATGCCCTGTCTGGCACAGCCTGAGACAAGACATCCCAAACGACACCCAGACAGCTGGCCCCAACCTGGACACATAGGACCCGCTATGGCTGTAGGTCGTCATCTCTTCCCAACCTCGGTTTTCAGGCTTCAGAACCTAGACCTTATCTCCAATCACTGCCCAGGGGTGAACGTGATGCAGAAATTAGAATTCCTCCTTCCCCATGGCCAGAAACCTTGTGGTTGGCATGTTGTCCAACGTTCAATGTGGGAAAACCTGCATTGTCCGAAAGGCCACGCCAGTGCTTGAGGGCCGCCTAGGGCACAGACATGCATTGTGACCTGCAGCGTGAGTCCCGTATTAAAGTAACGCCTCTCAGTGGCTGGACCAAGATCCTGCATATGGGGCTTGTCATATCCATAGGCCCCCAGGCTTAACCAGAGGGAGAGTATTCCAGTTGTCAGTACCCACTGCTATGCTCTAGAATCCCTCTACTGGGGGGACACATGAAGCAGAAAACAGGACACTTCCCTTCCCACAGAATGACCCCAAACTCTTGGGGGCTGGACAAACTACCAGAGAGGGAGACTTCTACGACCCATGAGGCAACTCCTACATTAAACGGCCATTGTGGACAAAACATCTAGAGACAAAAGCCTGAGCGACTGCCTCCCTCTCACCCTTCTTTCATATCCAGAGGAGCTCCCCTCATGGACTGTAGATCAGGCCTGCCGTAACCTCGGCCCCAAACCTGAGCTGAGTTAGGGTTTTTGGATGTCTGTCTGCACAGCCATGGCCCACACAGCCTCCAGGCTGGGGTCTCTGGAGCCACACCACAGAACTGTGCCTGCTCTCTCCTAAGAAACTGCCCATTCCATTGGCCACAATTCTACAAAATAGTAGAAACCTCAAGGTCCCCAAGGACATCCCACTACCGCAAGCCGCACTGGACAAATAGGGGCATTATGACACAAGCTGAGCAACTACTACCTCCATGCAGAAACACAGACAGATATCCACAGAGACAGAAGATTGAACCAGACAGGCCCCTAGGCCCTATTATGAACTCTTGCTTTGGTGTCCAGGTATCACTCCTCAGAGGCCTGGGTTCGAAGACCAGCATACGCGGCTTACCTGAGGCACCAGACAGAAGACCTCTCATCTCCACATGGGAAGCTTCCTTGTTGGAGTTGTGTCAAGCCCTTCGGGTTGGAGAATCCTGCAGAGTCCCTTAGCTAATGCCACATTCCAAGGTCTCCATGGCCACCAACCCACATTATGACTCATCCTCAGGAGAGTCCATTTAAACTCAGCCTTCTGGGTAGCTTACCCAAGAGCCCGCAGATTGAGCGTGCCTTGTCTCGACCAGGCAATGGGAAGGAGAGTTGGCGTTTCTCGGCATCCATGCTTAGGCCCCTGCTATCGAGTCTTTCTGTATGGGGCATCCTGGAACCATCCAATAGTACTCGACTGTCCTGAAGAAGGAAACTTTGAAGTTTGGAGCAGCTCACAACTCCCAGCGTAGGGAAACCTCCCTGGCCTCATGTCGCTCCCACTCCCTTCAGGAAGGGGCCGTCATGGACACAAACTCCAGCTTGAGGCAACATCTGATAATCGCCCTGACCTCACCTGCAGGAGATCTCGATTCAGCCTCTGCAGAGTGGGCCTGCCATGCTCTTGGCCCCAAAACTCGTGCTAGCTTGTGTTTTCAGACTTCCTTCCTCACAATCCTGGCCACACCCCTCCAGTTTGGCAATTCTGGAGACACAATGCAGCACTCTGCCTGCCCACCAGAAGAAAAATGTTGCCCTATAGGGCGAACCAGAAACGCCAAATGAGTAACAACCTGCATGCCACTGACCATACCCCAATTATACAGTCTAGCCTGGGCACTAAAGCCCTGTCTCACACAACCTGAGGGCAGACCTCCAGTCCAACACCCAAACAGCTTGCCGTACACAGAGCATATCACACCCACAATGGCTTTAGTCCATCATCTCTACCCAACCTCAGTTTTCACCTTCAGAACCTAAACCTTATCTCCACTCACTGCTCAGGAGTGAACGTGATGCAAGAATCAGAACTTCTCCTTCGCCTTGGCAAGAAACCTAGTGGTTGGCATGTTTTCCAATGTTCATTGTAGGAGAAAGCAGCATGGACTATGAGGCCCCACCTATCCCTGAGGGCCACAATTTGCACAAACACACATTGAGACACTCAGCGTGAGCCCTATCCTCATGTAAAGCCTCTTAGTGACTGGAACAACAGCCCACATATGGGGCTTGCCAAGCCCCAGTCCCCCAATATCAACAAGAGTTCGAGATGTCTAGTCACCCCTACTCAGGGCTCTACTCAGAATCCCTCTTTGGTGGGACACCTGAGGTAAAAAAAAAAAAAAAAAAAAAAAAAAAAAAATATATATATATATATATATATATATATATATATATATATATATATATACAGAACGGACACTTCCAATCCACAGAATGATCCCAACCACTTGGGATCAGGCCATATCACCAGAGAAAGAATTGTCCATGGCCCTTGAGGACATCCCGAAATTCCATGGCCACCATTGACACAAAATCCAGAGACAAATCCTGAGCAAGCGCCACATACTCGCCCTTTGTTCATAGCCCGGAAAATTCTCACGGTCTGTTGATCGAGCCTTCATACATACATCCCCAAACCTAAGCTGAGTTTGTGTTTTCAGACTTCTGTCCCCACAGGCATGGCCCACACACCATCCAAGCTGGGGCCCCTGGAGCCACACCTCAGGACTTTGGCTTCCCTCTCCAGGGGAATTCTGCCATTTCCATTGGCCACAACCCTATAGATTAGGAGAATCCTCCAAACTCCCCCAGGCCATCCGAATTGTGTTGGCTGCCCAGGACACACAGGGATGATCTTTCACAAGTTAGGAAACCACCTCTACTCAGACCCAGAGACAGATATCCCCATAGAATAAGATTGAACTGGACGGGCACTGAGGCCTTAATCAGATCCATTGATTTTGATTCCAGTCATCTCTCCTCAGAGGCCTGGTTTCCAATACCAGCATATGGGAGATTCCTTAGGCACTCATCAAAACAATTATCTTCTCTACATAGGAAATATACTCTTTAGAGCTCCATCAAAACCTCCGGTTATGAACATCCCTCAAGGCCCCGGATCAAGCACCCCATTCCAAGGTCTACATGGACACAAATGCACATTATGACCCATCCTCAACTCACCCATTTCAAAACACCCGCCTCGGTTGCTCCCCTAGATCCAGCAGATCGAACTTGCCTTGGCTCTATGAGACACCTGGAATGGGAGGCAGGCTGCCCAGGCATCCATCCTTAGAACCCTGCTCTGGATAACTTCCTTATGGGATATCCTGGAGCCATTCAACATGTCTCGACTGTCCCACAGAAGGAATCATTGTGGTTTGGAGCATCTCACAATTCCCATAGTGGGAAAACCTCCAAGTCCTCGTGACACCCTCCCCTTCATTAAGGGGCCGTCATGGACAGAAATTCCGACCTAAGAAAACGTCTGATCCTAGCTCTGTCTTCATGTATACGGGATCTCGAATCATCTGCCGTCCCCTCACCCCGAAATCTAAGTCTGGCTTGTGTTCTCAGAATTTTTTCCTCACACTCCTGGCCCACAAGCCTTCCAGTTTGGGAATTTTGGAGTCACTATGTGGCACTGTGTCTTCCCTCCAGAAGAAAAATGTTGCCCTCTGGGGCTACCCAGTAACCACAAATGAGTACTATCCTGCACGAAACTCGACTGCACTCCAATGATGAAGTCTAGCCTGGGCACTAATTCCCTGTCTGCCACAGCCTGAGCCTGCACCTCCCAACCCACACTCAACAGCTGGCCGAACACTGAGCACATCAGACACACCATGGCCTTAGGGCTTCATCTCTTCCCAACCTCAGTTTTCAGGCTTCAGAACCTAGACCTTAAATCCAATCACAGTCCAGGAGTGAAAGTGTTGCAGAAATTAGAACTCCATCTTCCCCATTGCCAGAAAACTTGTGGTTCCCATACTGTGCAACGTTCAGTGTAGGAGAAACCAGCATGGTACATTAGGCCACGCCCTGACTTGAGGGGCTCCTTGGGCACAAAAACACATTGTGAAACTCAGTGTGAGACCTATCCTCAAGGAAGGCCTCTCAGTGTCTGGACCAAGAGCCCACATATGGGGCTTGCCATGTTCTTAGGTCCCAATGTTAACCAGAGTTCTGGTTGTCCAGTTGCCCCTTCCCACGACTCTGCTCTGGAATCCCTCTTTTGGTGGTCCACCTGAGGTAAAAAAAAAAAAAAAAAAAAAACCAGAACGGCCTCCTCCCTTCCCACAGAATGACCCCAATCTCTTGGGATCGGGTCAAATCCCCAGAAAGGGAGCCTCATCGATGGCCCATGAGGACACCCCGACATTCCATGGCAATCGGTGACACATTTCCAGAAAAAAAAAAAAAAAAGCATGAGCATGCACATCACATTCGCCCTTTGTTCATATCCCGAAGAGGTCTCCTCACGGTCTATAGATTTGGCCGGCCATACCTACATCCCACAACCTAAGTGGAGTTTGTGTTTTCAGACTTTTGTCCAAATAGCCCTGGACCACACACGCTCCACACTTGGGTCCCTGGAGCCACACCTCAGGACTGTGCTTCCCTTTCAAGGGAATTCTTCCCATTCCATTGGCCACAACCTTGCAAGTTAGGAAAAACCTCCAAAGTCACCGAGACCATCCCAATAGTGTAGGCCGCCCATGACAAACAGGGGTGATCTCAAACAAGCTGAGCAACTACCTCCACTCAGACAACAGATGTCCCCAGAGAAGAATATTGAACTGGACAGGCCGCTAGGCCCTAAACAGATCCATTGCTTTGGTTTCCAGACATCTCTCCTCAGAGGCCTCGTTTCCAATACCAGCATATGGTGGTTTCCTGAGGCACCAATAAGAACAAATCTCGTCTCCCCATGGAAACTTGCTCATTGGAGCTTTGTCATAACCTCTGGTTAGGAGAATCCTTCAGGGCCCTGGTGCCACTGCCCCATACCAAGGTCTCCATGGACTCAAACCAACATTAAGACCATCCTCAGGAAAGTCCATTTCAACTCAGCCCCCTCTGTTGCTACACCAAGCCAGCAGATCAAACGTTTCTTGTTGCTAGGAGACAATTGGAATGTGAGGCTGGCTGCCCAGGCATCCATACTTAGAACCCTGTTCTGGAAAAATACCTTATAAGACGTCCTGGAGCCATCCAACAAATCTTAATTGTCCCACAGAAGGAATCCTTGCGGTTTGGAGCATCTCACAACTCCAATAGTGGGAAAACCCCCATGGCCTCATAATGCCCCCCCTTCCTGAAGGGGCCAACATGGACAGAAACTCAAACCTGAGCCAAAGTCTGAACCTCGACCTGACTTCAGACGCATGAGATCTCAATTCAGCTCTGCAGAGTGTGCCTGCCATGTCCTTGCCCCGAAACCTAAGCCTAGCTTGTGTTCTCAGACTTCCGTCCTCACTCTCCTGGCCCACAAGCCCTCCAGTTTGGGAATTCCGAAGCCACAATGCAGCACTCTGCCTGCCCTCCAGAAGAAAAACTTTGCCCTCTGCTGCTAATAAGAAACGCCAAATGATTTTCTAATGCATGCCACTCGATTGTAAAGCAATTATACAGCCCACCCTGTATACTAATGCCCTGTCTGGCACAGCCTGAGACAAGACATCCCAAACGACACCCAGACAGCTGGCCCCAACCTGGACACATAGGACCCGCTATGGCTGTAGGTCGTCATCTCTTCCCAACCTCGGTTTTCAGGCTTCAGAACCTAGACCTTATCTCCAATCACTGCCCAGGGGTGAACGTGATGCAGAAATTAGAATTCCTCCTTCCCCATGGCCAGAAACCTTGTGGTTGGCATGTTGTCCAACGTTCAATGTGGGAAAACCTGCATTGTCCGAAAGGCCACCCAGTGCTTGAGGGCCGCCTAGGGCACAGACATGCATTGTGACCTGCAGCGTGAGTCCCGTATTAAAGTAACGCCTCTCAGTGGCTGGACCAAGATCCTGCATATGGGGCTTGTCATATCCATAGGCCCCCAGGCTTAACCAGAGGGCGAGTATTCCAGTTGTCAGTACCCACTGCTATGCTCTAGAATCCCTCTACTGGGGGGACACATGAAGCAGAAAACAGGACACTTCCCTCCCACATAATGACCCCATACTCTTGGGGGCTGGACAAACTACCAGAGAGGGAGACTTCTACGACCCATGAGGCAACTCCTACATTAAACGGCCATTGTGGACAAAACATCCAGAGACAAAAGCCTGAGCTACTGCCTCCCTCTCACCCTTCTTTCATATCCAGAGGAGCTCCCCTCATGGACTGTAGATCAGGCCTGCCGTAACCTCGGCCCCAAACCTGAGCTGAGTTAGGGTTTTTGGATGTCTGTCTGCACAGCCATGGCCCACACAGCCTCCAGGCTGGGGTCTCTGGAGCCACACCACAGAACTGTGCCTGCTCTCTCCTAAGAAACTGCCCATTCCATTGGCCACAATTCTACAAAATAGTAGAAACCTCAAGGTCCCCAAGGACATCCCACTACCGCAAGCCGCACTGGACAAATAGGGGCATTATGACACAAGCTGAGCAACTACTACCTCCATGCAGACACACAGACAGATATCTGCAGAGACAGAAGATTGAACCAGACAGGCCCCTAGGCCCTATTATGAACTCTTGCTTTGGTGTCCAGGTATCACTCCTCAGAGGCCTGGGTTCGAAGACCAGCATACGTGGCTTACCTGAGGCAACAGACAGAAGACCTCTCATCTCCACATGGGAAGGTTCCTTGTTGGAGTTGTGTCAAGCCCTTCGGGTTGGAGAATCCTGCAGAGTCCCTTAGCTACTGCCACATTCCAAGGTCTCCATGGCCACCAACCCACATTATGACTCATCCTCAGGAGAGTCCATTTAAACTCAGCCTTCTGGGTAGCTCACCCAAGAGCCCGCAGATTGAGCGTGCCTTGTCTCGACCAGGCAATGGGAAGGAGAGTTGGCGTTTCTCGGCATCCATGCTTAGGCCCCTGCTATCGAGTCTTTCTGTATGGGGCATCCTGGAACCATCCAATAGTACTCGACTGTCCTGAAGAAGGAAACTTTGAAGTTTGGAGCAGCTCACAACTCCCAGCGTAGGGAAACCTCCCTGGCCTCATGTCGCTCCCACTCCCTTCAGGAAGGGGCCGTCATGGACACAAACTCCAGCTTGAGGCAACATCTGATAATCGCCCTGACCTCACCTGCAGGAGATCTCGATTCAGCCTCTGCAGAGTGGGCCTGCCATGCTCTTGGCCCCAAAACTCGTGCTAGCTTGTGTTTTCAGACTTCCTTCCTCACAATCCTGGCCACACCCCTCCAGTTTGGCAATTCTGGAGACACAATGCAGCACTCTGCCTGCCCACCAGAAGAAAAATGTTGCCCTATAGGGCGAACCAGAAACGCCAAATGAGTAACAACCTGCATGCCACTCGACCATACCCCAATTATACAGTCTAGCCTGGGCACTAAAGCCCTGTCTCACACAACCTGAGGGCAGACCTCCAGTCCAACACCCAAACAGCTTGCCGTACACAGAGCATATCACACCCACAATGGCTTTAGTCCATCATCTCTACCCAACCTCAGTTTTCACCTTCAGAACCTAAACCTTATCTCCACTCACTGCTCAGGAGTGAACGTGATGCAAGAATCAGAACTTCTCCTTCGCCTTGGCAAGAAACCTAGTGGTTGGCATGTTGTCCAATGTTCATTGTAGGAGAAAGCAGCATGGACTATGAGGCCCCACCTATCCCTGAGGGCCACAATTTGCACAAACACACATTGAGACACTCAGCGTGAGCCCTATCCTCATGTAAAGCCTCTTAGTGACTGGAACAACAGCCCACATATGGGGCTTGCCAAGCCCCAGTCCCCCAATATCAACAAGAGTTCGAGATGTCTAGTCACCCCTACTCAGGGCTCTACTCAGAATCCCTCTTTGGTGGGACACCTGAGGTAAAAAAAAAAAAAAAAAAAAAAAAAAAAAAATATATATATATATATATATATATATATATGTACAGAACGGACTCTTCCAATCCACAGAATGATCCCAACCACTTGGGATCAGGCCATATCACCAGAGAAAGAATTGTCCATGGCCCTTGAGGACATCCCGCAATTCCATGGCCACCGTTGACACAAAATTCAGAGACAAAAGCCTGAGCAAGCGCCACATACTCGCCCTTTGTTCATAGCCCGGAAAATTCTCACGGTCTGTAGATCGAGCCTTCATACATACATCCCCAAACCTAAGCTGAGTTTGTGTTTTCAGACTTCTGTCCCCACAGGCATGGCCCACACACCATCCAAGCTGGGGCCCCTGGAGCCACACCTCAGGACTTTGGCTTCCCTCTCCAGGGGAATTCTGCCATTTCCATTGGCCACAACCCTATAGATTAGGTGAATCCTCCAAACTCCCCCAGGCCATCCGAATTGTGTTGGCTGCCCAGGACACACAGGGATGATCTTTCACAAGTTAGGAAACCACTTCCACTCAGACCCAGAGACAGATATCCCCATAGAATAAGATTGAACTGGACGGGCACTGAGGCCCTAATCAGATCCATTGATTTTGATTCCAGTCATTGCTCCTCAGAGGCCTGGTTTCCAATACCAGCATATGGGAGATTCCTTAGGCACTCATCAAAACAATTCTCTTCTCTACATAGGAAATATACTCTTTAGAGCTCCATCAAAACCTCCGGTTATGAACATCCCTCAAGGCCCCGGATCAAGCACCCCATTCCAAGGTCTACATGCACACAAATGCACATTATGACCCATCCTCAACTCACCCATTTCAAAACACCCGCCTCGGTTGCTCCCCTAGATCCAGCAGATCGAACTTGCCTTGGCTCTATGAGACACCTGGAATGGGAGGCAGGCTGCCCAGGCATCCATCCTTAGAACCCTGCTCTGGATAACTTCCTTATAGGATGTCCTGGAGCCATTCAACATGTCTCGACTGTCCCACAGAAGGAATCATTGTGGTTTGGAGCATCTCACAATTCCCATAGTGGGAACACCTCCAAGTCCTCGTGACACCCTCCCCTTCATTAAGGGGCCGTCATGGACAGAAATTCCGACCTAAGAAAACGTCTGATCCTAGCTCTGTCTTCAGGTATACGGGATCTCGAATCATCTCTGCAGAGGGTGCCTGCCGTCCCCTCACCACGAAATCTAAGTCTGGCTTGTGTTCTCAGAATTTTTTCCTCACACTCCTGGCCCACAAGCCTTCCAGTTTGGGAATTTTGGAGTCACTATGTGGCACTGTGTCTTCCCTCCAGAAGAAAAACGTTGCCCTCTGGGGCTACCCAGTAACCACAAATGAGTACCATCCTGCACGAAACTCGACTGCACCCCAATGATGAAGTCTAGCCTGGGCACTAATTCCCTGTCTGCCACAGCCTGAGCCTGCACCTCCCAACCCACACTCAACAGCTGGCCGAACACTGAGCACATCAGACACACCATGGCCTTAGGGCTTCATCTCTTCCCAACCTCAGTTTTCAGGCTTCAGAACCTAGACCTTAAATCCAATCACAGTCCAGGAGTGAAAGTGTTGCAGAAATTAGAACTCCATCTTCCCCATTGCCAGAAAACTTGTGGTTCCCATACTGTGCAACGTTCAGTGTAGGAGAAACCAGCATGGTACATTAGGCCACGCCCTGACTTGAGGGGCTCCTTGGGCACAAAAACACATTGTGAAACTCAGTGTGAGACCTATCCTCAAGGAAGGCCTCTCAGTGTCTGGACCAAGAGCCCACATATGGGGCTTGCCATGTTCTTAGGTCCCAATGTTAACCAGAGGTCTGGTTGTCCAGTTGCCCCCACCCACGACTCTGCTCTGGAATCCCTCTTTTGGTGGTCCACCTGAGGTAAAAAAAAAAAACAAAAAAAAAAACAGAACGGCCTCCTCCCTTCCCACAGAATGACCCCAATCTCTTGGGATCGGGTCAAATCCCCAGAAAGGGAGCCTCATCGATGGCCCATGAGGACACCCCGACATTCCATGGCAATCTGTGACACATTTCCAGAAAAAAAAAAAAAAAGCATGAGCATGCACATCACATTCGCCCTTTGTTCATATCCCGAAGAGGTCTCCTCACGGTCTATAGATCGGGCCGGCCATACCTACATCCCACAACCTAAGTGGAGTTTGTGTTTTCAGACTTTTGTCCAAATAGCCCTGGACCACACACGCTCCACACTTGGGTCCCTGGAGCCACACCTCAGGACTGTGCTTCCCTTTCAAGGGAATTCTTCCCATTCCATTGGCCACAACCTTGCAAGTTAGGAAAAACCTCCAAAGTCACCGAGACCATCCCAATAGTGTAGGCCGCCCATGACAAACAGGGGTGATCTCAAACAAGCTGAGCAACTACCTCCACTCAGACAACAGATGTCCCCAGAGAAGAATATTGAACTGGACAGGCCGCTAGGCCCTAAACAGATCCATTGCTTTGGTTTCCAGACATCTCTCCTCAGAGGCCTCGTTTCCAATACCAGCATATGGTGGTTTCCTGAGGCACCAATAAGAACAAATCTCGTCTCCCCATGGAAACTTGCTCATTGGAGCTTTGTCATAACCTCTGGTTAGGAGAATCCTTCAGGGCCCTGGTGCCACTGCCCCATACCAAGGTCTCCATGGACTCAAACCAACATTAAGACCATCCTCAGGAAAGTCCATTTCAACTCAGCCCCCTCTGTTGCTACCCCAAGCCAGCAGATCAAACGTTTCTTGTTGCTAGGAGACAATTGGAATGTGAGGCTGGCTGCCCAGGCATCCATACTTAGAACCCTTTTCTGGAAAAATACCTTATAAGACGTCCTGGAGCCATCCAACAAATCTTAATTGTCCCACAGAAGGAATCCTTGCGGTTTGGAGCATCTCACAACTCCAATAGTGGGAAAACCCCCATGGCCTCATAATGCCCCCCCTTCCTGAAGGGGCCAACATGGACAGAAACTCAAACCTGAGCCAAAGTCTGAACCTCGACCTGACTTCAGACGCATGAGATCTCAATTCAGCTCTGCAGAGTGTGCCTGCCATGTCCTTGCCCCGTAACCTACGCCTAGCTTGTGTTCTCAGACTTCCGTCCTCACTCTCCTGGCCCACAAGCCCTCCAGTTTGGGAATTCCGAAGCCACAATGCAGCACTCTGCCTGCCCTCCAGAAGAAAAACTTTGCCCTATGCTGCTAATAAGAAACGCCAAATGATTTTCTAATGCATGCCACTCGATTGTAAAGCAATTATACAGCCCACCCTGTATACTAATGCCCTGTCTGGCACAGCCTGAGACAAGACATCCCAAACGACACCCAGACAGCTGGCCCCAACCTGGACACATAGGACCCGCTATGGCTGTAGGTCGTCATCTCTTCCCAACCTCGGTTTTCAGGCTTCAGAACCTAGACCTTATCTCCAATCACTGCCCAGGGGTGAACGTGATGCAGAAATTAGAATTCCTCCTTCCCCATGGCCAGAAACCTTGTGGTTGGCATGTTGTCCAACGTTCAATGAGGGAAAACCTGCATTGTCTGAAAGGCCACGCCAGTGCTTGAGGGCCGCCTAGGGCACAGACATGCATTGTGACCTGCAGCGTGAGTCCCGTATTAAAGTAACGCCTCTCAGTGGCTGGACCAAATCCTGCATAGGGGGCTTGTCATATCCATAGGCCCCCAGGCTTAACCAGAGGGCGAGTATTCCAGTTGTCAGTACCCACTGCTATGCTCTTGAATCCCTCTACTGGGGGGACACATGAAGCAGAAAACAGGACACTTCCCTACCCACAGAATGACCCCAAACTCTTGGGGGCTGGACAAACTACCAGAGAGGGAGACTTCTACGACCCATGAGGCAACCCCTACATTAAACGGCCATTGTGGACAAAACATCCAGAGACAAAAGCCTGAGCGACTGCCTCCCTCTCACCCTTCTTTCATATCTAGAGGAGCTCCCCTCATGGACTGTAGATCAGGCCTGCCGTTACCTCGGCCCCAAACCTGAGCTGAGTTAGGGTTTTTGGATGTCTGTCTGCACAGCCATGGCCCACACAGCCTCCAGGCTGCGGTCTCTGGAGCCACACCACAGAACTGTGCCTGCTCTCTCCTAAGAAACTGCCCATTCCATTGGCCACAACTCTACAAAATAGTTGAAACCTCAAGGTCCCCAAGGACATCCCACTACCGCAAGCCGCACTGGACAAATAGGGGCATTATGACACAAGCTGAGCAACTACTACCTCCATGCAGACACACAGACAGATATCCGCAGAGACAGAAGATTGAACCAGACAGGCCCCTAGGCCCTATTATGAACTCTTGCTTTGGTGTCCAGGTATCACTCCTCAGAGGCCTGGGTTCGAAGACCAGCATACGGGGCTTTCCTGAGGCACCAGACAGAAGACCTCTCATCTCCACATGGGAAGCTTCCTTGTTGGAGTTGTGTCAAGCCCTTCGGGTTGGAGAATGCTGCAGAGTCCCTTAGCTACTGCCACATTCCAAGGTCTCCATGGCCACCAACCCACATTATGACTCATCCTCAGGAGAGTCCATTTAAACTCAGCCTTCTGGGTAGCTCACTCAAGAGCCCGCAGATTGAGCGTGCCTTGTCTCGACCAGGCAATGGGAAGGTGAGTTGGCATTTCTCGGCATCCATGCTTAGGCCCCTGCTCTCGAGTCTTTCTGTATGGGGCATCAAGGGACCATCCAATAGTACTCGACTGTCCTGAAGAAGGAAACTTTGAAGTTTGGAGCAGCTCACAACTCCCAGCGTAGGGAAACCTCCCTGGCCTCATGACGCCCCCACCCCCTTCATGTAAGGGCCGTCATGGACACAAACTGCAGCTTGAGGCAACATCTGATACTCGCCCTGACCTCACCTGCAGGAGATCTTGATTCAGCCTCTGCAGAGTGGGCCTGCCATGCTCTTGGCCCCAAAACTCGTGCTAGCTTGTGTTTTCAGACTTTTTCCTCACAATCCTGGCAACACCCCTCCAGTTTGGCAATTCTGGAGACACAATGCAGCACTCTGCCTGCCCTCCAGAAGAAAAATGTTGCCCTATAGGGCTAACCAGAAACGCCAAATGAGTAACAACTTGCATGCCACTCGACCATACCCCAATTATACAGTCTAGCCTGTGCACTAAAGCCCTGTCTGACACAGCCTGAGGGCAGACCTCCAGTCCAACACCCAGACAGCTGGCCATACACAGAGCATATCACACCCACAATGGCTTTAGGCCATCATCTCTACCCAACCTCAGTTTTCACCTTCAGAACCTAGACCTTATCTCCACTCACTGTTCAGGAGTAAACGTGATGCAAGAATCAGAACTACTCCTTCGCCTTGGCAAGAAACCTAGTGGTTGGCATGTTTTCCAACGTTCAGTGTAGTTGAAACCAGTGTGGCCCATGAGGCCCCGCCCATGTTTATGGGCCACATTGTTCACAAACACACATGTTTCCCTCAGCCTGATCCCAGGCCTCAGGTAAGGCCTCTCAGTGGCTGGATGAAGAGACAGCATATTGTGCTTGCCATGCCCCTAGGCCCCAAATTTTACCCATAGTTCGGGTTCTCCCTTCACTTTTCCCCAGGGCTCTTCTTTGGAATTACTCTTTTGGAGGGACACCTGAGGTAACAAACCTGAAAGGAGTCCTCCCATTTAACAGATTGACGAAAAACAATTGGGATCGGGCCAAATCCACAGAGAGGAAAATTCATCCATGGCCCATGAGGCCTCCCCGACATTCCACGGCCATCTCTGATACAAAATCCAGAGACAAAAGCCTGAGCAAGCGCCTCAGACTTGCTCTCTCTTCATATCCGGAAGAGTTCTTCTCATGGTTTATAGATCGGGCCTGCCATACCTACGTCCCCAAACCTAAGCTGAGTTTGTGTTTTCAGACTTCTGTCCTCAAAGTCCTGGGCCACACACCCTCCAGGTTGGTGCCCCTGGAGTCACACATTAGGACTGTGCCAACCCAATCCATGGGAATTCTGCCGATGCCATTGTCCAAAACAGTAAAATTTGGAGAACCCTCCAAATCCCTGAGGCCATCCCAATAGTGCAGGTCGCCCGGGACAAACAAGGGCAGTCTGATACCTGCTGAGCATCTACCTCCACTCATACCATAGATGGATGTCCCCTGAGAAGAAGATTGAACCAGACAGGACCCTAGGCCATAATCGGATACATTGCTTTGGATTACAGGCATGTCTCCTCAAAAGCCTGGATTCCAATACCAGCATAGAAGTTTTCCTGAGGCACCCATCAAAACAAATCTCGTCTCCACAAGGAACCTTGTGCATCGAGCTATGTCAAAAGCTTAGGAGAATACTTCAGGGTCCCGGTGCCACCGCCCCTTTTTAAGGCCCTCATGGACACAAACACACATTAGGACCCATCCTCAGGAAAGTCCATTTCAAGTCAGCCACCCCGGTTGCTCCCGCAGAGCCATCAGATCTAAACTGTCTTGTTGCTGGGAGACATTTGGAATGCGAGGCCGGCTTCCCAGGCATCCATCCTCGAACAGTGCCCTGGAGTCATTCCATATGGGATGTCCTGAAGCTGCCCAACAGGTCTCAATTGTCCCGCAGAAGGAAATGTTGATGGGGGCATCCCACAACTCCCAACGTGGGAAAAACTCCATGGCCTTGAGATTCCGCTCCCTTCATGAAGGGTCCGTCATGCACAGAAACTCCAACCTGAGCCAACGTCTGATCCTCGCCCTGACTTCAGATGCATGAGATATTGGTTCAGATCTACAGTGGTACCTGCCGTGTCCTCGCCCTGAAACCCAAGTCTAGCTTGTGTTCTCAGACTTCCGTCCTCACACTCCTCTACACGAAGCCCTCAAGTTTAGCAATTCCGGACTGACAATGAAGCACACTGCCTGCCCTCTAGAAAACAAATTTTGCCTAATGAGCTGCCCAGACAACTTATATGAGGATAAATCTACATGGCACTCGACTGTACCCAAATTATATAGTCTAACCTGGGCACTAATGCACTGTCTGACACAACCTGAGCTCGAACCTCCTGACCAACACCCAGACAGCTGACCGCACACTGAGCACATCAGAACCGCCATGGCCTTAGGTCATCATCTCTTCCCTACCTAAGTTTTTAGGCTTCAGTACCTAGACCTTATCTCCAATCACTGCCCAGGGGTGCCTGTGATGCAGAAATCAGAACTCTTCCTTACCCATGGCAAGAAACCTTGTGGTTGGCATGTTGTCCAACGTTCAGTGTAGGAGAAACCAGGATTCACCATGAGGCCCTGCCCATTCTTGTTTGCGAAGTGGGCATAAACACGCATTGTGACCCTCAGCGTGAGTCCTGTCCTCTAGTAAGTCCTCTCAGTGGCTCGACCATTAGATGTCATAATGGGCTTGACATGTCCCTAGGCCACAATTTTTAACCAGATTTCTGGTTGTCTGTTCGGCCCTCCCCAGGGCTCTACTCTGGAATCCCTCATTTGGTGGGACACCTGAGGTTAAAAAACAAAACATGGCAAATCAACAACAACAACAAAACGGACTTCTTCCATCACACAGAATGACCCCAAACTCTTTGGACGGGGCCAAACCCCCAGAGTGTAAGACTCGTCCATTTCCCATGAAGTCACCAGGGAATTTCACGACCATGAGTGTCACGATATCCAGAGACAAAAACTTGAGCACGAGCCTCACACTCGCCCCTTATTCATATCCCGAAGAGTTCTCCTCATGGTCTGTAGATCAATCCTGCCATACCTATGACCTGAAACATAAGCCGCGTTTGTGTTTTCAGACGACTGTCCAAACAGCTCTGCCTACACACCCTACAGGCTCCGGCCCCTGGAGCCAAACAAGAGGACTGTACTTGCCCTCTCCAAGGGAATTGTATGTGCCCATTCCAATGGCCACAACCCTACTAATAGGATAAACCTGCAAACTCCCTGAGGCCATCCCAATAGTGGTGGCTTCCCAGGACAAACTCGGGCAATCTGAGCCCATCTGAGAACCTACATGCACTCAGACGCATAGGCTGATGTTCCCAGAGGTAAAAAGGTACGAACAGGCCCCTAGGCACTATTCGGATTCATTGTTGTGGTATCCAGTCATCTCTCCTCAGAGGCCTGGATTTCAATACCAGCATATGGCTGTTTCCTGACTCATCCGTCATAAAAATCTCATCTACATATGGGAAACTTGCACGTTGGAGCTGTGTCAAAGCCTCTGCTTGAAAAAACCCTTCAGGACCCCAGTGCCACCGCTTCATTCCAAGGTCTCCATAGACACAAAAACATATTAGGATCCATCCACAGGAGAGTCCATTTTAACTCAGATCCAGATTGCTCGCCCAGATCCAGCAGATATAACCTGTCTTGTTGCTAGGACACAATTGGAATGCAAGGTGGGCTACCCAGGCATCCATCCTTAGAACCCTGCTCGGAATCGTTGGCCTGGAGCCAACCAACATGTCTCAATTGTCCTGCACAAGAATCTTTGCAGTTTGGAGCTTCTCACAACTAACATCGTGGGAAAACCCCCACGGCCTCGTGACCCCCCCGCCCCTTCATGAAGGGCCATCAGGGACAGAAACACCAACCTGAGCGATCTTCTGATCCTCGCCCTGACATCATAAGCACGAGATCTCGATTCAGGTCTGTAGATTGTTCCTGCCTTGTCCTCACCCAGAAACCTAAGCCTAGCTTGTGTTCTCAGATTTCCGTCTTCAGACTACTGGCCCACAAGCCTCCAGTTTGCAAACCAGAACTATAATGCAGCACTCTTCCAGCCTTCAGGAAGAAAAACATTGCCCTGTGGGGCTACCAAGAAACTCCAAATGAGGATCAACCTGCACGCCATTCGACTGTACCCCAAATATATAGGCTGACCTGGGCACTATTGCCCTTTCTACACAGCCTGAGCCTGGACTTCCTGGCCCCACCCAGAAAGCTGGTCGAACACTGAGCACGCCGGACGAGCCATGTCCTTAGGTCGTCATCTCTTCCCAACCTCGATTCTCAAATATCAGAACCTAGACCTTATCTCCAATCACTGCCCAGGCTTGTAAGTGATGCAGAAATCACAACTCATTCCCCGTGGCTAGAAACCATGTGGTTGGCATGTTTTCCAATGTTCAGTGTAGTTGAAACCAGTGTGGCCCATGAGGCCCCGCCCATGTTTATGGGCCACATTGGTCAGAAACACACATTGTGACCCTCAGCCTGATCCCAGTCCTCAGGTAAGGCCTCTCAGTGGCTGGATGAAGAGATAGCATATTGGGCTTGCCATGCCCCTAGGCCCCAAATTTTACCCATAGTTCGGGTTGTCCCTTCGCTTTTCCACAGGGCTCTTCTTTGGAATTCCTCTTTTGGCGGGACACCTAAGGTAACCAACCTGAAAGGAGACCTCCCATTCCACAGATTGACGAAAAAGAATTGGGATCGGGCCAATTCCACAGAGAGGAAGATTCGTCAATGGCCCATGAGGTTTCCCAGACAATCCACGGCCATCGCTGATACCGAATCTAGAGACAAAAGACTGAACAAGCACCTCAGACTCGCTCTTTCCTCATATCCTGAAGTGTTCTTCTCATGGTTTATAGATCGGGCCTGCCATACCTATGTCTCCAAACCTAAGCTGAGTTTATGTTTTCAGACTTCTGTCCTCAAAGTCCTGGGCCACACACCCTCCACGCTGCGGTCCCTGGAGCCACACATAAGGACTGTGCCTACCCAATCCATAGGAACTCTGCCCATTCCATTGTCCAAAACCGTAAAATTAGGAGAACCCTCCAAATCCCTGAGGCCATCCCAATAGTGCAGGTCGCCCGTGACAAACAAGCGCGGTCTGATAGCAGCTGAGCATCAACCTCCACTCATACCATAGATGGATGTCTGCAGAGAAGAAGATTGAACCAGACAGGACCCTGGCCATATCGGATCCATTGCTTTGGTTACAGGCATGTCTCCTCAAAAGCCTGGATTCCAATACCAGCATAGGGGTTTTCCTGAGGCAGCAATCAGAACAAATCTCGTCTCCACAAGGAAACATGTGCATCGAGCTATGTCAAAAGCTTAGGAGAATACTTCAGGGTCCTGGTGCCACGGCCCCATTCCAAGGCCCCATGGACACAAACACACATTAGGACCCATCCTCAGGAAAGTCCATATCAAGTCAGCCACCCCGGTTGCTCCCGCAGAGCCATCAGATCTAAACTGGCTTGTTGCTAGGAGACAATTGGAATGCGAGGCTGGCTTCCCAGGCATCCTCCCTCGAATGGTGCTCTGGAGTCATTCCATATGGGATGTCCTGGAGCTGCCCAAAGGTCTCAATTGTCCCGCAGAAGGAATTCTTGAAGGGGGCAACCCACAACTCCCACGTGGGAAAAACTCCATGGACACGAGATTCCCGCTCCCTTCATGAAGGGGCCGTCAGGCACAGAAACTCCAACCTAAGCCAAAGTCTAATTCTCTCCCTGACTTGAAATGGATGAGATATTGGTTCAGATTCTCAGGGGGTACCTGCCGTGCCCTTGCCCTGAGCCCAAGTATAGCTTTTGTTCTCAGAATTCCGACCTCACTCTCCTGGCCTCAAAGCCCTCATGATTGGTAAATCCGGTCCCACAATGCAGCACATGGCCTGCTTTCTGGAAAAAAAATATTGCCTAAAGAGCTGCCAAGGCACCTTATATGAAGATAAACCTACACGGTACTCGACTTTGCCCGAATTATATAGTCTAACCTGGGCACTAATGCACTATCTGACACAACCTGAGCCCGGACTTCCTGACCAACACCCAGACAGCTGACCGCACACTGAGCACATCAGAACCGCCATGGCCTTAGGTCATCATCTCTTCCCTACCTCAGTTTTCAGGCCTCAGAAACTAGACTTTATCTCCAATCACTGCCCAGGGGTGAGTGTGATGCAGAAATCAGAACTTCTCCTTACACATGGCAAGAAACCTTGTGGTTGGCATGTTGTCCAACGTTCATTGTAGGAGAAACTAGCATTCACCCTGAGGCCCGCCTATTCTTGAGTGCGACGAGGGCATAAATATGCATTGTGACCCTCAGTGTGAGTCCTGTCCTCTAGTAATTCCTCTCAGAGCCTGGATCACTAGATGTCATAATGGGCTTGACATAGCCCTAGGCCCCAATTTTTAACCAGATTTCTGGTTGTCCAGTCACCCCTCCCCAGAGCTCTACTCTGGAATTCCTCATTTGGTGGGACAACGGAGGTTAAAAAATGAAACAAAACAAAGCAACAACAACAAAAAAAACGACTTCTTCCATCCCACAGAATGACCCCAACCTCTTTGGAAGGGGCCAAATCCCCAGAGAGTAAGAATCGTCCATTTCCCATGAAGTCACCCGGAAATTTCACGACCATGAGTGACATGATATGCAGAGACAAAAACATGAGCAATAGCCTCACACTCGCTTTTTTTTTCATATACCGAAATGTTCTCCTCATGGTCTGTAGATCAGTCCTGCCCTACCTATGACCCGAAACAGAAGTCGAGTTTGTGTTTTCAGACAACTGTCCAAACAGCCCTGGCTTACACACCCTATAGGCTCAGGCCCCTGAAGCCAAACCTGAGGACTGTTCTTGCCCTCGCAAGGGAATTGTGTGAGCCCATTCCAATGGCGACAACGCAACTAAAAGTATAAACCTTTAAATTCCCTGAGGCCATCCCATAGTGTTGGCTTCCAAGGACAAACACGGGCAATCTGAGTTCATCTGAGCACCTACCTGCACTCTGACCCATAGATAGATGTCGCCCGAGGTAAAAAGAAACCAACAGGCCCCTAGGCACTAATCGGATTCATTGCTTTGGTTTCCAGGCATCTCTCCTCAGAGGCCTGGATTTCAATACCAGAATATGGCTGTTTCTTGACTCACCCATCAGAACAAATCTCCTCTACACATGGGAAACTTGCATGGTGGAGCTGTGTCAAACCTCTGTTTAAGAGAAGCCTTCAGGGCCCTAGTGCCACCGCTTAATGCCACAGTCTCCATAGACACAAAAACATATTAGGACCCATCCACAGGAGAGTCCATTTAAACTCAGCCTCCTCGGTTGCTCCCCGAGATCCAACAGATCTAGCCTATCTTGTAGCTAGGAGAATATTGGAATGCGAGGTGGGCTACCCAGCCATCCATCCTTAGAACCCTGCTCAGAATCGTTGGCCTGGAGCCAACCAACTGGTCTCAATTGTCCCACAGTAGAATCTTTGCAGTTTGGAGCTTCTCACAACTCCCATGGTGGGAAAACCCCCACGGCCTCGTGATTCCCCCCCTTTATGAAGGGGCCATCAGGGACAGAAAGTCAAACCTGAGGCATCGTCTGATGCTCAACCTGACTTCAGGTGCACGAGATCTCGATTCAGGTCTGTAGATTGTGCCTGCCATGTCCTCACCATAAAACCTAAGCCTAGCTTGTGTTCTCAGAGTTCCGTCCTCAGACTACCGGCCCACAAGCCCTCCAGTTTGGCAATCCGGAAGTACAATGCAGCACTCTGTGGGCCCTCCAAGAGAAACATTGCCCTCTGGGGCTACCTAGAAACCCCAAATGAAGATCAACCTGCACGCCATTTGGCTGTACACCAAATATATAGGCTGATCTGGGTATCATTGCCTTCTCTGACACAGCCTGAGCTGGACCTCCTGGCCCCACCCAGACAGCTGGCCGCACACTAGGCACATTGGAACCAACATGGCCTTAGTTCGTCATCTCTTCCCAACCTCGGTTTTCAGGCTTCAGTACCTAGACCTTATCTCTAATCACTGCCCAGGTTTGAAAATGTTGCAGAAATCAGAACTCGTTCCCTTGGCAAGAAACCTCGTGGTTGGCATGGTGTCCAACGTTCAGTGTAGTTGAAACCAGTGTGGCACATGAGACCTAGCCCATGCTTGAGGGCTACATTGGTCTCAAACACACATTGTGACCCTCAGCCTGAGCCCGGTCCTCAGGCAAGGCCTCTCAGTGGATGCATGAAGAAACAGCATATTGGGATTGCCATGCCCCTAGACCCCAATTTTTAACCATAGTTCGGGTTGTCCCTTCACTCTTGCCCAGGGCTCTGCTTTGGAATTCCTCTTTTGGTGGGACACCTCAGGTAACAAACCTTAAAAAAGTCCTCCCATCCCACAGATTCACGAAAAAGAATTGGGATCGGACCAGATCCACAGAGAGGAAGATTTGTCCATGGCCCAGGAGGCCTCCCCGACATTCCTCGGCCATCGCTGATACAAAATCCAGAGACAAAAGCCTGAGCAAGCGCCTCAGACTCGCTCTTTCTTCATATCCTGAAGAGTTCTTCTCCTGGTTTGTAGGTCGGGCTTGCCATACCTACGTTCCCAAACCTAAGATGAGTTTGTGTTTTTTGTTTTCTGTCCTCAAATTCCTGGGCCACATACCCTCCAGACTGAGCCCCTGGAGCCACACATTAGTACTGTGCCTACCCAATCCATGGGAATTCTGCCCATGCCATTGTCTCAAACCGTTCAAATTAGGAGAACCCTCCATAGTCCCTGAGGCCATCCCAATGGTGTAGGTTGTCCCGGACAAACAAGGGCCGTCTGACACCACCTGAGCATCAACCTCCACTCATACCATAGATGGATGTCCCCAGAGAAGAAGATTGAACCAGGCAGGACCCTAGGACATAATGGGATCCATAGCTTTGGTTTACAGGCATGTCTCCTCAAAAGCCTGGATTCCAATACCAGCATAGTGCTTCTCCTGAGGCACCCATCAGAACAAATCTCGTCTCCACAAGGAAACTTGTGCATGGGAGCTATGTCAAAGGCTTAGGAGAATACTTCAGGGTGCCGGTGCCACCGCCCCATTCCAAGGCCCTCAGGGACACAAACAAACATTAGGACCCATCCTCCGGAAAGTCCATTTCAACTCAGCCACCCCGGTAACACCTGCTGAGCCATCAGATCTATACTGTCTTGTTGCTAGAAGAAAATTGGAAAGCGAGGCGGGCTTCCCAGGCATTCATCCTCGAATGGTGCTCTCGAGTCATTCCATATGTGATGTCCTGGAGCTGTCCAACAGGTCTCAATTGTCCCGCAGAAGGAATCTTTGAAGGGCCATCTCACAACTCCCAACGTGGGGAAACCTCCATGGACTAGAGATTCCACTCCCTTCATGAATGGGCCGTCATGTACAGAAACTCCAACCAGAGCCAATGTCTGATCCTCGCCCTGAATTCAGATGCATGAGATATTGGTTCAGATCTGCCGAGGTACCTGCCGTGCCCTCGACCTGAAACCCAAGTCTAGCTTGTGTTCTCAGACTTCCGTCCTCACACTCCTGGCCCAGAAGACCTCAAGTTTGGCAATTCCGAACCCACTGTGCAGCACTCTGCCTGCCCTCTAGAAAAAAAATATTGCCTCATGAGCTGCCCAGGCACATCATATGAGGATAAACCTACACGCCACTTGACTGTACGTAAATTATATACTCTAAGCTGTGCACTAATGCACGGTCTGACACACCTGAGCCCGGACCTCCTGACTAACACACAGACAGCTGACCACACACTGAGCACAACAGACCAGCCATGGCCCTCGGACATCATCTCTTCCATACCTCAGTTTTCAGGCTTCAGAACCTACCTTTTCTCCAATCACTGCCCAGGGGTGATGGTATGTAGAAATCAGAACTCCTCCTTACCCATGGCAAGAAACCTTGTGGTTGGCATGTTGTCCAACGTTCAGTGTAGGAGAAACCAGCATTCACCCTGAGGCCCAGCCCATTCTCAAGTGCGACGAGGGCATAAACACACCAAACTCTTTGGACGAGGCCAACCTTCTAAAGAGTAAGACTCGTCCATTTCCCATGAAGTCACCCGGAAATTTCACGACCATGAGTCACACGATATCCAGAGATAAACTTGAGCAAGAGCCTCACACTCGCCCTTTTTTCATATCCCGAAGAGTTCTTCTCATGTTCTGTAGATCAGTCCTGCCATACCTATGACCCGAAACATAAGCCAAGGTTGTGTTTTCAGACAACTGTCCAAACAGCCCTGGCCTACACACCCCAAAGGCTCAGGCCCTTGGAGCCAAACCTGAGGACTGTACTTGCCCTCTCCAAGGGAATTGTGTGTACCCATTCCAATGGCCACAATCCTACTAATAGGATAAACCTCCAAAGTTCCTGAGGCCATCCCAATAGTGGTGGCTTCCCAGGACAAACAGGAGCAATCTGTGCACATCAGAGAACCTACCTGCACTCAGACCCATAGACTGATGTCCCCAGAGGAAAAAAGGAATGAACAGACCACTAGGCACTAATCGGATCCATTGCTATGGTTTCCAGGCATGTCTCCTCAGAGGCCTGGGTTTCAATACCAGCATATGGCTGTTTCTTGACTCACCCATCAGAACAAATCTCATCTACATATGGGAAACTTGCACGGTGGAGCTGTGTCAAAGTCTCTGTTTAGAAGAACCCATAAGGGACCCAGTGCCACCGCTTCATTCCAAGGTCTCCATAGACACAAAAACATATTAGGACACATCCACAGGAGAGTCAATTTCAACTCAGCCTCCTCAGTTGCTCCCCCAGATCCAGCAGATCTAACCTTTCTTGTAGCTAGGAGAAAATTGGAATGCCAGGTGTGGTACCTAGCCATCGATCCTCAGAACCATGCTTGGAATCCTTGGACTGGCGCCAACTAACAGGTCTCAATTGTCCTGGAGAAGAATCTTTGTAGTTTGGAGCTTCTCACAACTCCCATCGTGCGAAAACCCCCATGGCCTCGTGATTCCCCCCCTTCATGAAGGGGCCATCAGGAACAGAAAGTCCAACCTGAGGATCGTCTGATCCTCACCCTGACTTCAGATGCACGAGATCTCGATTCAGGTCTGTAGATTGTGCCTGCCATGTCCTCACCCATAAAAACTAAGCCTAGCTTGTGTTCTCAGACTTCAGTCCTCAGACTACTGGCCCACAAGCCCTCCAGTTTGGCAATCCAGAAGTACAATGCGGCACTCTGCCTGCTCCCTGGAAGAAGAACATTGCCCTCTGGGGCTACCCAGAAACCCCAAATGAGGATCAACCTGCACGCCATTTGGCTGTACACCAAATATATAGGCTGAAGTGGGCACAATTGCTCATTCTGACACAGCCTGAGCCTGGAACTCCTGGCCCCACCCAGACAGCTGGCCGCACACTGAGCACATCGGACCCGCCATGGCCTTAGGTCGTCATCTCTACCCAACCTCGGTTTTCAGGCTTCAGAACCTTGACCTTATCTCCAATCACTAACCAGGTTTGAAAATGTTGCAGAAATCCGAACTCGTTCCCTTGGCATGAAACCTCGTGGTTGGCATGTTGTCCAACTTTCAGTGTAGTTGAAACCAGTGTGGCACATGAGACCCAGCCCATGCTTGAGGGCCACATTGGTCTCAAACACACATTGTGACCCTCAGCCTGAGCCCGGTCCTCAGGCAAGGCCTCTCAGTGGCTGCATGAAGAAACAGCATATTGGGCTTGCCATGCCCCTAGACCCTAATTTTTAACCATATTTCGGGTTGTCCCTTCACTCTTGCCCAGGGCTCTGCTTTGGAATTCCTCTTTTGGTGGGACACCTCAGGTAACAAACCTTAAAGGAGTCCTCCCATCCCACAGATTCACGAAAAAGAATTGGGATAGGGCCAAATCCACAGAGACGAAGATACGTCCATGGCCCATGAGGCCTCCCCGACATTCCACGGCCATCGCTGATACAAAATCCAGAGACAAAAGCCTAACCAAGCGCCTCAGACTCGCTCTTTCTTCATATCCTGAAGAGTTCTTCTCATGATTTGTAGTTCGGCCGTGCCATACCTACGTTCCCAAACCTAAGCTGAGTTTGTGTTTTTTGAGTTCTGTCCTCAAAGTCCTGGGCCACACACCCTCCAGGCTGGGCCCCTGGAACCACACATTAGGACTGTGCCTAACCAATCCATGGGAATTCTGCCCATTCCATTATCCAAAACCGTACAAATTAGGAGAAACCTCCAAATTCCCTGAGGCCATACCAATGGTGTAGGTTGTCCGGGACAAAAAAGGGCCGTCTGACACCAGCTGAGCATCTACCTCCACTCATACCATAGATGGATGTCCCCAGAGAAGAAGATTGACCAGACAGGACCCCAGGCCATAATGGGATCCATAGCTTTGGTTTACAGGCATGTCTCCTCAAAAGCCTGGTTTCCAATACCAGCTGAGGGCTTCTCCTGAGGCACCCATCAGAACAAATCTCGTCTACACATGGGAAACTTACATGTTGGAGCTCTCTCAAAGCCTCTGGTTAGAAGGACATTTCAGGTTCCCGGTGCCAGCGCCTCATTCCAAGGTCTCCATGGAGACACACCCACATTAGGACCCATCCACAGGAGAGTCCATTTCAACTCAGCCCCCTCAGTTGCTCCCCCTGATCCAGCAGATCTAACCCGTCTTGTCGCTAGGAGATGATTGGAATGAGAGGCAGGCTTCCCAGACATCCATACTTAGAACCATTCTCAGAATGATGCTGTATGGGAAGTCCTGGAGCCAACCAACAGGTCTCAATAGTCCCGCAGAAGAATCTTTACTGTTTGGAGCATCTCACAACTCCCATCGTGGGCAAACCTCAATGGCCTCGTGATTTCGCCCCCTGTGCTTCATGAAGGGGCCATCAGGGACAGAAGCTCCAACCTGAGCGATCGTCTGATCCTCGCCCTGACTTCAGATGCAGGACATCTTGATTCATCTCTGCAGAGTGTGTCTGCCGTGCCCTTGCCCAGAAACGTAAGTCTAATTTGTGTTCTCAACTTCCATCCTCACATTCCTGGCCCACAAGCCCTCCAGTTTGGCAATTCCAGAACTACAAGGCAGCACTCTGCCTGCTTTCCGGAAGAAAAACATTGCCCTCTGGGTCTACCCAGATTCCCCAAATGAGGATCAACCTGCATGCCACTTGACTGGACCCCAATTATACAGGCTGCCCTGGGCACTACTGCCCTTTCTGGCACAGCCTGAGACTGAACCTCCTGGCTCGCACCCACCCAGCTAGCCACACACTGAGCACATCAGACCCGCCATGGCCTTAGGTCATCATCTCTTTCCAACCTCGGTTTTCAGGCTTCAGAACCTAAACCTTATCTCCAGTCACCACCCAGGGTTGAACATGATGCAGGAATCAGAACTCCTTCCCCATGGCAAGAAAACTTGTGGTTGGCATGTTGTCCAACGTAAAATGTAGTTGAAACCAGTGTGGCCCATGAGGCCCTGCAGATGCTTGAGGACCAAGTCGTTCACAAACATGCATTCTGACCCTCAACGTGAGCCCAGTTCTCAAGTAAGGCCTCTCAGTGGCTGGACCAAAAGACAGCATATTGGGCTTGTCATGCCCCTAGGCCCCAATTTTTAACCAGATTTCTGGTTGTCCAGTCTCCCCTCCCCAGGGCTCGGCTTTGGAATCCCTCTTTTGGTGGGACACCTGAGGTAACAAAACTGAAAGGACTCCTCCCATCCCACAGTTTGACCCAAAACAATTGGAATCGGGCCAAATCCACAGAGCGGAAGACTCGTCCATGGCCCATGAGGCCTCCCGGACATTCCACGCCCATCGTTGACACAAAATCCAGAAACAAAAGCCTGAACAAGTGCCTCACAATCTCTCTTTCTTCATATCTAGAAGAATTCTCCTCACGGTCTGTAGATCGGGCCTGCCATACCTACGTCCCTAAACCTAAACTGAGTTTGTGTTTTAGACTTCTGTTTCCACAGTCCTGGTGCACACACCCTGCAGGCTGGGGCCCCTGGAGCCACATAAAAACTGTGCCTTCCCTCTCCACGGGAATTCTGCCCATTCCATTGTCCATAATCATAAAATTAGGAGAAACCTCCAAAGTCCCCAAGGCCTTCACAATAGTGTAGGCCGCCTGGGACAAACAAGGGCCATCTGACACCAGCTGAGCATCTAACTCCACTAATACCTTAGATGGATGTACACAGAGAAGAAGATTCAACCGGACAGGCCCCTAGGCTCTAAACGGAGCCATTGCTTTGGTTTCCAGTTATCTCTCTTCAGAGGCCTATATTCCAATAACAGTATATGGGGGTTTCCTGAGGCACCAATCAGAACAAATCTTGTCTCCACATGGGAAACTTGTCCTTTGGAGATGTCTCAAAACCTCCGGTTAGGAGAATCCTTCAGGGCCCATGCACCAACGCCCCATTCCAAGGTCTCCATGGACACAAACCCACATTAGCATCCATCCTCAGGAGAGTCCATTTCAACTCAGCCCCCTTGGTTGCTCTGACAGAGCCAGCATATCAAACCTGTCTATTTGCTAGGAGACAACTGCAATGTGAGGCGGGCTTCCCATGCATCCATTATAAGATCCCTGCTCTGGTGTCATTCTGTATGGTATGTACTGGAGTGATACAAAAGGTCTCAATTGTTGATCAGAAGGAATCCTTGTTGTTTGGAGCATCTCACAACTCCCATCGTGGGTAAACCTCCATGGACTGGAGATGCTGTCCCCTTCATAAAGTGGCCAGAATGGACAGAAATTCAAACCTAAGCCAAGGTTTGAACCTCGCCCTGACTTCAGATTCATGATATCCCGATTCAGATCTGCAGAGGGTGCCTGCCGTGCCCTCGCCCAGAACCTACGCCTAACATGTGTTCTCAGACTTCCGTCCTCACACTCCCCGTCCACAAGGCATCCACTTTGGAAATTCCGGAGCAACAATGCAGCACTCTGCCTGTCCTCCAGAAGAAAAACATTGCCCTTGGGGCTACCCAGAAATGCCAAATAAAGATCAACCTGCACGGCACTCAGTTGTACCCCAATTATACAATCTACCCTGGGCACTAAGGCCCTGTCTGACACAGCCCAAGCTTGGACCTCCCGACCAACACCCAGACAGCTGGCTCCACGCTGAGCATATCGGACCCGACATGGCCTTAGGTCGTCATCTCTTCCCAACCTCGGTTTTCAGACTTCACAACCTGGACCTTATGTCCAATCACTACCCAGGGGTGAATGACATGCAGAAATCAGAATTAATACTTCCCCATGCCAAGAACTCATGTGGTTGACATGTTGACTATCATTCAGTGTAGGAGAAACAAGCATGCACCATGAGTCCCCACCCATGCTTGAGTACCACGAGGGCATAAACACGCATTGTGACCCTCAGCATGAGTTCTGTCCTCAATGAAGGCCTCTCAGTGGCTGGACCATTAGAAGGCATATTGGGCTTGCCATGCCCCTAGGCCCGTATTTTTAGTTAGATTTCTTGTTGTCCAGGGCTCTGCTCTGGAATCCCTCTTTTGGTGGGACACCTTGGTTAACAAAACTGAATCCCACAGATTAACCCAAAACAATTGGGATCTGGCCAAATCCACAGAGAGAAACACTCTTCCATGGCCCATGAGGACTCCTCGACATTCCACAGCCATCATTGACACAAAATCCAGGAGCAAAAGCCTGACAAGTGTCACACTTTCACCCTTTATTCAGATCCCAAAAAGTTCTCCTCATAGTCTGTAAATCGGGCCTGCCATACCTACGTCCCCAAACCTAAGCTGAGTTTGTGTTTTCAGACATCTGTCCCCACAGTCCTTGCCCACACACCCTCAAGGCTGGGCCCTTGGATCCACACATCAGGTCTGTGCCTGCCCACTCCACAGGAATTCTGCCCATTCCATTGTCCATAATCATACAATTTAGGAGAAACCTCCAAAGTCCACGAGGCCATCCCTATAGTGTAGGCCGCCCGGACAAACAGGAGCGGTCTGACACCAGCTGAGCAACTACCTCCATTTCATAAAATAGACAGATGTCGACAGAGAAGAAGATTGAACCAGAGAGGCTCCTAGGACCTAATTGGATGCATTGCTGTGGTTTCTATGTATCTCTCCTCAGAGGCCTGGTTCTAATACCAGCATATGTGGGTTTCCTGAGGCACCAATTAGAACAAATCTTGTCTCCACATGGAAAACTTGCTCTTTCGAGTTGTTTCAAAATCTCCGGTTAGAATCCTTTAGAGCCCTGGGGCCACCACCCCATTCCAACGTCCTCATGGACACAAACACACATTAAGACCCATCTTCAGGAGAGTCCATTTCAACTCAGCTCCCACGATTGCTCCTGCATAGCCATCAGATCGTACCTGTCTTGTGGCAGGGAGACAATTGGTGTAGGAGGATGCTCAGGCATCCATCCTTAGAACCCGGCTCTGGAGTCATTCCATATGGGATGTCCTGGAGCCATCCAACAGTTCTCAATTTTCCCGCAGAAGGAATCCTTGCAGTTTGGAGCATCCCACAACTCCCAACGTGGGAAAACCTCCATGGCCTCGAGATTCCACCCCTTTGATGAAGGGGCCATCATGGACAGAAACTCCAACCTGCGCCTAAGTCTGATCCTCGTCCTGACTTCAGATGAATGAGATTTTGATTCGGATCTGCAGAGGGTGCCTGCCGTGCCCTCGCCCTGAAACTTAAGTCTAGCTTATAATCTCAGACTTACGTCCTCACACTCCTGGTCCCGACGCCCTTAAGTTTGGCAATTCTGGACCCACAATGCTGCACTCTGCCTGCCCCAGTGAGCGTCCCTGACACAATAAATGAGGATGAACCTACATGGAACTCAACTGTACCCAAATTATACAGTCTAACCTGGGCACTAATGCACTGTCTGACACAGCCTGAATCCATACCTCCTGAACAACACCCAGAAAGCTGACCGCACACTGAGCACATCGAACCCTCCAGGACCTTAGGTTATCATCTCATCCCAACCTCGATTTTCTGGATTCAGAACTTAGATCTTATCTCCAGTCACTGCCCAGGGGTGAACATGATGCAGAAATCAGAATTCCTCCTTCCCCATGGAAAGAAACCTTGTGGTTCGTATGTTGTCCAAAGTTCAGTGTAGGAGAATCAAGCATGGCCCATGAGTCCCCGCCCATGCTTGATGCCTACATTGGGCACAAACATGCATTGTGACCCTCAGTGTGAGCACTGGACTCAAGTAAGACCTCTCAGTGGCTGGACCAAGGTACCCCATATGGGGATTGCCATGCCCTTAGGCCCCCAATCTTATACAGAGTTCGGGTTGTCCAGTCGCCCCTTCCCAGGGTTCTGCTCTGGAATCCCTCTTTAGTGGCACACCTGAGGTAAAAAAAAAAAAAAAAAACAGAATGGACTCCTCCCATCCCACGGAATGACCCCAAAATATTGGGATCATCCAAATCCCCATAGAGGAACTCTCACCCATGGTCCATGAGGACGCCCCTACATTCCACGGCCATCAGTGACACAAAATCCAGAGTCAAAAGCCTGAGCAAGTGCCTCACACTCACTCTTTGTTCATATCC
This sequence comes from Mustela nivalis, assembly GCF_964662115.1. Lineage (NCBI taxonomy): Eukaryota > Metazoa > Chordata > Mammalia > Carnivora > Mustelidae > Mustela > Mustela nivalis. The sequence continues at coordinate 974,663 of NW_028136382.1, forward strand.
TGAAGAGTTCTGCTCAAGGTCTGTAGATCGGGCCTCCCATACCTATGTCCCCAAACCTAAGACGAGTTTCTGTTTTCAGACTTCTGTCCCCACAGCTCTGACCCACACACCCTCCATGCTTGAGCCCCTAGAGCCACACCTCAGGATTGTGCCTTCCCTCCCCAAAGGAATTCTGCCCATTTCATTGGCCACAAACTTGCAAATTAGGAGAAACCTCCAAAGTCAAAGTGGCCATCCCAATAGTGTAGACTGCCCAGGACAAATAGGGGCAATCTGACACCAGCTGAGGAACTACCTCCACTCAATCCCATAGACAGATGAACCGAGAGAAGAAGATTAAACCAGACAGGCCCCAGGCCCTAATCAGATCCATTGCCTTGGTTTCCAGGCATCTCTCCTCAGAGTTCTGGTTTCCAATACCAGCATATTGGGGGTTACTGAAGCACCAATGAGAACAAATCTTGTTTCCCCATGGGAAAAATGCTTCTTGGAGCTGTGTCCAAACCTCTGGTTAGGAGCATCCTTCAGAGCCCTGGTGCCACTGCCCCATTCCAAGGTCTCCATGGACACAATCCCACATTATGACCGATCCTCAGGAGAATGCATTTCAACTCAGCCCCCTCGGCTGCTACATCATAGGCAGCAATCAAACGTGCCGTTTCGCTAGGAGACAATTGGAATGCAAGGCCGGATGCCCAGGCATCCATCCTTACAACCCTGCTCTGCAATTGTTCCATATGGGATGCCCTGGAGCCATCCAACAGGTTTCAACTGACCCGCAGAAAATCCTTGTGGTTTGGAGCATCTCAATACTGCCATCATGGGAAAACACCAATGGCGGTGTGATGACCCCTCTTCATGAAGGGGCCATCATGGACAGAAACTCCAACCTGAGCCAACATATGAACCTCGCCCTGACCTCAGATGCATGAAATCTCAATTCAGCTCTGCAGAGTGTGCCTGCCATGTCCTCGCCCTGAAACCAAAGCAAAGCTTCAGTTCTCAGACTTACATCCTTGCATTCGTGGCCCCAAGGACTCCAGTTTGGCAGTTCCGGAGCCAGAATGCAGCACTCTGCCTGCCCTCCAGAAGAAAGACTTTGCCCTATGGGGCTACTGAGAAACCCCAAATAATTATCTTCTGCATGCCACTCAACTGTACCCCAATTATACAGCGTATCTGGGCACGAATGCCCTGTCTGGCACAGCCTGAGTGCAGACCTCCTGAACGACACCTAGAAAGCTGACCCCAAACTGAACACATCGGACCCGCCATGGCCTTAGGTCGTCATCTCTTCCAAACCTCGGTTTTCAGGCTTCAGAACCTAGACCTTATCTCCAATTAGTGCCCAGAGGTGAAAGTGATGCAGAAATCAAAACTCCTCCTTCCCCATGGCAAGAAACCCTGAGGTTGGCATGTCCAAGGTTCAGTGTAGGAGAAACCTGCAAGCTCAATGAAGTCCCGCCCAATATTGAGGACCACCTTGGGCACAAACACACATTGTGACCCTCAGCATGAGTCCACTATTCAAGTAACGTCTCTCAGTGGCTGGACCAAGAATCTGCATATGGGCTTGCCATGCCCATAGGACCCCAGGCCTAACCAGAGGGTGGGTATTCCAGTTGTATGTACCCAGTGCTCTGCTCTAGAATCCCTGTATTGTGGGAACACATGAGGCAGAAAACAGGACTCCTCCCTTCCCACAAAATGACCCCAATCTCTTGGGAGCCGGACAAATCACCAGAGAGGGAGACTTCCATGGCCCATGAGACCATGCTTACATTAAATGACCATCATGAATACAACATCCAGAGACATAAGCTTGAACGACCGCCTCTCACTCGCCTTACTTTCTAATCACAATGAGCTCCCCTCACGGACTGTAGATCACTCCTGCCATAACCTCAGCCCCAAACCTCAGCCGAGTTTGTGTTTTTGGATGTCTGTCCCCACAGCCCTGGCCCACACAGCCGCCAGGATGGGGCCTCTGGAGCCACACCACAGGACTGTCCTGCTCTCTCCAAGGAGACTATGCCCATTCCATTGCCCATAACCCCACAGAATAGGAGAAACCTCAAGGCCTCCGAGGACATCCCACTACTATAAGCCTCTCTGGACAAAGGCATCCTGACACTAGCTGAGCAACTACCTCCATGCAGAAACACAGACAGATGTCGGCAGAGACAGTAGATTGAACCAGACAGGCCCCTGGGCCCTAATCTGTACTCTTGCTTTGGTTTCCAGGTGTCACTCCTCAGAGGCCTGGGTTTGAAGACCAGCATCTGGGGCTTTCCTGAGACACCAAACAGAACAACTATCGTCTCCACATGGGAAGCTTCATTGTTGGAGCTGTGTCAAACCCTTCGGTTTGGAGAAACCTGCAGAGTCCCTGAGCCACCGCCACATTCCAAGGTCTCCATGGCCACCAACCCACAGTATGACTCATCCTCTGGAGAGTCCATTTCAACTCAGCCCTCTGAGAAACCCGCCCAAGAGCCTGCAGATTGAGCCTGCCTTGCCCCAAGCAGCCAGTGGGAATGTGAGGTGGCATTTGCAGACATTCATGCTTAGACCCCTTCTCTCGAGTCTTTCTGTAGGGGTCATCCTAGAACCATCTCATAGTACTCAACTGTCCTACAGAGGAAACCTTGATGTTTGGGGCAGCTCATAACTCCCAGCGTTGGGAAACCTCCCTGGCCTCATGACGCCCCCACCCCCTTCAGGAAGGGGCCATAATGGACACAAACTCCAACCTGAGGCAACGTCTGATACTCGCCCTGACCTCAGATGCAGGAGATCTTGATTCAGTCTCTGCAGAGTGGGCCTGCCATGCCCCAAACCTAACGCTAACTTGTGTTTTCAGACTTCCCTCTTCACACTCCTGGCAAACAAGCCCTCCAGACTGGGAATTCCAGAACCACAACACAGTTTTCTGCCTGCCCACCAGAAGAAAAACGTTGCCCTATGGGGCTCTCCAGAAACCACAAATGAGAACCAATCTGCTCTGGCCTCGACCGCACCCTAACTGGAAAAGCTACCCTGGTCAGTATTGCTCTGTCTGACACAGCCTGACGTCCCGACAGACAAGGAAACAGCTGGCTGCACACTAAGCACATCAGACAGGCCATGGCCTTATGCTGTCATCTCTTCCCAACCTGGGTTTTCAGACATCTGACCCTAGATATTATATCAAATCCTGGCAAACGTGGGTAACTGAAGCACAAATCAGATCTTCTCCTTCCCCATGGCTGGAAAGCTTGCTGTTGGCATGGAGTCATACCTTCAGTGTAGGAGAAACCTTCATGGCCCCTGAGGCCAAGCCTAAACTTGAGTGCCTCCTTGGGTACAAACTCGCATTGGGACCATCAGCATGGGCCCCATGTCGAAGTAAGGTCTCTCAGGGCCTGGACTAAGAGCCCGCATATGGGGCTTGCCAAGCCCCTATGATCCCAATCTTCACAAGAGCTCGAGTATTCCATTTGCTCGAACCCAGGACTGTGATCTGGAGTCCCTCTCCTGGAAGAACACCTGAGCCAGACAGCAGGACTCCACCCTTCCCACAAAATGTCCCCAAAATCTTAAGAGCTGGACCAACTCCTCAGAGAGGGAGACTCTTCCATAGCCCCTGAGGTCACCCCTACATTCCACGGCTATGGGAGACAAAACATCCAAAGACAAAAGCTTGCGTGACTGCCTCCCATTTGCCCTTCTTTCATAAGCTGATGATCTCCTCTCACGGTCTGTGGGTCCATCCTGCAATGCTCTCGGCTCCGCACCCAAGCCGAGTTTGTGTTTTCATACTTCTGTGCCCACAGCCCGGACCCACACACCCTCCAGGCTAGGGCCTATGGAGACACACTGAAGGACTGTGCCAGTCCTCTCCAAGAAAACTGTACCCAATCCATTGGCCACAACCCTAGAGATTAGGAGAATCCAATAAGGTCTCCAAGGCCATGCCTCGGCCATGGACTAAGAGGGGCACTCTGACACCAGCTGAGCAACTATCTCCACTTAGATACTCAGACAGTGTCCCCAGAGACAGAAGATTGAAACGGACAGGCATCTAGGCTCTAATCTGAACCCTAGCTTTGGTTTCCAGGTGTCTCTACTCAGAGAACTGGTTTGAAGACCAGTATCTGGGGCTTTTCTGAGGCACCAAAGAGAACCTGTCTCATCTCCACATAGGGATCTCTTTTTAATTGGAGCAATATTACACCCTTCGGTTAGGCGAATACTTCATGGCCCCTGAGCTGCCAACATATTCCAAGGTCTCCATGCACACAAACCCACATTATGACCCATCCGCAGGAGAGTCCATTTCAATTCAGCCCCCTAGTTAGCTCGCCCCAGAGCCAGTAGTTCAAACATGTCTTGTCACAAAGAGCCAATGGGAATGTGAGGTATGCTGTATGGGCATCCATCCTTCGAATCCTGCTCTCCAGTCTTTCCGTATGGGACATCCTGGAGCCATTCAACAGGACTCGACTGTCCAGCAGATGGAAAGCTTGTGGTATGGGTCAACGCACAAACTAGAGTTTGTGCTGGTGTCTAAGGTGCTGTGCAGGATTCTCCAATCTTGAGGGTTTGGCACAGGTCGAAGGGCATGGTTTCCTACTGGGGACAGGAGATATTCTATTGTGTGGCTCAGGGACCACATGTTGTATCCTAAGTTGGTATTTAAGAACAGGACCCTGAGGACAGATGCCTGAAAACCTAATCTAGTGTTCCAATGACGTCCTAGGAGCATGTCAGGTACAATCTTCTGACCCAGGAACATTGAAATGGCTGTCTGCTTGGATGTAGGTGATCAGGGCGTTTCAGACTGGCATTTGTGTCCAGTGCTGCCGACAATATTGGATTGGGCTCAGGGCTCTTGCGTGTTTCTCCTAAACTGGAAGGTTTGGGCAGGTTTGACGGGCACAGTTTCCTTGGGGATGGCAGGCCTAGTCATGTGTTGTGGATCCAGAGACCCTGTCCTGGAGGGCATATGAGCCATGGTTTTGAGAGAGAAGTCTGCAAACACAAATGTGGGTTATGGTTAGTGGAAAGGTGATCACAGGCCCAATGAGTAGACCTGGAGTGCAGCTTGTCAGGAGTTGTAATTAGGGTGACTGGAAGGCAGTAGCACAGGCTATTCTCTCTATATTGTGTGTCCAGGATGGCCTCGGAATGCAGGTATAGTCTCATGGGTCCATGGGAAACTTTTCCTCTCTATGGATCTGTGCAGCTCATAGTTTGGTGGCTTTTTTGGGGAAGGGAAGAGTGTTGTTTTCCATCTTATGGGTGCCCCAAAACAGGGATTCCAGATACAGGCTCTTTTTCTGGGCATCTGGGACTTCCCACCAAGGGTTAGGATTTGCACCTAGGGGTGTATGAGGCCTGCAATGCGGGATCATGATGGTGCAACTGAGAGGGATTGTTTGAAAGCTTGCTCAGGCTGAGTCTCACAATGCCTGTTTGCTCCCATGGCGGCCCTCAGGAGTGGGAGTGGTCTCATTGGTCATATATCTGGCTCCCTCTTAGAGAGTTGGACACCCAACCCAACAGCCAAATGTCCTGCCATGAGGAAGGATGAGTTCTCTTCCGTCAGGTTCCTCTGTGCTTCAGGTTGCCCCATTGGCAGGGTTTCCAGCAAGGTCTCGAGATAGGTGCCTGAATACCAAGGATGGGTGGAGATGAAGTACTTGGGCCATAGCAATCCCAAATGCTAGATATGAGGCCTAAAACTCGGTCGGGGCTCAGGCTCTGTCAGACACAGCGCTAGTGGCCATTGCAGCCTTTATATCAGAGTAGATTCGAGGGCGGAGCAGATTGATCCTCATGTGGAGATTCTTGGGAAGATTCCCAGGCATTTGTTCATTCAATAGGGAAGGCAGAATGCTGTGTTGTGGCTCCAGATTTCCCAATCACGAGAGCTTGGGGACCAGTCAGTTTTGGGTGGAATTGTAAACAAAAGCTATGGTTCAATTCAGTGCCAAGCAGAAGGCAGTTCCAATTTGTAGCAGTTTACTCGAGACATCCAGCACTGGAATAAGGGTGGATGTCAGATGCTTGCTCACACTAGAGTTTTTGTCTATGATAACCGACAAGTGGAGGGGTGGTATAAAGAGGCCATGGAGGAGTTCACATGCTGAGGCCTGTGAACTGCTGCAAAAAGTAACATTTCTTTGTACAGAGTTGGTGAAGTCTGGTTTGTTTACTCTAGGTTTCCCCATGTGGAAAGTTTGTGAAGAAGAGCTCTCCGGCATGGATGCCAGGAAAGCACACCTCCCTTGACAATTGCAGCTGAGGAACATGGCAGATTCGTTCTGGTGGCTCTGGGACAAAGTTCCAAGGCCTTGAGTTGACATGGGATCTCTTGCAGATGGGTCACAATGCTTGTTTGTTACCAGGGAGAACTTAGAATGTGCTGGTTGCTAAGGTGCCATGCAGGATTCTCCTACCCTGAGGGTTTGGCACAGGTCGAAGAGCATGGTATTCTTCTGGGGACAGGGGATGTTCTGTCGTGTGGCTCAGAGACCACATGATGTGTCATAGATTGGTATTTCAGAACAGGCCCCTGAGGACAGATGCCTGAAAACCTAATGGGGTTCCATTGAGAGCCTAGGGGCATTTTAGGTTCAATCGTCTATCTCACGATCATTGACTTGGCTATTTCCCTGGATGTAGGTGATAAGGGTGTTTCAGACTGCGCATTTCCATCCCGAGTGGCCGGCAATATTGGTGTGGGCTCAGGGGCCACACAGGTTTCTCCTAATCTGGAAGGTTTGGGCAAATCTGATATGCACAGTGTCCTTGGGGTTGGCAGCCAGAGTTCTGTGGTGTGGCTCCAGAGATCACATTCTGGTGGGCATGTGAGCCATGGTTTTGGGAGAGAGGTCTGCAAACACAAATACAAATTAGGGTGAGTGGCGAGGTGATCACAGGCCCAATGCGTAGACCTGGAGGGAAGCTCGTCATGAACTATAATTAGGGAGACTGGAAGGCAGTAGCACAGGCTTTTCTCTCTGGACTGTGTGTCCAGGATGGCCTTGGAATGCAGGTGTGGTCTCATGGGTCCATGGGAGTCTTTTCCTCTCTATGGATCCTGGTGGCTCTCCATAGTTTGGTGGCTTTTTCGGGGAAGGGGAGAGTGATGTTTTCCACCTTATGGGTGCCCCAAAACAGGGATTCCAGAGACGGGCTCTGGTTCATGGCATCTGGGACATCACAACAAGTGCTAGGATTTGGGCTTAGGGGCATATTAGGCCTGCAATGTGGGTTCATGGTGGTGCAACAGAGAAGGATTGTTTGAAAGCATGCTCAGGCTGAGGGTCACAACCTCCAGGGCATCCCTGAGGAGTTTGTGTGGTCTCACTGGACTTGTAAATGACTCCCCCTTTCAGGGTTGAACACCCATCCTAACAGCCAAGTTTCCTGATATGAAGAAGGAGGAGTTCTCTATTGTGCTTCAGGATGCCCCATTATCAGGGATTCCAGCAAAGGTCTGGGGACAGGTGCCTGAATACCAAGGATGGGTAGAGATGAAATACTTGAGCCATGGCATTCCCAAATACTAGATGTGGGGCTCAAACTCTGGTGACTGACACTAGGTCTGGGCTCAGGCTCTGTCAGACACAGCACTAGTGGCCAGGGCAACCTATAAATCAGGGTCCCTCCGATATAGGGCTGAGCAGATTGATCCTCATGTGGGGTTTCTGGCCAGACTCACCAGGCACTTGTTTCTATCGGGAAGGCAGAATGCTGTGTTGTGTCTCCATAATTCGCTATCAAGAAGGCTTGGGGACCAGTCGGGTGAGGAAGGAATTGTAAACACAAGCTACAGTTCAATTCACTGCCAAGCGGAAGGCAGTTCCTGTGTCCAGCAGCTTATTCGAGATATCCAGCACCTTAGTAAGGGAGGACGTCGGATATTTGCTCACACTGGAGTTTGTGTCTATGATGACTGACAAATGGAGGGGTGGCGTCAAGAAGCCATGGAGGGATTTTCACGTTGAGACTCATGAGCTGCTCCAAATAGCAAGGTTTCATTCTACTGGACAGGTGGAGTGTGGTTTATTTGCTCCAGGGTCCCCCATGTGGAAAGTTTGGGTAGCAGAGCTCTACCGCATGGATGCCTGGAATGTTCAACTTCATTGACCATTGCAACTGAAGAACATGGCAGCTTTATTCTGGTGTCTCTGTAGCAAAGTACCAAGTCCTTGATTTGACATGGAATCTCTTGCAGATGGGCCACACAGCTGGTTTGTTACCAGGTAGATCTTAGAATGTGCTGGTGGCTTAGTAGTTGTGCAGGAATCTACTACTCTGGGATTTTGCACAGATTGTAGGGCACGGTTTCCTTCTGGGGACAGGAGATGTTCTGTTGTGTGGCCCAGCCACCACATGTTGTATCATAAGTTCGCATTCTAGAACAGGCCTCTGAGGACACATGTCTGAAAACCGAATCAATGGTTCCAATGACGTCTTAGGGGCATGTTAGGTTCATTATTCTGACTCAGGACCATTGACTTGGCTGTGTTCCTGGATGTAGGAGATCAGGGTATTTCAGACTGTGCATTTGTGTTCAGTGCGGCCGCCGAAATTGGGGTAGGCCCAGAGGCCTTGTAGGTTTCTCCTAATCTAGACAGTTTGGGCAACTGTGATGTAAACAGTTTCCTTGTGGATGGCAGGGACAGTCCTGCAGTGTGGATCCAGAGACCCCATCCTGGAGGGCATGTGTGCCATGGTTTTGGTAGATAAGTCTGCAAACACAAATTCGAATTAGGGTGAGTGGCGAAGTGATCACAGGCCCAATGCATATACCTTGAGAGCAGCTCATCTGGAACTGTAATTAGGGTGAATGGAAGGCAGTAGCACAGGCTTTTCTCTCCGGATTGTGTGTCCAGGATGGCCTCGGAATGCAGGTGTGTTCTCATGGGTCCATGGGAGACATTGCCTCTCTATGGATCCTGGTGGCTCCTCATAATTTGGTGACATTTTTGGGGAAGGGATGAGTGCTGTTTTCCATCTGAAGGGTGCACCAAAACAAAAATTCCAGAGATGGTCTCTGGGTCTGGGCACCTCGAAAATCCCACCAAGTTTTATGATTTGAACCTACAGGCATACCAGGCCTGAAATGAGGGATCATTGTGGTGAATCTGAGAGGGATTTTTTGAAAGCATGCTCAGGGTGAGGGTCACAATGCCTGTTTGTGCCAAGGGTAGTCCTCAGGAGTGTGTGTGGTGTCATTGATGTTGTAACTGGCTCCCCCTTTGAGGGTAGAACACCCATCCCAAAAGCCAGGTTTATTGCCATGGGGAAAGAAGAGTTCTCTATTGTGCTTCAAGTTCCCTAATTGGCAGGGATCCCTGCCAAGGTCTGGGGACAGGTGCCTGGATATCAAGGATGGGTAGAGATGACATACTTGGGCCATGGCAATCCCAAATGCTAGATATGGGGCCTGCTCTTTAGTGGCTGAAACTCAGTCGAGCTCAGGCTCTGTCAGACACGGCACTAGTGGCCATGGCAGCCTATAAATCGGTGTTGACTCGAGGGCCGACCTGATTGATCCTCATGTGGGTTTTCAGGGCAGACTCACCAGGCATTTCTTCATTCGATGGGGAAGGCAGAATGCTGCGTTGTGGCCCCAGATTTCCCTATCAAGAGGGCTTAGGGACCAGTCAGGTGAGGATGGAATTGTAAACACAAGCTATGGTTCAATTCAGTGCCAAGTGGAAGGCAGTTCCAATGTGCAGTGGTTTATTCAAGACATCCAGCACTGGGATAAGGGTGCATGTCAGATGTTTGCTTAGACTGGAGTTTGTGTCTATGATGACCGACCAATGGAGTGGTGGCATCAAGAGGCCATGGAGCAGTTTACACGCTGAGGCCTGTGAGTTGATCCAAACATAAGGTTTCCTTCTACTGGACAGGGGAGGTCTGGTTTGTTTACACCAGGTTCCCGCATGTGCAAAGTTTGGGTAGCATAGTACTCGCACGTGGATACTGGAAAGCACACCTACATTAACCATTGCACCTAAGGAACATGGCAGGTTCTTTCTGGTTGCTCTAGGGCAAAGTACCAAGGCCTGGATTCTAATGAAGTTGGGTCACAATGCAGTTTTGTTACCACGGAAATCTTACTATGTGCTGGTGGCTAAGGGGCCATGTATGATTAGTCTATCCTGATGGTTTGACACCGGTCGAAGAACACGGTTTCTTTCTGGGTATCGGAGATGTTCTGTTGTGGGGCTCACGGACCAAATGTTGTATCATAAGTCGGTATTCCAGAACAGGCCTCTGAGGACAGATGCCTAAAAACTTCATCTAGGGTTCCAATGAAGTCCAAGGGGAATTTCAGGTTGAATCATCAGACTCAGGACCATTGACTTCAGTGTCTGCCTATATGTAGGCAACCAGGGTTTTTCTGACTGTGCCTTTGTGTACAGAGTGGCCTCCAATATTGGGGTGGGCTCTGGGGCCTTGCAGGTTTCTCCTAATCTTGAAGGTTTAGGCAAATTTGTGGGCACGGTTTCCTTGGGGGTGGCAGGCAAAGTCCTGTGGTGTGACTCCAGAGACTCCATCGTGGAGGGCATGTAAGCCATGGTTTTGGGAGAGAAGTCTGCAATCACAAACTCGGATTAGGTTGAGTTGCGAGGTGATCGTAGGCCCAATGCATAGACCTGGAGGGCAGATCGTCAGGAACTGTAAATCACGTACCTCGAAGGCACTAGCACTGGCTTTTGTATCTGGATTGTGTGTCCATGATAGCCTTGGAATGCAGGTGTGTTCTAATGTTTCCATGAGAGTATTTTCCTCTCTACGGATCTTGGAAGCTCCCAATAGTATGGTGGCTTTCTCGTTTGAATGGAAGAGTGCTGTTTTCAATCTTAGATGTTCCCCAAAAAGGGATTCCAGAGAAGGGCTGTGAGTCTGGGTGCTTGGAAAATCCCACCAGGATTAGGATTTGGGCCTAGGGGAGTACCAGGCCTACAATGTGTGACTTGGAGGTACAACTGAGAGCGTTTGTTTGAAAGCATGCTAGTCTGAGTGTCACAATGCCTGATGTGATTAGGGCAGCCCTTATGAGTGGGAGTTGTCTCCTTGGCCATGCAGCTGGCTACCACTTTAATGTAGGACACCCATCCCAACTACCAGGATTCCTGCCATGGAAAAGGAAGAATTCTCTATTGTGCCTCAGGTTCCCCCATTAGCAGGTATTCTAGCAAATGTCTGGGGACAGATGCCTGAATACCAAGGATGGGTAGAGATGAGGGACCTGAGACATGGCCAGTCTCACATGCCTGACTCTCTGAGTAGCTGACATGAATTGAGCACTCAGGCTCTGTCAGAAACAGAACTAGTGGTCAGGGCTGAGTATGAATCAGGGATCCCTCAAGGGCTGAGCAGATTGATCCTCATGCAGAGTTTCTGGGCAGAATCACCATGCCCTTCTTCTTTCTAAGGGGAAGGCAAAAAGCTGCGTTGTGGCCCCAGAATTCCCTATCAAGCGGGCTTGGGGACCAGTAGGGTGAGGATGGAATTGTAAACTCAAGCTAAGGTTCAATTCAGTGCCAAGCAAAAGGCAGTTCCATTGTGCAGTGTCTGATTCCAGATATCCAGCACCTGAGTAAAGGTGAAAGTCAGACATTTCCTCATGCTGGAGTTTATGTCTATGATGACCGATGAATGGAGGGGTGGCGTCAAGAGGCCATGGAGGATTTCACATGCTGGGGCTTGTGAGATGCTTCAAACAGCAAAGTTTCCTTCTACCACACAGGGGGAGTCTGGTTTATTTGCTCCAGGGTCCCCCATGTGGAAAGTTTGGGTAGCAGAGCACTCCCACGTGGATGCCTGAAAAGCACACCTCCATTAAAATTGCAGCTGAGAAACATGGCCAATTCGTTCTGGTGGCTCTTGGGCGAATTACCAAGGCCTGGAGTTGACATGAAGTCTCATGAAGATGGGTCATAATGCAGGTTTGTTACCATGGAGACCTTACAGTGTGCTGGTAGCTAAGGGACCATGTAGGATTCATCTACCCTGAGGGTTTGACACTGGTCAAAGGGCACGGTTTCCTTCTCGGACCAGAGATGTTCTGATGTGGGGCTAACGGACCAAATGTATCATAATTTGGTATTGCAGAACAGGCCTCTGAGGATAGATGCCTGAAAATTTAATCTAGGGTTCCAATAAAATCCTAACGGAATGTCAGGTTCAATCCTCTGACTCAGTATCATTGACTTCAAAGTCTGCCTAGATGTAGGTGATCAGGGTGTTCCAGACTGTGCATTTGTGTACAGAGTGGCAACCAGTATTGGGGTGGGCTCAGGGGCCTTGCAGGTTTCTCCTAATCTGGAAAGATAGGGCAATTTGATGGGCACAGTTTCCTTGGCAATGGTGGGCACAGTCCTGTGGTGTGGCTCCAGAGACCCCATGCTGGAGGGCATGAGAGCCATGGTTTTGGGAGGGAAGTCTGCAAACACAAATGCGGGTTAGGTTTAGTGGCGAAGTGATTGTAGGCCCAATGCATACTCCTGGAGGGAAGCTCCGTGTGAAATGTAAATTGCATGCCTCAAAGGAGGTAGCACAGGCTTTTTTATCTGGATTGTGTATCCACGATGGACTAAGAATGCAGGTGTGGTCTCAGGTGTCCATGGGTGATATTTCCTCTCAAGTATCCTGGCGGCTCCTTATAATGTGGTGGCTTTCTCAGAGAGGAAAGAGTTCTGTTTTCCATATTAAGGGTGTCCCATAACAGGGATTGCAGAGAAGTGCTCTGGCTCTGGGCACCTGGAAATACCCACCAAGGGTTATGATTTGGGCATAGGGGCTTACCAGGCCTCCAATGCAAGTCCTGGAGATACAACTGAGAGCGTTTGTTTGAAAGCATGCTCAGGCTGAGGGTCACTATGCAAGCTTTTGCATAGGGTGGCCCTCAGGAATGGGGGTGGTCTCAATGGCCATTCAGTAGGCTAACACTCTGAGTGTTGGACACCCTTCCGAACTTACAGGAATCCTGCCATGGGGAATGAGGATTTCTCTATTGTGATTCAGGTTCCCTCATTGGTAGGGATTCCAGGAAAGGTCTGGGGACACATGCCTGAATACCAAGGATGGGTAAAGATGACGGCTCTGTTCCATGGCCAGTCTAACATGCGGGATATGGGCCCCGCCTTCTAGGTGGCTGACACGAGGTCGGGGCTTAGGCTCTGTCAGACAGAACACTAGGGGCCAGGGCTGTCTATAATTCAGGGTTCCCTCAAGGGACAAGTAGATTGATCATAATGTGGAGTTTCTGGGCAGACTCACCAGGCCCTTCTTCTTTCTATTGGGAAGGCAGAATGCTGTGTTGTGGCTGCAGAATTCCCTATCATGAGGGCTTGTGGACCAGTAGGGTGAGGATGGAATTGTAAACCCAAGCTATGAATAAATTCAGTGACAAGCGAATGGCATTTCCAGTGTGCAGCGGCTGATTCGAATATCCAGCACCTGAGTAAGCGCAGACGTCAGATGTTTGCTCAAGCTGGAGTTTGTGTCTATAATGACCGACAAATGGAGAGGAGTTGAAAAGAGGTCATAGAGGATTTCCCACACTTGAGCTTGTGAGATGCTCCAAACAGCCAGGTTTCCTTCTACAGGACAGGGCAGTCAGATTTGTTTGCTCGAGAGTCCCCCATGTGGAAAGTTTGGGTAGCAGAGCACTCCCACATGGATGCCTGGAAAGCACACTTCCACTGAACATTGCAGCTGAGGAACATGACAGGTTCTTTCTGAAGGCTCTGGGGTGAAGTACCAAGGCCTGTAGTTGACATGGAATCTCATGAAGATGGCTCACAATGCTGGCTTGTTACCAGTGAGATCTTAGAATCTGCTGGTGGCTACGGGCCAAGTAGGATTCATCTACCCTGAGGGTTTGACACAGTTCCAAGAGCACGGCTTCCATCTAGAGAAAGGAGATGTTCTGTTGTGGGGATCAGGGACCATATGTTGTATCTTAAGTTGGTACTCCAGAACAGGTCTCTGATTACAGATGCCTGAAAACATAATCAGGGGTTACAATGAGGTCATAGGAGCATGTCAGGTTCAATCTTCTGACTGAGAAACACTGACTTGGGTATCTGCCTGGATTCAGGTGATCAGCGTATTTCAGACTGCACATTTGTGTCCAGAGGGGCCTCCAGTATTGGGGTGGGCTCAGGGGCCTTGCAGGTTTCTCCTTATCTCGAAGTTTTAGGCAAATGTGACGGACACATTTTCCTTGGGGATGGCAGGCACAGTCCTTTGGTGTGGCTCCAGAGACCCCATCCTGGAGGAAATATGAGCCATGGTTTCGGGATAGAAGTCTGTAAGCACAAACTCGGGTTAAGGTTAGCGGTGAGGTGATCGCAGGCCCAATGCATAGACCTGGAGGGCAGCTCGTCTGGAACTATAAATTAGTTGCCTTGAAGGTGGTAGCACAGGCTTGTGTATCTGGCTTTTGTGTCCAGAATGGCCTCGGAATACAGGTGTGGTCTCATGGATCCATGGGAGATTTTTCCTCTGAAGGATCCTAGCGGCTCCCTATACTATGGTGGCTTTCTTGGCAAAGGGGAGAGTGCTATTTTCCATCTTAGGGGTGTCCCAAAACAGGGATTCCAGAGACAGGCTGTGTTTCTGGTCCCCTGAAAAATCCCACCAGGTGTTAGGATTTGTGCTTAGGGGCATATCAGGCCTGCAAATTTGGATTCTGGAATGCAACTGAGAGTTTTTGTTTGAAAGCATGCTCATGTTGGGGGTCACAATGCCTGCTTGTGTCCAGGGCGGCCCTCATGAGTGGGCGGGTTATCATTGGCCATTCAGCTGGCTACCACTCTGAGGTCTGGAAACCCATCCCAAGAGCCATCATTCCTGCCATGGGGAAGGAGGATTTCCCTATTGTGCTTCTGGTTCCCCCATTGGCAGGGATTTCAGCAAATGTCTGGGGACAGATGCCTGAATCAAGAATGGGTAGAGATGACAGCCCTGGGACATGGCTGGTCTCACATTCTGGAGTTGGAGCCCAGTCTCTGGGTCCTGACACGAGGTCAGAGACGAGGTTCTGTCAGACTCAGCGCTAGTGGCCAGGTAAACCTATAAATGGGGTTCACTCGAGGGTCGAGTAGATTTATCCTCATGTAGGGTTTCTGGGCAGTCTCTCCAGGCTGTTTTTTCTTGCTATGGGGAAGGCAGAATGCTGTGTTGTGGCTTCAGAATTCCCTATCAAGAGAGCTTACTGAACACCAGGGTGAGGATGGAATTGCAAACCCAAGCTACTTTTTTTTTAAAGATTTTATTTATTTGTCAGAGAGCGCGCGAGAGCAAGCACAGGCAGACAGAGTGGAAGGCAGAGTCAGACGGAGAAGCAGGCTCCCTGCGGAGCAAGGAGCCTGATGTGGGACTCGATCCCAGGACGCTGGGATCATGACCTGAGCCGAAGGCAGCTGTTTAACCAACTGAGCCACCCAGGCGTCCCGCCAAGCTACTTTTAAATTCAGTGCCAAGCATAAGGCAATTCCAGTGTGTAGCAGCTGATTCAAATATCCAGCACTTGAGCAAGTGCAGATGTCAGTTGATTGCTCACGCTGGAGTTAGTGTCTATGATGACCAACAAATGGATGGGTGGCCTCAAGAGGCCATGGAGGATTACCCACCCTCAGGCTTGAGATACTCCATACAGAAAAGATTCCTTTTACCGTACAGGGGAGTCTGGTTTGTTTCCTCCAGGGTTCCCCATGTGGAAAGTTGGTATCAGAGCACTCCCGCTGGATGCCTGGAAAGTACACCTACATTGACCATGGCAGCAGAGGAACATGGCAGTTTCATTCTGGTGGCTCTGGGCCGAAGTACCAAGGGCTAGAGTTGTCATGGAGTCTCATGAAGATGGGTCACAATGCTGGTATGTTGTCAGGGAGATCATAGAATGTGCTGGTTGCCAGGGGGCCTTGAAGGATTCATCTACCCAGAGTGTTTGACACAGGTCCAGAGCACAGCTTTCTTCTAAGGACAGGAGATGTTCTTTTGTGTGGCTCAGTGACCATATTGTATCATACATTGATATTCAGAACAGCCTTCTGAGTACAGATACCTGAAAACCTATTCTAGTGTTCCAGTGAATCCTAGGAGCATGTCAGGTTCAATCTTCTGTCTGAGGACCATTGACTTGGATATCAGCCTGGATGTAGGTGATATGGTGTGTCAGACTGTGCATTTGCGTCCAGAGTGGCCTCCAATATTGGGCTGGGCTTAGGGGCCTTGCAGGTTTCTCCTAATCTAGAGTGTTTGTTTAATAGTGACAATCACAGTTTCCTTTGGGAAGACAGGTACAATCCCGTGGTGTGGCTCCAGTTATCACAAACTGGAGGGCATGTGAGCCATGGTTTTGGGAGGGAAGTCTGAAAACACAAACTTGGGTTAGGGTTAGTGGCAAGGTTATCACAGGCCCAATGCATAGACATGGATGGCAGCTCTTCAGGAACTGTTAATCGGGTGACTCAAAGGCAGAATCACAGGCTTTTTTCTCTGTATTGTGTGCAGGATGGCCTCAGAATGCAGTTGTGGCCTCATGGGTCCATGGGAGATTTTTCCTCTCTAAGGATCCTGGTGGCTCCCAATAGTTGGTGGCTTTTTCGGGGAAGGGAAGAGTGCTTTTTTTCATGTTAGGGGTGCCCCAAAATATGGATTCCAGAGACAGACTCTGGGTTTGGTCCCCTGGAAAATCCCACCAAGTGTTAGGATTTGGGCCTAATGGCTTACCAGGCCTGCATGCAGAATCCTGGAGGTGCAACTGAGAGGGCTTGTTTGAAATCATTCTCAGGCTGAGGGTCACAATACTTGCTTATGCCCAGGTGGCCCTCATGAGTGGGCGTGGTCACATTGGCCATGCAGCTGGCTCCCACTTTGAGGGTTGGAAAACCATCCCAACAGCCAGAATCCTGCCATGGGGAAAGAGGAGTTCTCTATAGTGCTTCAGGTTCCCCCATTAGCAGGGATTCCAGCAAAGGTCTGGGGACAGAGGCCTGAATACCAAGGATGGGTAAAGATGATGGACATGGGCCATGGCCAGTATCAAATCGTGAATATGGGCCCCGATCACTGGGTGGCTGACACTAGGTCTTGGCTCAGGCTCTGTCAGACACAGCACAAGTGCCCAGGGCAGCCTATAAATTGGGGTTCCCTCAAGTGCCGAGTAGATTGATCCTCATGTATGGTTTCTGGGCAGACTCACCAGGCCCTTCTTGTTTGTAAGGGGAAGGCAGAATGCTGCTTTGTGGCTCTAGAATTCACTATCAAGAGGGCTTGTGGACCAGGAGGCTGAGGATGGAATTGTAAACCTAAGCTATGGTTACATTCTGTATCTAGCAAAAGGAATTTCCAGTGTGCAATGTTTGAATCCAATATTCAGCACTTGAGTGAGGGTGGATGTCAGATATTTGCTCATGCTGGAGTTTGTGTCTATGATGACACAAAAATGGAGGGGTGGCGTCAAGAGGTTATGGAGGATTTCCCAATCTGGTGTTTTTGAGATGCTCCAAACAGCAAGGTTTCCTTCTACCAGACAGGGGCAGTCTGATTTGTTTCCTCCATGGTTCCCCATGTTGAAAGATCGGATAACATAGATCTCCCACATGGGTGACTGGAAAGCACACCTTCATTGACCATGACAGCGAAGGAACATGGCATCTGGTGGCTTTGAGGCGAAGAAATAAAGACTGGATTGGACATGGAACCTCATGAAGATGGGTCAAAATGTTGCTTTGTTACCAGGGAGATCGTAGAATGTGCTGGTGGTTAATGGGCCATGCAGGATTCATCTAGCCTGAGGATTTGACACAGGCCCAAGAGCCCGGATTGCTTCTGGGGGCAGGAGATATTCTGTTGTGGGGCTCAGCGGCCATATGTTGTATCATAAATTGGTAATCCAGAACAGGTCTCTGAGGACAGAAGCCTGAAAACCTAATAAAGGGTTTGAATGAGGCCCTAGGGGAATGTCATTCAATCTTCTGACTCAGGATCATTGACTCTGGTGTCTGACTGGATGCAGGTGATGAGGGTGTTTCAGACTGTGCATTTGTGTCCAGAGTGGCATCCAATACTAGGGTTGGCTCAGGTTCCTTGCAGGTTTCTCCTTATATGGGGTTTTTGGACAACTGTGATGGGCAGTTTCCTTGGGGATTGCAGGAACTGTCCTGTGGTGTGACTCCAGAGACCCCATCCTGGAGGACATGTGCGCCATGATTTTGAGAGAGAAGTCTGCAAACACAAACTTAGGTTAGGGTTAGTGGCAAGGTGATCATAGTCCCAATCCATAGACCAGGAGGGCAGCAAGTCTGGAACTGTAAATCACGTAACTCAAAGGTGGTAGCACAGGTAATTGTATCTGGATTTAATTTCCAGAATGGCCTTTATTTCAGGTGTTGTCTCAAGGGTCCATGGGAGATTTCTCCTCTCAAGGATCCTGGCGGTTCTCAATAGTTTGTTGGATTTCTCCGGGAAGGGATGAGTACTGTTTTCCAGCTTAGGCGTGCCCCAAAACAGGCATTCCAGAGATGAGCTCTGGGTCTAAGTGCTTGGAAAATCCCACCAAGGGTTAATATTTAGGCCTAGGGCCATACCAGGCCTACAATGCGGGATCCTGGAGGTGCAACTGAGAGCGTTTGTTTGAAAGTATGGTCAAGCTGAGGGTCCCAATGCCTGCTTGTGCCCTGGAGGCCATCAGGATTGGGCGATGTCTACTCAGCCATGCAGCCAGTTCCCATTCCTAGGGTTGGACACCCATCCAAAAGCCAGGATTCCTGCCATGGCGAAGGATGAATTCTCTATTGTGCTTCAGGTCCCCCCATTGGTAGGGATTCCAGCTAAGATCTAGGGGACAGATGCCTGAATACCAAGGATGGGTAGTAATGACAGCCCTGGGCCATGGCCGGTCTCACATGGTTAATGTGGGCCCCACCCTCTGGGTTGCTGACACGAGGTAGGGGCTCAGGCTCTGTCAGACACAGCACTAGTGGCTAGGGCAAACTATAAATAGGGGTTCCCTCCTGGGCTGAGTATATTGATCTTCATGTGCAGTTTATGGGCAGACTCACCAGGTCCTTCTATCTATGAAGAAGGCAGAATGTTGCGTTGTGGCTCCAGAATTCCCTATCAAGAGATATGGCAGACCAGTAGGGTGAGGATGAAATTGTAGTCTGAAGCTAGGCTTAAATTCATTGCAAAGCGAAAGGCAGTTCCAGTGTGCAGCAGCTGATTCCAATATCAGCGCCTGAATATGGGCGGATGTCAGATGTTTGCTCAGGCTGGAGTTTGTGTCTATGATGACCAACAAATGGAGAGGTGGCGTCAAGAGGCCATGGAGGATTTCCCACCCTGGGGCTCAGGGGCCATAATTTGTATCATAAGTTGGTATTCCAGAAGAGGCCTCTGAGGACAGGTGCCTGAAAAGTTAATCCCTCTTCCAATGAGGTCCTAGGGCCATGTCAGGTTCAATTATCTGACTCAGGACCATTGATTTGGGTGTCTGCCTGGATGGAGGTGATCAGGGTGTTTCAGACTGTGCATTTGCATCCAGAGCAGCCTCCAATATTGGGATGTGCTCAGGAGCCTTCCAGGTTTCTCCTAATCAGGAGGTTTTGGGCAACTGTGATGGGCCCAGTTTCCTTGGGGATGGCAAGCACAGTCTTGTGGTGTGACTCTAGGGGCCCCATACTGGAGGACATGTGAGCAATGGTTTTTAGAGAGAGATCTGCAAACACAAACTCGGGATAAGGTTAATGGAGAGGTGTTCACAGCCCCAATTCAAAGATCTTGAGGGCAGCACGTCAGGAACTGTAAATCAGGTGACTCGAAGCCAGTAGCACAGTCTCTTGTATCTGGATAGCATATCCACGCTGGCCTCGGAATACAGGTGTGGACTCATGGGACCATGGGAGATTCTTCTTCTCAAGGATCCTGGGGGATCCCATTAGTTTGGTGGCTTTCTCAGGGAAGTGAAGAGTGCTGTTGTCCATCTTAGGGGTGCCTCAAAACAGGGATTCCAGTGACGGGCTCTGGGTATGTGCACATGGAACATCCCACGATGTGTTAGGATTTGGGCTTAAGGGCATATCAGGCCTGCAATGCAGGATCCTGGAGGTGCAACTAAGAGCATTTTTTTGAAGGCTTGATCAAGCTGAGGGTTACAATGGCTACTTGTGCCCAGGGCAGCCCTCATGAGTGGGCATTGTCTCCTTGGCCATGCAGCTGGCTCCCACTTTGAGGTTTGGACACCCATATCAACAGCCAGGATTCCTACCATGGGGAAGGAGGAGTTCTCTATTGTGCTTTAGGTTACCCCATTGGTAGGGATTACATAAAAGGTCTGGGGACAGGTGCCTGAATACCAAGGATGGGTAGAGATGATGGACTTGGGCCCTGGCCAATCTCACATGCTGGATATGGGCTCATATCTCTGGGTGCCTGAAACTACGTCTTGGCTCAGGCTCTGTCAGACACAGTACTAGTACTAGTACTAGTACTAGTACTAGTGCCCAGGACAGCCTATAAATCAAGGTTCCATCGAGTGCCCTGGTCAGCCTATATATTTGGGGTACAGCCAAGGTCGGTGCAGGTTGATCCTCATTTGGGGTTACTGGGTAGCCCCAGAGGACAATGTTTTTCTTCTGGAGGGTCGGCAGAGTGCTGCATTGTAGTTCTGTATTGCCAAACTGGAGGGCTTGTGGGCCAGTAGTCTGACAACAAAAGTCTGAGAACACAAGCTAGGCTTAGGTTTCTGGGAGAGGCCATGGCACGCACAATCTACAGACCTGAATCGAGATCTCGTGCATCTGAAGTCAGGGCGAGGATCAGACGATCGCTCAGGTTGGAGTTTCTGACCCTGATGGCCCCTTCATGAATGGGGGGGCATCACGAGGCCATGGGTGTTTTCCCACGATGGGAGTTGTGAGAAGCTCCAAACTGCAGAGAGTCTTCCGCAGGACAATTGAGACCTGTTATTTGGCTCCAGGCCAATGATTCTGAGCAGGGTTCTAAGGATGGATGGCTGGGTAGCCCACCTCACATTCCAATTGTCTCCTAGCAACAAGACAGGTTAGATCTCCTGGATCTGTGGGGAGCAACCGAGGACGCTGAGTTGAAATGGACACCCCTGGGGATGGGTCCTAATGTGCTTTGTGTCAATGGAGACCTTGGAATGAAGCGGTGGCACTGGGGCCCTAAAGGGTTCTCCTAAACAGAGGCTTTGACACAGCTCCAACGTGCAAGTTTCCCATGTGTAGATGAGATGTTTTCTGATGGGTGAGTCACGAAACAGCTATATGCTGCTTTTGAAATCCAGGCCTCTGAGGAGAGATGCCTGGAAACCAAAGCAATGGATCTGATTAGTGCCTAGGGGCCTGTTCTTTCCTTTTTACCTCTGGGGACATCTGTCTATGGGTCTGAGTGCAGGTAGGTGCTAAGTTGGGCTCAGATTGCCCCTGTTTTTCCTGGGAAGCCACTACTATTGAGATGGATCAGGGACTTTGGAGGTTTATCCTATTAGAAGGGTTGTGGCCATTGGAATGGGCACACACAATTCCCTTGGAGAGGGCCAGTACTCTCCTCAGGTTTGGCTCCAGGGGCCTGAGCCTGTAGGTTGTGTAGGCCAGGGCTGTTTGGAGAGTTGTCTGAAAACACAAACTCGGCTTATGTTTCGGGTCATAGGTATGGCAGGACTGATCTACAGACCATGAGGAGAACTCTTCGGGATTTGAAAGAAGGGCGATTGTGAGGCTCTTGCTCAAGTGTTTGTCTCTGGATATCGTGTCACTCATGGTCGTGGAATTTCTGGGTGACTTCATGGGAAATGGACGAGTCTTACTCTCTGGTGGTTTGGCCTCGTCCAAAGAGTGTGGGGTCATTCTGTGGGCTTGAAGAAGTCCGGTTTTTTTTTTGTTGTTGTTGTTGTTGTTGTTTTCTTTTTTAACCTCAGGTGTCCCACCGAATGAGGGATTCCAGAGTAGAGCCCTGGGGAGGGGCGACTGGACAATCAGAAATCTGGTTAAAAATTGGGGCCTAGGGACATGTCAAGCCCATTATGACATCTAATGGCCCAGCCACTGCTAGGTCTTACTAGAGGACAGGACTCATGCGGAGGGTCACAATGCGTGTGTATGCCCTCGTAACACTCAAGAATGGGCGGGGCCTCAGGGTGAATGCTGGTTTCTCCTACACTGAACGTTGGATAACGTGCCAACCACAAGGTTTCTTGCCATGGGTAAGGAGGAGTTATGATTTCTGCATCACACTCACCCCTGGGCAGTGATTGGAGATAAGGTCTCGGTTCTGAAGCCTGAAAACTGAGTTAGGGAAGACATGATCACCAAAGGCCATGGCGGTTTTTACGTGCTCAGTGTGCGGTCAGCTTTCTGGGTGTTGGTCAGGATGTCCGGGCTCAGGTTGTGTTCGACAGTGCATTAGTGCCCAGGTTAGACTATATAACTTGGGTAAAGTCGAGTGCTGTGTAGGTTTACCCTCATTTAAGGTGCCTGGGCAGCTCATGAGGCAATAATTTTTATTCTAGAGGCAGGCAGAGTGCTGCATTGTGGGTCCGGAATTGCCAAACTTGAGGGCTTCGGGGCCAGGAGTGTGAGGACGGAAGTCTTAGAAGACAAGCTAGACTTGGGTTTCAGGGCGAGGGCACGGCAGGTACCCCCTGCAGATCTGAACCAATATCTCATGCATCTGAATCAGGGCGTGGATCAGACGTTGGCTCAGGTTGGAGTTTCTGAGCATGACGGCTGCTTCTGGAAGGGAGCGGAATCTCGAGGCCATTGAGGTTTTCCCACGTTGGGAGTTGTGGGATGCCCCCTTCAAGGATTCCTTCTGCGGGACAATTGAGACCTGTTGGACAGCTCCAGGACATCCCATATGGAATGACTCCAAGCACCGTTCGCGGATGGATGCCTGGGAAGCCCGCCTCGCATTCCAATTGTCTCCTAACAACAAGACAGTTTAGATCTGATGGCTCTGCGGGAGCAACCGGGGTGGCTGAGTTGAAATGGACTTTCCTGAGGATGGGTCCTAATGTATGTTTGTGTCCATGAGGGCCTTGGAATGGGGCGGTGGCACCGGGACCCTGAAGTACTCTCCTAAGCTTTGGACATGGCTCCCATGCACAGGTTTCCTTGTGGAGACGAGATGTGTTCTTTTGGGTGCCTTCAGAAAAACCCTATGCTCGTATTGGAATCAGGCTTTTGAGGACACATGCCTGTAACCCAAAGCAATGGATCCTATTATGGCCTAGGGTCCTGTCTGGTTCAATCTTCTTCTCTGGGGACATCCATCTATGGTATGAGTGGAGGTCGATTATCAGCTAGCGTTAGACAGCCCTTGTTTGTTCCGGGCGACCTACACTATTGGGATGGCCTCAGGGACATTGGAGGTTTCTCCTAATTTGTCCGATTTTGGACCATGGAATGGGCAGAATTCCCATGGATTGGTAGGCACAGTCCTAATGTGTGCCTCCAGGGGCCCAGCCTGGATGGTGTGGGGCCCAAGACTTTGAGGACAGAAGTCTGAAAACACAAACTCAGCTTAGGTTTGGGGACGTAGGTATGGCAGGCCCGATCGACAAACCATGAGAAGAACTCTTCAGGATATGAAGAAAGTGCGAGTCTGAGGCGCTTGCTCAGGCTTTTGTCTCTGGATTTTGTATCAGCGATGGCCGTGGAATGTCGGGGAGGCCTCATGGGCCATGGACGAATCTTCCTCTCTGAGGATTTGGCCCGATTCCCAATTACTATTCGTCAATCTGTGGGATGGGAGGACTCATTTCAGTTTTGTTACCTCAGGTGTCCCACCAAAAGAGGAATTCCAAAGCCAAGCCGTGGGGAAGACTGAAGGGACAACCCGAACTATAGTTAAAAATTGGGGCCTAGGGGCATGGCAAGCCCAATATGCTATCTCTTCATCCAGTCACTGAGTGGCCTTACTTGAGGACTGGTCTCAGCCTGAGCGTCACAATGTGTGTTTGTGACCAATGTGGACCATGAGCGTGGGCGGGGCCTCATGGGCCACACTGGTTTCAACTACACTGAATGTTGGACAACATGCCAACCACAAGGTTTCTTGCCATGGGGAAGGAGTTCTGATTTCTGCATCACCTTCAACCCTGGGCAGTGATTGGAGATATGGCCTAGGTTCTGAAACCTTAAACCGAGGTTGGGAAGAGATGACGACCTAAGGCCATGGCGGCTCGTTGTGCTCAAGGTGCGGCCAGCTTCTGGGAGGGGCCAGGGGGTCCAGGCTCAGGCTGTACCAGAAGGGGCATTAGTGCCCTGGTCAGCCTATGTATTTGGGGTACAGTCAAGGTCGTTGCAGGTTGATCCTCATTTGGGGTTACTGGGTAGCCCCAGAGGACAATGTTTGTCTTCTGGAGGGCCGGCAGAGTGCTGCATTGTAGTTCTGGATTGCCAAACTGGAGGGCTTGTGGGCCAGTAGTCTGACAACAAAAGTCTGAGAACACAAGCTAGGCTTAGGTTTCTGGGTGAGGCCATGGCAGGCACAATCTACAGACCTGAATTGAGATCTCGTGCATCTGAAGTCAGGGCGAGGATCAGACGATCGCTCAGGTTGGAGTTTCTGACCCTGATGGCCCCTTCATGAATGGGGGGGGCATCACGAGGCCATGGGTGTTTTCCCACGATGGGAGTTGTGAGGAGCTCCAAACTGCAGAGAGTCATCTGCAGGACAATTGAGACCTGTTGTTTGGCTCCAGGCCAATGATTCTGAGCAGGGTTCTAAGGATGGATGCCTGGGTAGCCCACCTCGCATTCCAATTGTCTCCTAGCAAAAAGACAGGTTAGATCTCCTGGATCTGTAGGGAGCAACCGAGGACGCTGAGTTGAAATGGACACCCCTGGGGATGGGTCCTAACGTGCTTTTGTTTATGGAGACCTTGGAATGAAGCGGTGGCACTGGGGCCCTAAAGGGTTCTCCTGAACAGAGGCTTTGACACAGCTCCAACGTGCAAGTTTCCCATGTGTAGATGAGATGTTTTCTGATGGGTGAGTCAAGAAACAGCCATATGCTGCTTTTGAAATCCAGGCCTCTGAGGAGAGATGCCTGGAAACCAAAGCAATGGATCTGATTAGTGCCTAGGGGCCTGTTCTTTCCTTTTTACCTCTGGGGACATCTGTCTATGGGTCTGAGTGCAGGTAGGTGCTCAGTTGGGCTCAGATTGTCCCTGTTTTTCCTGGGAAGCCACCACTATTGAGATGGATCAGGGACTTTGGAGGTTTATCCTATTAGAAGGGTTGTGGCCATTGGAATGGGCACACACAATTCCCTTGGAGAGGGCCAGCACTGTCCTCAGGTTTGGCTCCAGGGGCCTGAGCCTGTAGGTTGTGTAGGCCAGGGCTGTTTGGAGAGTTGTCCGAAAACACAAACTCGGCTTATGTTTCGGGTCATAGGTATGGCAGGACTGATCTACAGACCATGAGGAGAACTCTCGGGATTTGAAAGAAGGGCTAGTGTGAGGCTCCTGCTCAAGTTTTTGTCTCTGGATATCGTGTCACTCATGGTCGTGGAATTTCTGGGTGACTTCATGGAAAATCGACGAGTCTTACTCTCTGGTGGTTTGGCCCCGTCCAAAGAGTTTTGGGTCATTCTGTGGGCTGGAAGAAGTCCGTTTTTGTTGTTGTTGTTGTTGTTGTTGTTTTCTTTTTTAACCTCAGGTGTCCCACCAAATGAGGGATTCCCTAGTAGAGCTCTGGGGAGGGGCGACTGGACAATCAGAAATCTGGTTAAAAATTGGGGCCTAGGGAAATGTCAAGCCCATTATGACATCTAATGGTCCAGCCACTGAGAGGACTTACTAGAGGACAGTACTCATGCTGAGGGTCACAATGCGTGTGTATGCCCTTGTCGCACTCAAGGATGGGCGGGGCCTCAGGGTGAATGCTGGTTTCTCCTACACTGAACGTTGGACAACGTGCCAACCACAAGGGTTCTTGACATGGGTAAGGAGGAGTTATGATTTCTGCATCACACTCACCCCTGGGCAGTGATTGGAGATAAGGTCTCGGTTCTGAAGCCTGAAAACTGAGGTAGGGAAGAGATGATGACCTAAGGCCATGGCGGGTTTTATGTGCTCAGTGTGCGGTCAGCTTTCTGGGGGTTGGTCAGGAGGTCCGGGTTCAGGTTGTGTTCGACAGTGCATTAGTGCCCTGGTTAGACTATATAATTTGGTGACGGAAGTCTGAGAAACAAGCTAGACTTGGGTTTCAGGGCGAGGGCACGGCAGTTACCCCCTGCAGATCTCAACAAATATCTCATGCATCTGAAGTCAGGGCGAGGATGAGACGTTGGCTCAGGTTGGAGTTTCTGAGCATGACGGCCGCTTCATGAAGGGAGCGGAATCTCGAGGCCATTGAGGTTTTCCCACGTTGGGAGTTGTGGGATGCCCCCTTCAAGGATTCCTTCTGCGGGACAATTGAGACCTGTTGGACAGGTCCAGGATATCCCATATGGAATGACTCCAGAGCCCCGTTCGCGGATGGATGCCTGGGAAGCCCGCCTCGCATTCCAATTGTCTCCTAGCAACAAGACAGTTTAGATCTGATGGCTCTGCCGGAGCAACCGGGGTGGCTGAGTTGAAATGGACTTTCCTGAGGATGGGTCCTAATGTGTTTTTGTGTCCATGAGAGCCTTGGAATGGGGCGGTGGCACCGGGACCCTGAAGTACTCTCCTAAGCTTTGGACATGGCTCCCATGCACAGGTTTCCTTGTGGAGACGAGATGAGTTCTAATGGGTGCCTCAGGGAAACACCTATGCTCGTATTGGAATCAGGCTTTTGAGGACACATGCCTGTAACCCAAAGCAATGGATCCTATTATGGCCTAGGGTCCTGTCTGTTTCAATCTTCTTCTCTGGAGACATCCATCTATGGTATGAGTGGAGGTCGATTATCAGCTGGTGTCAGACAGCCCTTGTTTGTTCCCCGCGACCTACGCTATTGGGATGGCCTCAGGGACTTTGGAGGTTTCACCTAATCTGTCCGATTTTGGACCATGGAATGGGCAGAATTCCATAGGATTGGTAGGCACA
This sequence comes from Mustela nivalis, assembly GCF_964662115.1. Classification (NCBI taxonomy): domain Eukaryota; kingdom Metazoa; phylum Chordata; class Mammalia; order Carnivora; family Mustelidae; genus Mustela; species Mustela nivalis. The sequence continues at coordinate 1,001,748 of NW_028136382.1, forward strand.
GTCCTAATGTGTGGCTCCAGGGGCCCAGGCTGGAGGGTGTGTGGCCCAAGACTTTGGGGACAGAAGTCTGAGAACACAACTCAGCTTAGGTTTGGGGACGTAGGTATGGCAGGCCCGATCTACAAACCATGAGAAGAACTCTTCAGGATATGAAGAAAGTGCGAGTCTGAGGCGCTTGCTCAGGCTTTTGTCTCTGGATATTGTATAAGCGATGGCCGTGGAATGTCGGGGAGGCCTCATGGGCCATGGACGAATCTTCCTCTCTGAGGATTTGGCCCGATTCCCAATTACTATTCGTCAATCTGTGGGATGGGAGGACTCATTTCAGTTTTGTTACCTCAGGTGTCCCACCAAAAGAGGAATTCCAAAGCAAAGCCGAGGGGAAGACTGAAGGGACAACCCTAACTATGGTTAAAAATTGGGGCCTAGGGGCATGGCAAGCCCAATATGCTATCTCTTCATCCAGTCACTGAGTGGCCTTACTTGAGAACTGGGCTCAGCCTGAGCGTCACAATGTGTATTTGTGACCAATGTGGCCCGTGAGCATGGGCGGGGCCTCATGGGCCACACTGGTTTCAACTACACTGAACGTTGCACAACATGCCAACCACAAGGTTTCTTGCCATGGGGAAGGAGTTCAGATTTCTGCATCACCTTCAACCCTGGGCAGTGATTGGAGATATGGCCTAGGTTCTGAAACCTAAAAACCGAGGTTGGGAAGAGATGACGACCTAAGGCCATGGCGGCTCGATGTGCTCAGTGTGTGGCCAGCTGTCTGGGAGGGTCCAGGGGGTCCAGGCTCAGGCTGTGTCAGAAAGGGCATTAGTGCCCTGGTCAGCCTATGTATTTGGGGTACAGCCAAGGTCGGTGCAGGTTGATCCTCATTTGGGGTTACTGGGTAGCCCCAGAGGACAATGTTTGTCTTCTGGAGGGCCGGCAGAGTGCTGCATTGTAATTCTGGATTGCCAACTGGAGGGCTTGTGGGCCAGTAGTCTGACGACAAAAGTCTGAGAACACAAGCTATGCTTAGGTTTCTGGGTGAGGCCATGGCAGGCACAATCTACAGACCTGAATCGAGATCTCGTGCATCTGAAGTCAGGGCGAGGATCAGACGATCGCTCAGGTTGGAGTTTCTGACCCTGATGGCCTCTTCTTGAATGGGGGGGCATCACGAGGCCATGGGTGTTTTCCCACGATGGGAGTTGTGAGAAGCTCCAAACTGCAGAGAGTCTTCTGCAGGACAATTGAGATCTGTTGTTTGGCTCAAGGCCAATGATTCTGAGCAGGGTTCTAAGGATGGATGCCTGGGTAGCCCACCTCGCATTCCAATTGTCTTCTAGCAAAAAGACAGGTTAGATCTCCTGGATCTGTGGGGAGCAACCGAGGACGCTGAGTTGAAATGGACACCCCTGGGGATGGGTCCTAACGTGCTTTTGTTTATGGAGACCTTGGAATGAAGCGTTGGCACTGGGGCCCTAAAGGGTTCTCCTAAACAGAGGCTTTGACACAGCTCCAACGTGCAAGTTTCCCATGTGTAGATGAGAAGTTTTCTGATGGGTGAGTCAAGAAACAGCTATATGCTGCTTTTGAAATCCAGGCCTCTGAGGAGAGATGCCTGGAAACCAAAGCAATGGATCTGATTAGTGCCTAGGGGCCTTTTCTTTCCTTCATACCTCTGGGGACATCTGTCTATGGGTCTGAGTGCAGGTAGGTGCTCAGTTGGGCTCAGATTGCCCATGTTTTTCCTGGGAAGCCACCACTATTGAGATGGATCAGGGACTTTGGAGGTTTATCCTATTAGAAGGGTTGTGGCCATTGGAATGGGCAGACACAATTCCCTTGGAAAGGGCAAGTACAGTCCTCAGGTTTGGCTCCAGGGGCCTGAGCCTGTAGGTTGTGTAGGCCAGGGCTCTTTGGAGAGTTGTCTGAAAACACAAACTCGGCTAATGTTTCGGGTCATAGGTATGGCAGGACTGATCTACAGATCATGAGGAGAACTCTTCGGGATTTGAAAGAAGGGCGAGTGTGAGGCTCCTGCTCAAGTTTTTGTCTCTGGATATCGTGTCACTCATGGTCGTGGAATTTCTGGGTGACTTCATGGGAAATGGACGAGTCTTACTCTCTGGTGGTTTGGCCCCGTCCAAAGAGTTTGGGGTCATTCTGTGGGCTGGAAGAAGTCCGTTTTTTGTTGTTGTTGTTGTTGTTTTCTTTTTTAACCTCAGGTGTCCCAACATATGAGGGATTCCAGAGTAGAGCCCTGGGGAGGGGCGACTGGACAATCAGAAATCTGGTTAAAAATTGGGGCCTAGGGACATGTCAAGCCCATTATGACATCTAATGGTCCAGCCACTGAGAGGACTTCATAGAGGACAGGACTCATGCGGAGGGTCACAATGCCTGTGTATGCCCTCGTAACACTCAAGAATGGGCGGGGCCTCAGGGTGAATGCTGGTTTCTTCTACACTGAACGTTGGATAACCTGCCAACCACATGGGTTCTTTTCATGGGTAAGGAGGAGTTATGATTTCTGCATCACACTCACCCCTGGGCAGTGATTGGAGATAAGGTCTCGGTTCTGAAGCCTGAAAACTGAGGTAGGGAAGAGATGATGACCTAAGGCCATGGCGGGTTTTATGTGCTCAGTGTGTGGTCAGCTTTCTGGGTGTTGGTCAGGAGGTCCGGGCTCAGGTTGTGTTCGACAGTGCATTAGTGCCCAGGTTAGACTATATAATTTGGGTAAAGTCGAATGCTGTGTAGGTTTACCCTCATTTATGGTGCCTGGGCAGCTCATGAGGCAATATTTTTTTTTCTAGAGGGCAGGCAGAGTGCTGCATTGTGGGTCCGGAATTGCCAAACTTGAGGGCTTCGGGGCCAGGAGTGTGAGGACTGAAGTCTGAGAAGACAAGCTAGACTCGGGTTTCAGGGCGAGGGCACGGCAGGTACCCCCTGCAGATCTGAACAAATATCTCATGCCTCTGAAGTCAGGGCGAGGATGAGACGTTGGCTCAGGTTGGAGTTTCTGAGCATGACGGCCGCTTCATGAAGGGAGCGGAATCTCGAGGCCATTGAGGTTTTCCCACGTTGGGAGTTGTGGGATGCCCCCTTCAAGGATTCCTTCTGCGGGACAATTGAGACCTGTTGGACAGGTCCAGGATATCCCATATGGAATGACTCCAGAGCCCCGTTCGCGGATGGATGCCTGGGAAGCCCGCCTCGCATTCCAATTGTCTCCTAGCAACAAGACAGTTTAGATCTGATGGCTCTGCCGGAGCAACCGGGGTGGCTGAGTTGAAATGGACTTTCCTGAGGATGGGTCCTAATGTGTTTTTGTGTCCATGAGAGCCTTGGAATGGGGCGGTGGCACCGGGACCCTGAAGTACTCTCCTAAGCTTTGGACATGGCTCCCATGCACAGGTTTCCTTGTGGAGACGAGATGAGTTCTAATGGGTGCCTCAGGGAAACACCTATGCTCGTATTGGAATCAGGCTTTTGAGGACACATGCCTGTAACCCAAAGCAATGGATCCTATTATGGCCTAGGGTCCTGTCTGTTTCAATCTTCTTCTCTGGAGACATCCATCTATGGTATGAGTGGAGGTCGATTATCAGCTGGTGTCAGACAGCCCTTGTTTGTTCCACGCGACCTACACTATTGGGATGGCCTCAGGGACTTTGGAGGTTTCACCTAATCTGTCCGATTTTGGACCATGGAATGGGCAGAATTCCATAGGATTGGTAGGCACAGTCCTAATGTGTGGCTCCAGGGGCCCAGGCTGGAGGGTGTGTGGCCCAAGACTTTGGGGACAGAAGTCTGAGAACACAAACTCAGCTTAGGTTTGGGGACGTAGGTATGGCAGGCCCGATCTACAAACCATGAGAAGAACTCTTCAGGATATGAAGAAAGTGCGAGTCTGAGGCGCTTGCTCAGGCTTTTGTCTCTGGATATTGTATAAGCGATGGCCGTGGAATGTCGGGGAGGCCTCATGGGCCATGGACGAATCTTCCTCTCGGAGGATTTGGCCAAACCAATTGCTTTTCCTCAATCTGTGGGATGGGAGGACTCATTTTAGTTTTGTTACCTCAGGTGTCCCACCAAAAGAGGAATTCCATAGCAAAGCCGTGGGGAAGACTGAAGGGACAACCCGAACTATGGTTAAAAATTGGGGCTTCGGGGCATGGCAAGCCCAATATGCTATCTCTTCATCCAGCCACTGAGTGGCCTTACTTGAGGACTGGGCTCAGCCTGAGCGTCACAATGTGTGTTTGTGACCAATGTGGCCCACGAGCATGGGCGGGGCCTCATGGGCCACACTGGTTTCAACTACACTGAACGTTGGACAACATGCCAACCACAAGGTTTCTTGCCATGGGGAAGGAGTTCTGATTTCTGCATCACCTTCAACCCTGGGCAGTGATTGGAGATAAGGTCTAGGTTCTGAAACCTGAAAACTGATGTTGGGAAGAAATGAGGACCTAAGGTCATGGCGGCTCGATGTGCTCAGTGTGTGGCCAGCTGTCTGGGAGGGGCCAGGGGGTCCAGGCTCAGGCTGTGTCAGAAAGGGCATTAGTGCCCTGGTCAGCCTATGTATTAGGGGTACAGCCAAGGTAGGTGCAGGTTGATCCTCATTTGGGGTTACTGGGTAGCCCCAGAAGACAATGTTTTTCTTCTGCAGAGCCGGCAGAGTGCTGCATTGTAGTTCTGGATTGCCAAACTGGAGGGCATGTGGGCAAGTAGTATGACGACAAAAGTCTGAGAACACAAGCTAAGCTTATGTTTCTGGGTGAGGCCATGGCACGCACAATCTAAAGACCTGAATCGAGGTCTCGTGCATCTGAAGTCAGCGCGAGGATCAGACGATCGCTCAGGTTGGAGTTTCTGATCCTGATGGCCCCTTCATGAATGGGCAGGGCATCACGAGGCCATGGGTGTTTTCCCACGATGGGAGTTGTGAGAAGGTCCAAACTGCAGAGAGTCTTCTGCAGGACAATTGATACCTGTTGTTTGGCTCCAGGCCAATGATTCTGAGCAGGGTTCTAAGGACGGATAGCTGGGTAGCCCACCTCGCATTCCAATTGTCTCCTAGCAACATGACAGGTTAGATCTCCTGGATCTGTGGGGAGCAACCGAGGACGCTGAGTTGAAATGGACACCCCTGGGGATGGGTCCTAACGTGCTTTTGTGTCTATGGAGACCTTGGAATGAAGCGGTGGCATTGGGGCCCTAAAGGGTTCTCCTAAACAGAGCCTTTGACAGAGCTCAACGTGCAAGTTTCCCATGTGTAGATGAGATTTTTTCTGATGGGTGAGTCAAGAAGCAGCTATATGCTGCTTTTGAAATCCAGGCCTCTGAGGAGAGATGCCTGGAAACCAAAGCAATGGATCTGATTAATGACTAGGGGCCTGTTCTTTCCTTTTTAACTCTGGGTACATCTGTCTATGGGTCTGAGTGCAGGTAGGTGCTCAGTTGGGCTCAGATTGCCCCTGTTTTTCCTGGGAAGCCACCACTATTGAGATGGATCAGGGACTTTGGAGGTTTATCCTATTAGAAGGGTAGTGGCCATTGGAATGGGCACACACAATTCCCTTGGAGAGGGCAAGTACAGTCCTCAGGTTTGGCTCCAGGGGCCTGAGCCTGTAGGTTGTGTAGGCCAGGGCTGTTTGGAGAGTTGTCTGAAAACACAAACTCGGCTTATGTTTCGGGTCATAGGTATGGCAGGACTGATCTACAGACCATGAGGAGAACTCTTCGGGATTTGAAAGAAGGGCGAGTGTGAGGCTCCTGCTCAAGTTTTTGTCTCTGGATATCGTGTCACTCATGGTCGTGGAATTTCTGGGTGACTTCATGGGAAATGGACGAGTCTTACTCTCTGGTGGTTTGGCCCCGTCCAAAGAGTTTGGGGTCATTCTGTGGGCTGGAAGAAGTCCGTTTTTTTTTTTGTTGTTGTTGTTGTTTTTTTTCTTTTTTAACCTGAGGTGTCCCACCAAATGAGGGTTTCCAGAGTAGAGCCCTGGGGAGGGGCGACTGGACAATCAGAAATCTGGTTAAAAATTGGGGCCTAGGGACATGTCAAGCCCATTATGACATCTAATGATCCAGCCACTGAGAGGACTTACTAGAGGACAGAATTCGTGCTGAGGGTCACAATGCGTGTGTATGTCCTTGTCGCACTCAAGAATGGGCGGGGCCTCAGGTTGAATGCTGGTTTCTCCTACACTGAACGTTGGACAGCGTGCCAACCACAAGGGTTCTTGCCATGGGTAAGGAGGAGTTATGATTTCTGCATCACACTCATCCCTGGGCAGTGATTGGAGATAAAGTCTCGGTTCTGAAGCCTGAAAACTGAGGTAGGGAAGAGATGATGACCTAAGGCCATGGCGGGTTTTATGTGCTCAGTGTGCGGTCAGCTTTCTGGGTGTTGGTCAGGAGGTCCGGGCTCAGGTTGTGTTCGACAGTGCATTAGTGCCCTGGTTAGACTATATAATTTGGGTAAAGTCGAGTGCTGTGTAGGTTTACCCTCATTTAAGGTGCCTGCGCAGCTCATGAGGCAGTAATTTTTTTTCTAGAGGGCAGGCAGAGTGCTGCATTGTGGGTCCGGAATTGCCAAACTTGAGGGCTTCGGGGCCAGGAGTGTGGTGACGGAAGTCTGAGAAACAAGCTAGACTTGGGTTTCAGGGAGAGGGCACGGCAGGTACCCCCTGCAGATCTGAACCAATATCTCATGCATCTGAAGTCAGGGCGAGGATCAGACGTTGGCTCAGGTTGGAGTTTCTGAGCATGACGGCCGCTTCATGAAGGGAGCGGAATCTCGAGGCCATTGAGGTTTTCCCACGTTGGGAGTTGTGGGATGCCCCCTTCAAGGATTCCTTCTGTGGGACAATTGAGACCTGTTGGACAGCTCCAGGACATCCCATATGGAATGACTCCAGAGCACCGTTCGCGGATGGATGCCTGGGAAGCCCGCCTCGCATTCCAATTGTCTCCTAGCAACAAGACAGTTTAGATCTGATGGCTCTGCGGGAGCAACCTCGGTGGCTGAGTTGAAATGGACTTTTCTGAGGATGGGTCCTAATGTGTTTTTGTGTCCATGAGGGCCTTGGAATGGGGCGGTGGCACCGGGACCCTGAAGTACTCTCCTAAGCTTTGGACATGGCTCCCATGCACAGGTTTCCTTGTGGAGACGAGATGAGTTCTGATGGGTGCCTAAGGAAAACACCTATGCTCGTATTGGAATCAGAATTTTGAGGACACATGCCTGTGACCCAAAGCAATGGATCCTATTATGGCCTAGGGTCCTGACTGGTTCAATCTTCTTCTCTGTGAACATCCATCTATGGTATGAGTGGAGGTCGATTATCAGCTGGAGTCAGACATCCCTTGTTTTTCCGGGCGACCTACACTATTGGGATGGCCTCAGGGACTTTGGAGGTTTCTCCTAATTTGTACGATTTTGGACCATGGAATGGGCAGAATTCCCATGGATTGGTAGGCACAGTCCTAATGTGTGGCTCGAGGGGCCCAGCCTGGAGGGTGTGTGGCCCAATACTTTGAGGACAGAAGTCTGAAGACACAAACTCAGCTTAGGTTTGGGGACGTAGGTATGGCAGGCCCGATCTACAAACCATGAGAAGAACTCTTCAGGATATGAAGAAAGTGCGAGTCTGAGGCGCTTGCTCAGGCTTTTGTCTCTGGATTTTGTATCACCGATGGCCGTGGAATGTCGGGGACGCCTCATGGGCCATGGACGAATCTTCCTCTCTGAGGATTTGGCCCGATTCCTAATTTTTTTCGTCAATATGTGGGATGGGAGGACTCATTTCAGTTTTGTTACCTCAGGTGTCCCACCAAAAGAGGAATTCCAAAGCCAAGCCGTGGGGAAGACTGAAGGGACAACCCGAACTATGGTTAAAAATTGGGGCCTAGGGGCATGGCAAGCCCAATATGATATCTCTTCATCCAGCCACTGAGTGGCCTTACTTGAGGACTGGGCTCAGCCTGAGCGTCACAATGTGTGTTTGTGACCAATCTCCCCCACGAGCATGGGCGGGGCCTCATGGGCCACACTGGTTTCAACTACACTGAACGTTGGACAACATGCCAACCACAAGGTTTCTTGCCATGGGGAAGGAGTTCTGATTTCTGCATCACCTTCAACCCTGGGCAGTGATTGGAGATAAGGTCTAGGTTCTGAAACCTGAAAACTGATTTGGGAAGAAATGACAACCTAAGGCCATGGCGGCTCCATGTGCTCAGTGTGCGGCCAGCTGTCTGGGAGGGGCCAGGGGGTCTAGGTTCAGGCTGTGTCAGAAAGGGCATTAGTGCCCAGGTCAGCCTATGTATTTGGGGTACAGCCAAGGTCGGTGCAGGTTGATCCTCATTTGGGGTTACTGGGTAGCCCCAGAAGACAATGTTTTTCTTTTGCAGAGCCGGCAGAGTGCTGCAGTGTAGTTCTGGATTGCCAAACTGGAGGGCTTGTGGGCCAGTAGTCTGACGACAAAAGTCTGAGAACACAAGCTAAGCTTATGTTTCTGGGTGAGGCCATGGCACGCACAATCTACAGACCTGAATCGAGGTCTCGTGCATCTGAAGTCAGCGCGATGATCAGACGATCGCTCAGGTTGGAGTTTCTGTCCCTGATGGCCCCTTCATGAATGGTGCGGGCATCACGGGGCCATGGGTGTTTTCCCACGATGGGAGTTGTGAGAAGCTCCAAACTGCAGAGAGTCTTCTTCAGGACAAATGACACCTGTTGTTTGGCTCCAGGCCAATGATTCTGAGCAGGGTTCTAAGTACGGATGGCTGGGTAGCCCACCTCGCATTCCAATTGTCTCCTAGCAACATGACAGGTTAGATCTCCTGGATCTGTGGGGAGCAACCGAGGCCGCTGAGTTGAAATGGACACCCCTCGGGATGGGTCCTAATGTGCTTTTGTGTCTATGGAGACCTTGGAATGAAGCGGTGGCACTGGGGCCCTAAAGGGTTCTCCTAAACAGAGGCTTGGACACAGCTCCAACGTACAAGTTTCCCATGTGTAGATGAGATGTTTTCTGATGGGTGAGTCAAGAAACAGCTATATGCTGCTTTTGAAATCCAGGCCTCTGAGGAGAGATGCCTGGAAACCAAAGCAATGGATCTGATTAGTGCCTAGGGGCCTGTTCTTTCCTTTTTACCTCTGGCGACATCTGTCTATGGGTCTGAGTGCAGGTAGGTGCTCAGTTGGGCTAGATTGCCCCTGTTGTTCCTGGGAAGCCACCACTATTGAGGGGATCAGGGACTTTGGAGGTTTATCCTATTAGAAGGGTAGTGGCCATGGAATGGGCACACACAATTCCTTTGGAGAGGGCAAGTACAGTCCTCAGGTTTGGCTCCAGGGGCCTGAGCCTGTAGGTTGTGTAGGCCAGGGCTGTTTGGACAGTTGTCTGAAAACACAAACTCGGCTTATGTTTCGGGTCATAGGTATGGCAGGACTGATCTACAGACCATGAGGAGAACTCTTCGGGATTTGAAAGAAGGGCGAGTGTGAGGCTCCTGCTCAAGTTTTTGTCTCTGGATATCGTGTCACTCATGGTCGTGGAATTTCTGGGTGACTTCATGGGAAATGGACGAGTCTTACTCTCTGGTGGTTTGGCCCCGTCCAAAGAGTTTGGGGTCATTCTGTGGGCTGGAAGAAGTCCGTTTTTTTTTTATTCTTGTTTTTTTCTTTTTTATCCTCAGGTGTCCCACCAAATGAGCGATTCCAGAGTAGAGCCCTGGGGAGGGGCGACTGGACCATCAGAAATTTGGTTAAAAATTGGGGCCTAGGGACATGTCAAGCCCATTATGACATCTAATGGTCCAGCAACTGAGTGGACCTACTAGAGGACAGGACTCATGCTGAGGGTCACAATGCGTGTGTATGCCCTCGTCGCACTCAAGAATGGGCGGGGCCTCAGGGTGAATGCTGGTTTCTCCTACACTGAATGTTGGACAACGTGCCAACCACAGGGTTCTTGCCATGGGTAAGGAGGAGTTCTGATTTCTGCATCACACTCACCCCTGGGAAGTGATTGGAGATAAGGTCTCGGTTCTGAAGCCTGAAAACTGAGGTAGGGAAGAGATGATGACCTAAGGCCATGGCGGGTTTTATGTGCTCAGTGTGCGGTCAGCTTTCTGGGTGTTGGTCAGGAGGTCCGGGCTCAGGTTGTGTTCGACAGTGCATTAGTGCCCAGGTTAGACTATATAATTTGGGTAAAGTCGAGTGCTGTGTAGGTTTACCCTCATTTAAGGTGCCTGCGCAGCTCATGAGGCAGTAATTTTTTTTCTAGAGGGCAGGCAGAGTGCTGCATTGTGGGTCCGGAATTGCCAAACTTGAGGGCTTCGGGGCCAGGAGTGTGGTGACGGAAGTCTGAGAAACAAGCTAGACTTGGGTTTCAGGGAGAGGGCACGGCAGGTACCCCCTGCAGATCTGAACCAATATCTCATGCATCTGAAGTCAGGGCGAGGATCAGACGTTGGCTCAGGTTGGAGTTTCTGAGCATGACGGCCGCTTCATGAAGGGAGCGGAATCTCGAGGCCATTGAGGTTTTCCCACGTTGGGAGTTGTGGGATGCTCCCTTCAAGGATTCCTTCTGCGGAACAATTGAGACCTGTTGGACAGCTCCAGGACATCCCATATGGAATGACTCCAGAGCACCGTTCGCGGATGGATGCCTGGGAAGCCCGCCTCGCATTCCAATTGTCTCCTAGCAACAAGACAGTTTAGATCTGATGGCTCTGCGGGAGCAACCTCGGTGGCTGAGTTGAAATGGACTTTTCTGAGGATGGGTCCTAATGTGTTTTTGTGTCCATGAGGGCCTTGGAATGGGGCGGTGGCACCGGGACCCTGAAGTACTCTCCTAAGCTTTGGACATGGCTCCCATGCACAGGTTTCCTTGTGGAGACGAGATGAGTTCTGATGGGTGCCTCAGGAAAACCCCTATGCTCGTATTGGAATCAGGCTTTTGAGGACACATGCCTGTAACCCAAAGCAATGGATCCTATTATGGCCTAGGATCCTGTCTGGTTCAATCTTCTTCTCTGGGGACATCCATCTATGGTATGAGTGGAGGTCGATTATCAGCTGGTGTCAGACAGCCCTTGTTTGTTGCGGGCGACCTACACTATTGGGATGGCCTCAGGGACTTTGGAGATTTCTCCTAATTTGTACGATTTTGGACCATGGAATGGGCAGAATTCCCATGGATTGGTAGGCACAGTCCTAATGTGTGGCTCGAGGGGCCCAGCCTGGAGGGTGTGTGGCCCAAGACTTTGAGGACAGAAGTCTGAAGACACAAACTCAGCTTAGGTTTGGGGACGTAGGTATGGCAGGCCCGATCTACAAACCATGAGAAGAACTCTTCAGGATATGAAGAATGTGTGAGTCTGAGGCTCTTGCTCAGGCTTTTGTCTCTGGATTTTGTATCAGCGATGGCCGTGGAATGTCGGGGACGCCTCATGGGCCATAAACGAATCTTCCTCTCTGAGGATTTGGCCAGATTCCCAATTGCTTTTCGTCAATCTGTGGGAAAGTAGGACTCATTTCATTTTTGTTACCTCAGCTATCCCACCAAAAGAGGAATTCCAAAGCCAAGCCGTGGGGAAGACTGAAGGGACAACCCGAACTATGGTTAAAAATTGGGGCCTAGGGGCATGGCAAGCCCAATATGATATCTCTTCATCCAGCAACTGAGTGGCCTTACTTGAGGACTGGGCTCAGCCTGAGCGTCACAATGTGTGTTTGTGACCAATGTGGCCCGCGAGCATGGGCGGGGCCTCATGGGCCACACTGGTTTCAACGAACTGAACGTTGGACAACATGCCAACGACAAGGTTTCTTGCCATGGGGAAGGAGTTCTGATTTCTGCATCACCTTCAACCCTGGGCAGTGATTGGATATAAGGTCTAGGTTCTGAAACCTGAAAACTGATGTTGGGAAGAGATGACGACCTAAGGCCATGGCGGCTTGATGTGCTCAGTGTGCGGCCAGCTGTCTGGGAGGGGCCAGGGGGTCCAGGCTCAGGCTGTGTCAGAAAGGGCATTAGTGCCCTGGTCAGCCTATGTATTTGGGGTACAGCCAAGGTCGGTGCAGGTTGATCCTCATTTTGGATTACTGGGTAGCACCAGAGGACAGTGTTTTTCTTCTGGAGGGCCGGCAGAGTGCTGCATTGTAGTTATGGATTGCCAAACTGGAGGGCTTGTGGGCCAGTAGTCTGACGACAAAAGTCTGAGAACACAAGCTAGGCTTAGGTTTCTGGGTGAGGCCATGGCACGCACAATCTACAGACCTGAATCGAGATCTCGTGCATCTGAATTCAGGGCGAGGATCAGACGATCGCTCAGGTTGGAGTTTCTGTCCCTGATGGCCCCTTCATGAATGGGCGGGGGCATCACAAGGCCATGGGGGTTTTCCCACGATGGGAGTTGTGAGAAGCTCCAAACTGCAGAGACTCTTCTGCAGGACAATTGAGACCTGTTGTATGGCTCCAGGCCAATGATTCTGAGCAGGGTTCTAAGGATGGATGGATGGGTAGCCCACCTCGCATTCCAATTGTCTCCTAGCAACCAGACAGGTTAGATATCCTGGATCTGTGGGGAGCAACCGAGGATGCTGAGTTGAAATGGACACCCCTGGGGATGGGTCCTAACGTGCTTTTGTGTCTATGGAGACCTTGGAATGAAGCGGTGGCACTGGGGCCCTAAAGGGTTCTCCTAAACGGAGGCTTTGACACAGCTCCAACGTGCAAGTTTCCCATGTGTAGATGAGATGTTTTCTGATGGGTGAGTCAAGAAACAGCTATATGCTGCTTTTGAAATCCAGGCCTCTTAGGAGAGATGCCTGGAAACCAAATCAATGGATCTGATTAGTGCCTAGGGGCCTGTTCTGTCCTTTTTACCCCTGGGGACATCTGTCTATGGATCTGAGTGCAGGTAGGTGCTCAGTTGGGCTCAGATTGCCCCTGTTGTTCCTGGGAAGCCACCACTATTGAGATGGATCAGGGAATTGGAGGTTTATCCTATTAGAAGGGTAGTGGCCATTGGAAAGGGCACACACAATTCCCTTGGAGAGGGCAAGTACAGTCCTCAGGTTTGGCTCCAGGGGCCTGAGCATGTAGGTTGTGTAGGCCAGGGCTGTTTGGACAGTTGTCTGAAAACACAAAATCGGCTTATGTTTCGGGTCATAGGTATGGCAGAACTGACCTACAGACCATGAGGAGAACTCTTCGGGATTTGAAAGAAGGGCGAGTGTGAGGCTCCTGCTCAAGTTGTTGTCTCTGGATATCGTGTCACTCATGGTCGTGGAATTTCTGGGTGACTTCATGGGAAATGGACGAGTCTTACTCTCTGGTGGTTTGGCCCCGTCCAAAGAGTTTGGGGTCATTCTGTGGCCTGGAAGAAGTCCTTTTTTTTTATTCTTGTTTTTTCTTTTTTATCCTCAGGTGTCCCACCAAATGAGCGATTCCAGAGTAGAGCCCTGTGGAGGGGCGACTGGACCATCAGAAATTTGGTTAAAAATTGGGGCCTATGGACATGTCAAGCCCATTATGACATCTAATGGTCCAGCAACTGAGAGGACTTACTAGAGGACAGGACTCATGCTGAGGGTCACAATGCGTGTGTATGCCCTCGTCGCACTCAAGAATGGGCGGGGCCTCAGGGTGAATGCTGGTTTCTCCTACACTGAACGTTGGACAACGTGCCAACCACAGGGTTCTTGCCATGGGTAAGGAGGAGTTCTGATTTCTGCATCACACTCACCCCTGGGGAGTGATTGGAGATAAGGTCTCGGTTCTGAAGCCTGAAAACTGAGGTAGGGAAGAGATGATGACCTAAGGCCATGGCGGGTTTTATGTGCTCAGTGTGCGGTCAGCTTTCTGGGGGTTGGTCAGGAGGTCCGGGTTCAGGTTGTGTTCGACAGTGCATTAGTGCCCTGGTTAGACTATATAATTTGGGTAAAGTCGAGTGCTGTGTAGGTTTACCCTCATTTAAGGTGCCTGCGCAGCTCATGAGGCAGTAATTTTTTTTCTAGAGGGCAGGCAGAGTGCTGCATTGTGGGTCCGGAATTGCCAAACTTGAGGGCTTCGGGGCCAGGAGTGTGGTGACGGAAGTCTGAGAAACAAGCTAGACTTGGGTTTCAGGGAGAGGGCACGGCAGGTACCCCCTGCAGATCTGAACCAATATCTCATGCATCTGAAGTCAGGGCGAGGATCAGACGTTGGCTCAGGTTGGAGTTTCTGAGCATGACGGCCGCTTCATGAAGGGAGCGGAATCTCGAGGCCATTGAGGTTTTCCCACGTTGGGAGTTGTGGGATGCCCCCTTCAAGGATTCCTTCTGCGGGACAATTGAGACCTGTTGGACAGCTCCAGGACATCCCATATGGAATGACTCCAGAGCCCCGTTCGCGGATGGATGCCTGGGAAGCCCGCCTCGCATTCCAATTGTCTCCTAGCAACAAGACAGTTTAGATCTGATGGCTCTGCGGGAGCAACCTCGGTGGCTGAGTTGAAATGGACTTTTCTGAGGATGGGTCCTAATGTGTTTTTGTGTCCATGAGGGCCTTGGAATGGGGCGGTGGCACCGGGACCCTGAAGTACTCTCCTAAGCTTTGGACATGGCTCCCATGCACAGGTTTCCTTGTGGAGACGAGATGAGTTCTGATGGGTGCCTCAGGAAAACCCCTATGCTCGTATTGGAATCAGGCTTTTGAGGACACATGCCTGTAACCCAAAGCAATGGATCCTATTATGGCCTAGGATCCTGTCTGGTTCAATCTTCTTCTCTGGGGACATCCATCTATGGTATGAGTGGAGGTCGATTATCAGCTGGTGTCAGACAGCCCTTGTTTGTTCCGGGCGACCTACACTATTGGGATGGCCTCAGGGACTTTGGAGATTTCTCCTAATTTGTACGATTTTGGACCATGGAATGGGCAGAATTCCCATGGATTGGTAGGCACAGTCCTAATGTGTGGCTCGAGGGGCCCAGCCTGGAGGGTGTGTGGCCCAAGACTTTGAGGACAGAAGTCTGAAGACACAAACTCAGCTTAGGTTTGGGGACGTAGGTATGGCAGGCCCGATCTACAAACCATGAGAAGAACTCTTCAGGATATGAAGAATGTGTGAGTCTGAGGCTCTTGCTCAGGCTTTTGTCTCTGGATTTTGTATCAGCGATGGCCGTGGAATGTCGGGGACGCCTCATGGGCCATAAACGAATCTTCCTCTCTGAGGATTTGGCCAGATTCCCAATTGCTTTTCGTCAATCTGTGGGAAAGGAGGACTCATTTCATTTTTGTTACCTCAGCTATCCCACCAAAAGAGGAATTCCAAAGCCAAGCCGTGGGGAAGACTGAAGGGACAACCCGAACTATGGTTAAAAATTGGGGCCTAGGGGCATGGCAAGCCCAATATGATATCTCTTCATCCAGCCACTGAGTGGCCTTACTTGAGGACTGGGCTCAGCCTGAGCGTCACAATGTGTGTTTGTGACCAATGTGGCCCGCGAGCATGGGCGGGGCCTCATGGGCCACACTGGTTTCAACGACACTGAACGTTGGACAACATGCCAACGACAAGGTTTCTTGCCATGGGGAAGGAGTTCTGATTTCTGCATCACCTTCAACCCTGGGCAGTGATTGGATATAAGGTCTAGGTTCTGAAACCTGAAAACTGATGTTGGGAAGAGATGACGACCTAAGGCCATGGCGGCTCGATGTGCTCAGTGTGCGGCCAGCTGTCTGGGAGGGGCCAGGGGGTCCAGGCTCAGGCTGTGTCAGAAAGGGCATTAGTGCCCTGGTCAGCCTATGTATTTGGGGTACAGCCAAGGTCGGTGCAGTTTGATCCTCATTTTGGATTACTGGGTAGCACCAGAGGACAGTGTTTTTCTTCTGGAGGGCCGGCAGAGTGCTGCATTGTAGTTATGGATTGCCAAACTGGAGGGCTTGTGGGCCAGTAGTCTGACGACAAAAGTCTGAGAACACAAGCTAGGCTTAGGTTTCTGGGTGAGGCCATGGCACGCACAATCTACAGACCTGAATCGAGATCTCGTGCATCTGAATTCAGGGCGAGGATCAGACGATCGCTCAGGTTGGAGTTTCTGTCCCTGATGGCCCCTTCATGAATGGGCGGGGGCATCACAAGGCCATGGGGGTTTTCCCACGATGGGAGTTGTGAGAAGCTCCAAACTGCAGAGACTCTTCTGCAGGACAATTGAGACCTGTTGTATGGCTCCAGGCCAATGATTCTGAGCAGGGTTCTAAGGATGGATGGATGGGTAGCCCACCTCGCATTCCAATTGTCTCCTAGCAACCAGACAGGTTAGATATCCTGGATCTGTGGGGAGCAACCGAGGATGCTGAGTTGAAATGGACACCCCTGGGGATGGGTCCTAACGTGCTTTTGTGTCTATGGAGACCTTGGAATGAAGCGGTGGCACTGGGGCCCTAAAGGGTTCTCCTAAACGGAGGCTTTGACACAGCTCCAACGTGCAAGTTTCCCATGTGTAGATGAGATGTTTTCTGATGGGTGAGTCAAGAAACAGCTATATGCTGCTTTTGAAATCCAGGCCTCTTAGGAGAGATGCCTGGAAACCAAATCAATGGATCTGATTAGTTCCTAGGGGCCTGTTCTGTCCTTTTTACCCCTGGGGACATCTGTCTATGGATCTGAGTGCAGGTAGGTGCTCAGTTGGGCTCAGATTGCCCCTGTTGTTCCTGGGAAGCCACCACTATTGAGATGGATCAGGGACTTTGGAGGTTTATCCTATTAGAAGGGTAGTGGCCATTGGAATGGGCACACACAATTCCCTTGGAGAGGGCAAGTACAGTCCTCAGGTTTGGCTCCAGGGGCCTGAGCCTGTAGGTTGTGTAGGCCAGGGCTGTTTGGACAGTTGTCTGAAAACACAAAATCGGCTTATGTTTCGGGTCATAGGTATGGCAGAACTGACCTACAGACCATGGGAGAACTCTTCGGGATTTGAAAGAAGGGCGAGTGTGAGGCTCCTGCTCAAGTTTTTGTCTCTGGATATCGTGTCACTCATGGTCGTGGAATTTCTGGGTGACTTCATGGGAAATGGACGAGTCTTACTCTCTGGTGGTTTGGCCCCGTCCAAAGAGTTTGGGGTCATTCTGTGGCCTGGAAGAAGTCCTTTTTTTTTATTCTTGTTTTTTCTTTTTTATCCTCAGGTGTCCCACCAAATGAGCGATTCCAGAGTAGAGCCCTGTGGAGGGGCGACTGGACCATCAGAAATTTGGTTAAAAATTGGGGCCTATGGACATGTCAAGCCCATTATGACATCTAATGGTCCAGCAACTGAGAGGACTTACTAGATGACAGGACTCATGCTGAGGGTCACAATGCGTGTGTATGCCCTCGTCGCACTCAAGAATGGGCGGGGCCTCAGGGTGAATGCTGGTTTCTCCTACACTGAACGTTGGACAACGTGCCAACCACAGGGTTCTTGCCATGGGTAAGGAGGAGTTCTGATTTCTGCATCACACTCACCCCTGGGGAGTGATTGGAGATAAGGTCTCGGTTCTGAAGCCTGAAAACTGAGGTAGGGAAGAGATGATGACCTAAGGCCATGGCGGGTTTTATGTGCTCAGTGTGCGGTCAGCTTTCTGGGTGTTGGTCAGGAGGTCCGGGCTCAGGTTGTGTTCGACAGTGCATTAGTGCCCAGGTTAGACTATATAATTTGGGTAAAGTCGAGTGCTGTGTAGGTTTACCCTCATTTAAGGTGCCTGCGCAGCTCATGAGGCAGTAATTTTTTTTCTAGAGGGCAGGCAGAGTGCTGCATTGTGGGTCCGGAATTGCCAAACTTGAGGGCTTCGGGGCCAGGAGTGTGGTGACGGAAGTCTGAGAAACAAGCTAGACTTGGGTTTCAGGGAGAGGGCACGGCAGGTACCCCCTGCAGATCTGAACCAATATCTCATGCATCTGAAGTCAGGGCGAGGATCAGACGTTGGCTCAGGTTGGAGTTTCTGAGCATGACGGCCGCTTCATGAAGGGAGCGGAATCTCGAGGCCATTGAGGTTTTCCCACGTTGGGAGTTGTGGGATGCTCCCTTCAAGGATTCCTTCTGCGGGACAATTGAGACCTGTTGGACAGCTCCAGGACATCCCATATGGAATGACTCCAGAGCACCGTTCGCGGATGGATGCCTGGGAAGCCCGCCTCGCATTCCAATTGTCTCCTAGCAACAAGACAGTTTAGATCTGATGGCTCTGCGGGAGCAACCTCGGTGGCTGAGTTGAAATGGACTTTTCTGAGGATGGGTCCTAATGTGTTTTTGTGTCCATGGGGGCCTTGGAATGGGGCGGTGGCACCGGGACCCTGAAGTACTCTCCTAAGCTTTGGACATGGCTCCCATGCACAGGTTTCCTTGTGGAGACGAGATGAGTTCTGATGGGTGCCTCAGGAAAACCCCTATGCTCGTATTGGAATCAGGCTTTTGAGGACACATGCCTGTAACCCAAAGCAATGGATCCTATTATGGCCTAGGATCCTGTCTGGTTCAATCTTCTTCTCTGGGGACATCCATCTATGGTATGAGTGGAGGTCGATTATCAGCTGGTGTCAGACAGCCCTTGTTTGTTGCGGGCGACCTACACTATTGGGATGGCCTCAGGGACTTTGGAGATTTCTCCTAATTTGTACGATTTTGGACCATGGAATGGGCAGAATTCCCATGGATTGGTAGGCACAGTCCTAATGTGTGGCTCGAGGGGCCCAGCCTGGAGGGTGTGTGGCCCAAGACTTTGAGGACAGAAGTCTGAAGACACAAACTCAGCTTAGGTTTGGGGACGTAGGTATGGCAGGCCCGATCTACAAACCATGAGAAGAACTCTTCAGGATATGAAGAATGTGTGAGTCTGAGGCTCTTGCTCAGGCTTTTGTCTCTGGATTTTGTATCAGCGATGGCCGTGGAATGTCGGGGACGCCTCATGGGCCATAAACGAATCTTCCTCTCTGAGGATTTGGCCAGATTCCCAATTGCTTTTCGTCAATCTGTGGGAAAGTAGGACTCATTTCATTTTTGTTACCTCAGCTATCCCACCAAAAGAGGAATTCCAAAGCCAAGCCGTGGGGAAGACTGAAGGGACAACCCGAACTATGGTTAAAAATTGGGGCCTAGGGGCATGGCAAGCCCAATATGATATCTCTTCATCCAGCAACTGAGTGGCCTTACTTGAGGACTGGGCTCAGCCTGAGCGTCACAATGTGTGTTTGTGACCAATGTGGCCCGCGAGCATGGGCGGGGCCTCATGGGCCACACTGGTTTCAACGAACTGAACGTTGGACAACATGCCAACGACAAGGTTTCTTGCCATGGGGAAGGAGTTCTGATTTCTGCATCACCTTCAACCCTGGGCAGTGATTGGATATAAGGTCTAGGTTCTGAAACCTGAAAACTGATGTTGGGAAGAGATGACGACCTAAGGCCATGGCGGCTTGATGTGCTCAGTGTGCGGCCAGCTGTCTGGGAGGGGCCAGGGGGTCCAGGCTCAGGCTGTGTCAGAAAGGGCATTAGTGCCCTGGTCAGCCTATGTATTTGGGGTACAGCCAAGGTCGGTGCAGGTTGATCCTCATTTTGGATTACTGGGTAGCACCAGAGGACAGTGTTTTTCTTCTGGAGGGCCGGCAGAGTGCTGCATTGTAGTTATGGATTGCCAAACTGGAGGGCTTGTGGGCCAGTAGTCTGACGACAAAAGTCTGAGAACACAAGCTAGGCTTAGGTTTCTGGGTGAGGCCATGGCACGCACAATCTACAGACCTGAATCGAGATCTCGTGCATCTGAATTCAGGGCGAGGATCAGACGATCGCTCAGGTTGGAGTTTCTGTCCCTGATGGCCCCTTCATGAATGGGCGGGGGCATCACAAGGCCATGGGGGTTTTCCCACGATGGGAGTTGTGAGAAGCTCCAAACTGCAGAGACTCTTCTGCAGGACAATTGAGACCTGTTGTATGGCTCCAGGCCAATGATTCTGAGCAGGGTTCTAAGGATGGATGGATGGGTAGCCCACCTCGCATTCCAATTGTCTCCTAGCAACCAGACAGGTTAGATATCCTGGATCTGTGGGGAGCAACCGAGGATGCTGAGTTGAAATGGACACCCCTGGGGATGGGTCCTAACGTGCTTTTGTGTCTATGGAGACCTTGGAATGAAGCGGTGGCACTGGGGCCCTAAAGGGTTCTCCTAAACGGAGGCTTTGACACAGCTCCAACGTGCAAGTTTCCCATGTGTAGATGAGATGTTTTCTGATGGGTGAGTCAAGAAACAGCTATATGCTGCTTTTGAAATCCAGGCCTCTTAGGAGAGATGCCTGGAAACCAAATCAATGGATCTGATTAGTGCCTAGGGGCCTGTTCTGTCCTTTTTACCCCTGGGGACATCTGTCTATGGATCTGAGTGCAGGTAGGTGCTCAGTTGGGCTCAGATTGCCCCTGTTGTTCCTGGGAAGCCACCACTATTGAGATGGATCAGGGAATTGGAGGTTTATCCTATTAGAAGGGTAGTGGCCATTGGAAAGGGCACACACAATTCCCTTGGAGAGGGCAAGTACAGTCCTCAGGTTTGGCTCCAGGGGCCTGAGCATGTAGGTTGTGTAGGCCAGGGCTGTTTGGACAGTTGTCTGAAAACACAAAATCGGCTTATGTTTCGGGTCATAGGTATGGCAGAACTGACCTACAGACCATGAGGAGAACTCTTCGGGATTTGAAAGAAGGGCGAGTGTGAGGCTCCTGCTCAAGTTGTTGTCTCTGGATATCGTGTCACTCATGGTCGTGGAATTTCTGGGTGACTTCATGGGAAATGGACGAGTCTTACTCTCTGGTGGTTTGGCCCCGTCCAAAGAGTTTGGGGTCATTCTGTGGCCTGGAAGAAGTCCTTTTTTTTTATTCTTGTTTTTTCTTTTTTATCCTCAGGTGTCCCACCAAATGAGCGATTCCAGAGTAGAGCCCTGTGGAGGGGCGACTGGACCATCAGAAATTTGGTTAAAAATTGGGGCCTATGGACATGTCAAGCCCATTATGACATCTAATGGTCCAGCAACTGAGAGGACTTACTAGAGGACAGGACTCATGCTGAGGGTCACAATGCGTGTGTATGCCCTCGTCGCACTCAAGAATGGGCGGGGCCTCAGGGTGAATGCTGGTTTCTCCTACACTGAACGTTGGACAACGTGCCAACCACAGGGTTCTTGCCATGGGTAAGGAGGAGTTCTGATTTCTGCATCACACTCACCCCTGGGGAGTGATTGGAGATAAGGTCTCGGTTCTGAAGCCTGAAAACTGAGGTAGGGAAGAGATGATGACCTAAGGCCATGGCGGGTTTTATGTGCTCAGTGTGCGGTCAGCTTTCTGGGGGTTGGTCAGGAGGTCCGGGTTCAGGTTGTGTTCGACAGTGCATTAGTGCCCTGGTTAGACTATATAATTTGGGTAAAGTCGAGTGCTGTGTAGGTTTACCCTCATTTAAGGTGCCTGCGCAGCTCATGAGGCAGTAATTTTTTTTCTAGAGGGCAGGCAGAGTGCTGCATTGTGGGTCCGGAATTGCCAAACTTGAGGGCTTCGGGGCCAGGAGTGTGGTGACGGAAGTCTGAGAAACAAGCTAGACTTGGGTTTCAGGGA
Organism: Mustela nivalis; assembly: GCF_964662115.1. Classification (NCBI taxonomy): domain Eukaryota; kingdom Metazoa; phylum Chordata; class Mammalia; order Carnivora; family Mustelidae; genus Mustela; species Mustela nivalis. The sequence continues at coordinate 1,023,382 of NW_028136382.1, forward strand.
GAGGGCACGGCAGGTACCCCCTGCAGATCTGAACCAATATCTCATGCATCTGAAGTCAGGGCGAGGATCAGACGTTGGCTCAGGTTGGAGTTTCTGAGCATGACGGCCGCTTCATGAAGGGAGCGGAATCTCGAGGCCATTGAGGTTTTCCCACGTTGGGAGTTGTGGGATGCCCCCTTCAAGGATTCCTTCTGCGGGACAATTGAGACCTGTTGGACAGCTCCAGGACATCCCATATGGAATGACTCCAGAGCCCCGTTCGCGGATGGATGCCTGGGAAGCCCGCCTCGCATTCCAATTGTCTCCTAGCAACAAGACAGTTTAGATCTGATGGCTCTGCGGGAGCAACCTCGGTGGCTGAGTGGAAATGGACTTTTCTGAGGATGGGTCCTAATGTGTTTTTGTGTCCATGAGGGCCTTGGAATGGGGCGGTGGCACCGGGACCCTGAAGTACTCTCCTAAGCTTTGGACATGGCTCCCATGCACAGGTTTCCTTGTGGAGACGAGATGAGTTCTGATGGGTGCCTCAGGAAAACCCCTATGCTCGTATTGGAATCAGGCTTTTGAGGACACATGCCTGTAACCCAAAGCAATGGATCCTATTATGGCCTAGGATCCTGTCTGGTTCAATCTTCTTCTCTGGGGACATCCATCTATGGTATGAGTGGAGGTCGATTATCAGCTGGTGTCAGACAGCCCTTGTTTGTTCCGGGCGACCTACACTATTGGGATGGCCTCAGGGACTTTGGAGATTTCTCCTAATTTGTACGATTTTGGACCATGGAATGGGCAGAATTCCCATGGATTGGTAGGCACAGTCCTAATGTGTGGCTCGAGGGGCCCAGCCTGGAGGGTGTGTGGCCCAAGACTTTGAGGACAGAAGTCTGAAGACACAAACTCAGCTTAGGTTTGGGGACGTAGGTATGGCAGGCCCGATCTACAAACCATGAGAAGAACTCTTCAGGATATGAAGAATGTGTGAGTCTGAGGCTCTTGCTCAGGCTTTTGTCTCTGGATTTTGTATCAGCGATGGCCGTGGAATGTCGGGGACGCCTCATGGGCCATAAACGAATCTTCCTCTCTGAGGATTTGGCCAGATTCCCAATTGCTTTTCGTCAATCTGTGGGAAAGGAGGACTCATTTCATTTTTGTTACCTCAGCTATCCCACCAAAAGAGGAATTCCAAAGCCAAGCCGTGGGGAAGACTGAAGGGACAACCCGAACTATGGTTAAAAATTGGGGCCTAGGGGCATGGCAAGCCCAATATGATATCTCTTCATCCAGCCACTGAGTGGCCTTACTTGAGGACTGGGCTCAGCCTGAGCGTCACAATGTGTGTTTGTGACCAATGTGGCCCGCGAGCATGGGAGGGGCCTCATGGGCCACACTGGTTTCAACGACACTGAACGTTGGACAACATGCCAACGACAAGGTTTCTTGCCATGGGGAAGGAGTTCTGATTTCTGCATCACCTTCAACCCTGGGCAGTGATTGGATATAAGGTCTAGGTTCTGAAACCTGAAAACTGATGTTGGGAAGAGATGACGACCTAAGGCCATGGCGGCTCGATGTGCTCAGTGTGCGGCCAGCTGTCTGGGAGGGGCCAGGGGGTCCAGGCTCAGGCTGTGTCAGAAAGGGCATTAGTGCCCTGGTCAGCCTATGTATTTGGGGTACAGCCAAGGTCGGTGCAGTTTGATCCTCATTTTGGATTACTGGGTAGCACCAGAGGACAGTGTTTTTCTTCTGGAGGGCCGGCAGAGTGCTGCATTGTAGTTATGGATTGCCAAACTGGAGGGCTTGTGGGCCAGTAGTCTGACGACAAAAGTCTGAGAACACAAGCTAGGCTTAGGTTTCTGGGTGAGGCCATGGCACGCACAATCTACAGACCTGAATCGAGATCTCGTGCATCTGAATTCAGGGCGAGGATCAGACGATCGCTCAGGTTGGAGTTTCTGTCCCTGATGGCCCCTTCATGAATGGGCGGGGGCATCACAAGGCCATGGGGGTTTTCCCACGATGGGAGTTGTGAGAAGCTCCAAACTGCAGAGACTCTTCTGCAGGACAATTGAGACCTGTTGTATGGCTCCAGGCCAATGATTCTGAGCAGGGTTCTAAGGATGGATGGATGGGTAGCCCACCTCGCATTCCAATTGTCTCCTAGCAACCAGACAGGTTAGATATCCTGGATCTGTGGGGAGCAACCGAGGATGCTGAGTTGAAATGGACACCCCTGGGGATGGGTCCTAACGTGCTTTTGTGTCTATGGAGACCTTGGAATGAAGCGGTGGCACTGGGGCCCTAAAGGGTTCTCCTAAACGGAGGCTTTGACACAGCTCCAACGTGCAAGTTTCCCATGTGTAGATGAGATGTTTTCTGATGGGTGAGTCAAGAAACAGCTATATGCTGCTTTTGAAATCCAGGCCTCTTAGGAGAGATGCCTGGAAACCAAATCAATGGATCTGATTAGTTCCTAGGGGCCTGTTCTGTCCTTTTTACCCCTGGGGACATCTGTCTATGGATCTGAGTGCAGGTAGGTGCTCAGTTGGGCTCAGATTGCCCCTGTTGTTCCTGGGAAGCCACCACTATTGAGATGGATCAGGGACTTTGGAGGTTTATCCTATTAGAAGGGTAGTGGCCATTGGAATGGGCACACACAATTCCCTTGGAGAGGGCAAGTACAGTCCTCAGGTTTGGCTCCAGGGGCCTGAGCCTGTAGGTTGTGTAGGCCAGGGCTGTTTGGACAGTTGTCTGAAAACACAAAATCGGCTTATGTTTCGGGTCATAGGTATGGCAGAACTGACCTACAGACCATGGGAGAACTCTTCGGGATTTGAAAGAAGGGCGAGTGTGAGGCTCCTGCTCAAGTTTTTGTCTCTGGATATCGTGTCACTCATGGTCGTGGAATTTCTGGGTGACTTCATGGGAAATGGACGAGTCTTACTCTCTGGTGGTTTGGCCCCGTCCAAAGAGTTTGGGGTCATTCTGTGGCCTGGAAGAAGTCCTTTTTTTTTATTCTTGTTTTTTCTTTTTTATCCTCAGGTGTCCCACCAAATGAGCGATTCCAGAGTAGAGCCCTGTGGAGGGGCGACTGGACCATCAGAAATTTGGTTAAAAATTGGGGCCTATGGACATGTCAAGCCCATTATGACATCTAATGGTCCAGCAACTGAGAGGACTTACTAGAAGACAGGACTCAAGCTGAGGGTCACAATGCGTGTGTATGCCCTCGTCGCACTCAAGAATGGGCGGGGCCTCAGGGTGAATGCTGGTTTCTCCTACACTGAACGTTGGACAACGTGCCAACCACAGGGTTCTTGCCATGGGTAAGGAGGAGTTCTGATTTCTGCATCACACTCACCCCTGGGGAGTGATTGGAGATAAGGTCTCGGTTCTGAAGCCTGAAAACTGAGGTAGGGAAGAGATGATGACCTAAGGCCATGGCGGGTTTTATGTGCTCAGTGTGCGGTCAGCTTTCTGGGGGTTGGTCAGGAGGTCCGGGTTCAGGTTGTGTTCGACAGTGCATTAGTGCCCTGGTTAGACTATATAATTTGGGTAAAGTCGAGTGCTGTGTAGGTTTACCCTCATTTAAGGTGCCTGCGCAGCTCATGAGGCAGTAATTTTTTTTCTAGAGGGCAGGCAGAGTGCTGCATTGTGGGTCCGGAATTGCCAAACTTGAGGGCTTCGGGGCCAGGAGTTTGGTGACGGAAGTCTGAGAAACAAGCTAGACTTGGGTTTCAGGGAGAGGGCACGGCAGGTACCCCCTGCAGATCTGAACCAATATCTCATGCATCTGAAGTCAGGGCGAGGATCAGACGTTGGCTCAGGTTGGAGTTTCTGAGCATGACGGCCGCTTCATGAAGGGAGCGGAATCTCGAGGCCATTGAGGTTTTCCCACGTTGGGAGTTGTGGGATGCCCCCTTCAAGGATTCCTTCTGCGGGACAATTGAGACCTGTTGGACAGCTCCAGGACATCCCATATGGAATGACTCCAGAGCCCCGTTCGCGGATGGATGCCTGGGAAGCCCGCCTCGCATTCCAATTGTCTCCTAGCAACAAGACAGTTTAGATCTGATGGCTCTGCGGGAGCAACCTCGGTGGCTGAGTTGAAATGGACTTTCCTGAGGATGGGTCCTAATGTGTTTTTATGTCCATGAGGGCCTTGGAATGGGGCGGTGGCACCGGGATCCTGAAGTACTCTCCTAAGCTTTGGACATGGCTCCCATGCACAGGTTTCCTTGTGGATACGAGATGAGTTCTGATGGGTGCCTCAGGAAAACCCCTATGCTCGTATTGGAATCAGGCTTTTGAGGACACATGCCTGTAACCCAAAGCAATGGATACTATTATGGCCTAGGGTCCTGTCTGGTTCAATCTTCTTCTCTGGGGACATCCATCTATGGTATGAGTTGAGGTCGATTATCAGCTGGTGTCAGACAGTCCTTGTTTGTTCCGGGCGACCTACACTATTGGGATGGCCTCAGGGACTTTGGAGATTTCTCCTAATTTGTACGATTTTGGACCATGGAATGGGCAGAATTCCCATGGATTGGTAGGCACAGTCCTAATGTGTGGCTCGAGGGGCCCAGCCTGGAGGGTGTGTGGCCCAAGACTTTGAGGACAGAAGTCTGAAGACACAAACTCAGCTTAGGTTTGGGGACGTAGGTATGGCAGGCCCGATCTACAAACCATGAGAAGAACTCTTCAGGATATGAAGAAAGTGCGAGTCTGAGGCGCTTGCTCAGGCTTTTGTCTCTGGATTTTGTATCAGCGATGGCCGTGGAATGTCGGGGAGGCCTCATGGGCCATGGACGAATCTGCCTCTCTGAGGATTTGGCCCGATTCCCAATTGCTTTTCGTCAATCTGTGGGATGGGAGGACTCATTTCAGTTTTGTTACCTCAGGTGTCCCACCAAAAGAGGAATTCCAAAGCCAAGCCGTGGGGAAGACTGAAGGGACAACCCGAACTATGGTTAAAAATTGGGGCCTAGGGGCATGGCAAGCCCAATTTGATATCTCTTCATCCAGCCACTGAGTGGCCTTACTTGAGGACTGGGCTCAGCCTGAGCGTCACAATGTGTGTTTGTGACCAATGTGGCCCGCGAGCATGGGCGTGGCCTCATGGGCCACACTGGTTTCAACGACACTGAACGTTGGACAACATGCCAACCACAAGGTTTCTTGCCATGGGGAAGGAGTTCTGATTTCTGCATCACCTTCAACCCTGGGCAGTGATTGGAGATAAGGTCTAGGTTCTGAAACCTGAAAAATGATGTTGGGAAGAGATGACGACCTAAGGCCATGGCGGCTCGATGTGCTCAGCGTGCGGCCAGCTGTCTGGGAGGGGCCAGGGGGTCCAGGCTCAGGCTGTGTCAGAAAGGGCATTAGTGCCCTGGTCAGCCTATGTATTTGGGGTACAGCCAAGGTTGGTGCAGGTTGATCCTCATTTGGGATTACTGGGTAGCACCAGAGGACAATGTTTTTCTTCTGGAGGGCCGGCAGAGTGCTGCATTGTAGTTCTGGATTGCCAAACTGGAGGCCTTGTGGGCCAGTAGTCTGACGACAAAAGTCTGAGAACACAAGCTAGGCTTAGGTTTCTGGGTGAGGCCATGGCACGCACAATCTACAGACCTGAATCGAGATCTCGTGCATCTGAAGTCAGGGCGAGGATCAGACGATCGCTCAGGTTGGAGTTTCTGTCCCTGATGGCCCCTTCATGAATGGGCGGGGGCATCACGTGGCCATGGGGGTTTTCCCACGATGGGAGTTGTGAGAAGCTCCAAACTGCAGAGAGTCTTCTGCAGGACAATTGAGACCTGTTGTTTGGCTCCAGGCCAATGATTCTGAGCAGGGTTCTAAGGATGGATGGCTGGGTAGCCCACCTCGCATTCCAATTGTCTCCTAGCAACAAGACAGGTTAGATCTCCTGGATCTGTGGGGAGCAACCGAGGACGCTGTGTTGAAATGGACACCCCTGGGGATGGGTCCTAACGTGCTTTTGTGTCTATGGAGACCTTGGAATGAAGCGGTGGCACTGGGGCCCTAAAGGGTTCTCCTAAACAGAGGCTTGGACACAGCTCCAACGTGCAATTTTCCCATGTGTAGATGAGATGTTTTCTGATGGGTGAGTCAAGAAACAGCTATATGCTGCTTTTGAAATCCAGGCCTCTGAGGAGAGATGCCTGGAAACCAAAGCAATGGATCTGATTAGTGCCTAGGCGCCTGTTCTTTCCTTTTTACCTCTGGGGACATCTGTCTATGGGTCTGAGTGCAGGTAGGGGCTCAGTTGGGCTCAGATTGCCCCTGTTGTTCCTGGGAAGCCACCACTATTGAGATGGATCAGGGACTTTGGAGGTTTATCCTATTAGAAGGGTTGTGGCCATTGGAATGGGCACACACAATTCCCTTGGAGAGGGCAAGTACAGTCCTCAGGTTTGGCTCCAGGGGCCTGAGCCTGTAGGTTGTGTAGGCCAGGGCTGTTTGGACAGTTGTCTGAAAACACAAACTCGGCTTATGTTTCGAGTCAAGGGTATGGCAGGACTGATCTACATTCCATGAGGAGAACTCTTCGGGATTTGAAAGAAGGGAGAGTGTGAGGCTCCTGCTCAAGTTTTTGTCTCTGGATATCGTGTCACTCATGGTCGTTGAATTTCTGGGTGACTTCATGGGAAATGGACGAGTCTTACTCTCTGGTGGTTTGGCCCCGTCCAAAGAGTTTGGGGTCATTCTGTGGGCTGGAAGAAGTCCGTTTTTTTTTTTTTGTTGTTGTTGTTGTTGTTTTCTTTTTTATCCTCAGGTGTCCCACCAAATGAGCGATTCCAGAGTAGCGCCCTGGGGAGGGGCGACTGGACCATCAGAAATTTCGTTAAAAATTGGGGCCTAGGGACATGTCAAGCCCATATGACATCTAATGATCCAGCAACTGAGAGGACTTACTAGAGGACAGGACTCATGCTGAGGGTCACAATGCGTGTGTATGCCCTCGTCGCACTCAAGAATGGGCGGGGCCTCAGGGTGAATGCTGGTTTCTCCTACACTGAACGTTGGACAACGTGCCAACCACAGGGTTCTTGCCATGGGTAAGGAGGAGTTCTGATTTCTGCATCACACTCACCCCTGGGAAGTGATTGGAGATAAGGTCTCGGTTCTGAAGCCTGAAAACTGAGTTAGGGAAGAGAAATGACCTAAGGCCATGGCGGGTTTTATGTGCTCAGTGTGCGGTCAGCTTTCTGGGTGTTGGTCAGGAGATCCGGCCTCAGGTTGTGTTCGACAGTGCTTTAGTGCCCAGGTTAGACTATATAATTTGGGTAAAGTCGAGTGCTGTGTAGGTTTACCCTCATTTAAGGTGCCTGGGCAGCTCATGAGGCAATAATTTTTTTTCTAGAGGGCAGGCAGAGTGCTGCATTGTGGGTCCGGAATTGCCAAACTTGAGGGCTTCGGGGCCAGGAGTGTGAGGACGGAAGTCTGAGAAGACAAGCTAGACTTGGGTTTCAGGGCGAGGGCACGGCAGGTACCCCCTGCAGATCTGAACCAATATCTCATGCATCTGAAGTCAGGGCAAGTATCAGACGTTGGCTCAGGTTGGAGTTTCTGAGCATGACGGCCGCTTCATGAAGGGAGCGGAATCTCGAGGCCATTGAGGTTTTCCCACGTTGGGAGTTGTGGGATGCCCCCTTCATGGATTCCTTCTGTGGGACAATTGAGACCTGTTGGACAGCTCCAGGACATCCCATATGGAATGACTCCAGGGCACCGTTCAAGGATGGATGCCTGGGAAGCCCGCCTCGCATTCCAATTGTCTCCTAGCAACAAGACAGTTTAGATCTGATGGCTCTGCGGGAGCAACCGGGGTGGCTGAGTTGAAATGGACTTTCCTGAGGATGGGTCCTAATGTATGTTTGTGTCCATGAGGGCCTTGGAATGGGGTGGTGGCACCGGGACCCTGAAGTACTCTCCTAAGCTTTGGACATGGCTCCCATGCACAGGTTTCCTTGTGGAGACGAGATGTGTTCTTTTGGGTGCCTCAGGAAAACCCCTATGCTCGTATTGGAATCATGCTTTTGAGGACACATGCCTGTAACCCAAAGCAATGGATCCTATTATGGCCTAGGGTCCTGTCTGGTTCAATCTTCTTCTCTGGGGACATCCATCTATGGTATGAGTGGAGGTCGATTATCAGCTGGTGTCAGACAGCCCTTGTTTGTTCCGGGCGACCCACACTATTGGGATGGCCTCAGGGACTTTGGAGATTTCTCCTAATTTGTACGATTTTGGACCATGGAATGGGCAGAATTCCCATGGATTGGTAGGCACAGTCCTAATGTGTGGCTCGAGGGGCCCAGCCTGGAGGGTGTGTGGCCCAAGACTTTGAGGACAGAAGTCTGAAAACACAAACTCAGCTTAGGTTTGCGGACGTAGGTATGGCAGGCCCGATCGACAAACCATGAGAAGAACTCTTCAGGATATGAAGAAAGTGCGAGTCTGAGGCTCTTGCTCAGGCTTTTGTCTCTGGATTTTGTATCAGCGATGGCCGTGGAATGTCGGGGACGCCTCTTGGGCCATGGACGAATCTTCCTCTCTGAGGATTTGGCCCGATTCCCAATTGCTTTTCGTCAATCTGTGGGATGGGAGGACTCATTTCAGTTTTGTTACCTCAGGTGTCCCACCAAAAGAGGAATTCCAAAGCCAAGCCGTGGGGAAGACTGAAGGGACAACCCGAACTATGGTTAAAAATTCGGGCCTAGGGGCATGGCAAGCCCAATATGATATCTCTTCATCCAGCCACTGAGTGGCCTTACTTGAGGACTGGGCTCAGCCTGAGCGTCACAATGTGTGTTTGTGACCAATGTGGCCCGCGAGCATGGGCGGGGCCTCATGGGCCACACTGGTTTCAACTTCACTACACATGCCAACCACAAGGTTTCTTACCATGGGGAAGGAGTTCTGATTTCTGCATCACCTTCAACCCTGGGCAGTGATTGGAGATAAGGTCTAGGTTCTGAAACCTGAAAACTAATGTTGGGAAGAGATGACGACCTAAGGCCATGGCGGCTCGATGTGCTCAGTGTGCGGCCAACTGTCTGGGAGGGGGCAGGGGGTCCAGGCTCAGGCTGTGTCAGAAAGGGCATTAGTGCCCTGGTCAGCCTATGTATTTGGGGTACAGCCAAGGTCGGTGCAGGTTGATCCTCATTTGGGATTACTGGGTAGCACCAGAGGACAATGTTTTTCTTCTGGAGGGCCGGCAGAGTGCTGCATTGTAGTTCTGGATTGCCAAACTGGAGGGCTTGTGGGCCAGTAGTCTGACGACAAAAGTCTGAGAACACAAGCTAGGCTTAGGTTTCTGGGTGAGGCCATGGCACGCACAATCTACAGACCTGAATCGAGATCTCGTGCATCTGAAGTTAGGGCGAGGATCAGACGATCGCTCAGGTTGGAGTTTCTGTCCCTGATGGTCCCTTCATGAATGGGCGGGGGCATCATGAGGCCATGGGGGTTTTCCCACGATGGGAGTTGTGAGAAGTTCCAAACTGCAGAGAGTCTTCTGCAGGACAATTGAGACCTGTTGTTTGGCTCCAGGCCAATGATTCTGAGCAGGGTTCTAAGGATGGATGGCTGGGTAGCCCACCTCGCATTCCAATTGTCTTTTAGCAACAAGACAGGTTAGATCTCCTGGATCTGTGCGGAGCAACCGAGGACGCTGAGTTGAAATGGACACCCCTGGTGATGGGTCCTAACGTGCTTTTGTGTCTATGGAGACCTTGGAATGAAGCGGAGGCACTGGGGCCCTAAAGGGTTCTCCTAAACAGAGGCTTTGACACAGCCCCAACGTGCAAGTTTCCCATGTGTAGATGAGATGTTTTCTGATGTGTGGGTCAAGAAACAGCTATATGCTGCTTTTGAAATCCAGGCCTCTGAGGAGAGATGCCTGAAAACCAAAGCAATGGATCTGATTAGTGCCTAGGGACCTGTTCTTTCCTTTTTACCTCTGGGGACATCTGTCTATGGGTCTGAGTGCAGGTAGGTGTTCAGTTGGGCTCAGATTGCCCCTGTTTTTCCTGGGAAGTCACCACTATTGAGATGAATCAGGGACTTTGGAGGTTTATCCTATTAGAAGGGTTGTGGCCATTCGAATGGGCACACACAATTCCCTTGGAGAGGGCAAGTACAGTCCTCAGGTTTGGCTCAAGGGGCCTGAGCCTGTAGGTTGTGTAGGCCAGGGCTGTTTGGACAGTTGTCTGAAAACACACACCCTCCAGGCTAGGGCCACTGGAACCACACCTCAGGATTCTTCCTGCCCTCTCAAAGGGAATTCTTCATATTCCATTGGCCACAACCATATAAATCAGGAGAAATCTCCAATGTCCCTGGGACCATACCAATATTGTAGGCCGCTTGGAACAAACAGGGGTGATCTGACACTAGCTGAGCAACTGGCTCCACACCAACTCGGAGACAGATGTCCCCAGAGAAGAACATTGAACTGGACAGGCCCCTAGGCCCTAATCAGATCCATTGCTTTGGTTTCCAGGCATCTCTTCTCAGAGGCCTGGTTTCCAATACCAGCCTATGGGGTTTCCAGAGGCCCCTTCAGAGCAAGTCTTGTCTGCACATTGGAAACTTGCTCGTGGAGCTATGTCAGAACCTCAGAGGCCTGGTTTTCAATACCACCATATGGGGGTTTCCTGAGTCATCAGTCAGAACAAATGTCTTCTCCACATGGGAAACGTGCTCTTTCAAGCTGTGTCAAAACCTCCGCCTAGGAAAATCCTTCAGGGCCCCGGTGCCACCACCTCATTCCAAGGTCTCCATGGACACAATCCCACATTAGGACCCATCTGCAGGAGAGTCTATTTCAACTCAGTGCCCTTGGGTGCTCCCCTAGAGCCAGCAGATCGAACCTATCTTGTCACTAGGAGACAATTGGAATGTGAGGCGGGCTGGCTAGGCATCCATCTGTAGAAAACTACTCTGAAGTAATTCCATATGGGACGTCCTGGAGCCATCCAAGAGGTCACAGCTGTCCTGCAGAAGGAATCCTTGCGCTTTGGAGCACCTCACCACTCCCATCATGGGAAAAGCTCTGTGGCCTCGTGGTGCACCGTCCCCTTCATGAAAGAGCCATCTTGGACAGAAACTCCAACCTGAGCCAACGTCTAATCCTCGCCCTGACTTCAGAAGCACGAAATCTTGATTCAACTCTGCAGAGTGTGCCTGCCGAAACCCCGCCCCGAAGCAAAACCTAGCTATTGTTCTCAGACTTCGTCCTCACACTCCGAGCCCACCAGCCCTCCAGTTAGGGAATTCTGGTGAGACACAATGCAGCACTCTGACTGCCCTCCAGAAGAGAAACGTTGTCCTATGGGGCTAACCAGAAACACCAAATGAGGATCAACCTGCATGCCACTTGACTCTACCCCAATTATACAGTTTCGCTTCGGCGTTAATGCCCTGTCTTGCACAGCCTGAGGTCTGAATTCCCAACCGACACCCAGACAGCTGGCTGTACACTGAGCACATCAGACCCGCCATGGCTTTAGGTCATCATCTCTTCCCAACCTTGGTTTTCAGGCTTCAGAACCTAGACCTTATATATACTCACTACCCAGGGGTGAACGTGATGCAGAAATGAAACTCCTTCTTCCTCAAGGCAAGAAACCTTGTGGTTGGCATGTTTTCCAACGTTCAGTGTAGGAGAATCCAGTGTAGCCCATGAGTCCCCGCCCATGCTTGAGAACCGCAATGGGCACAAACACATTGGGACCCTCAGTGTGAGCCCTGTCCTCAAGTAAAGCCTCTCAGGGTCTGGACCAAGAACCCGCATTGCCATCCCTAGTCCCCCAATATTAATGAGAGGTTGAGAGTTCTAGTCACCCCTATTCAGGTCTCTGCTCTGGAACCCCTGAGGAAAAAAATATCGAAGGGTCTCCTCCATCCCCTGAATGAGCCCCAAAACTTGGGATCTGACCAAATCTTAAAAGAGAAAGAATCATCCATGGCCAAAGAGGCCATCCCGTCATTCCATGGCCACCATTGACACAAAATCTAGAGACAAAAGCCTGGATATATGCCTCACACTTGCCCTTTGTTCAAAGCCTGAAAAATTCTCCTCACGGTCTATAGATCAGGCCTGTCATACCTACGTCCCCAAACCTAAGCTGAGTTTGGGTTTTCAGATTTCTGTCCCCACTGTCCTGGCCCACACACCCTCCAGGCTGGGGCCCCTGGAGCCATGCCTCAGGACTGTGCCTGCCTTCTCCAAGCAAATTCTGCCCATTCCATTGGCCACAACCCTAAAGATTAGGAGAACACTCCAACGTCCCTGAGGCCATCCCAATAGTGTTGGCCACTCAGGGCAAACAGGGTGATCTGTCCCAAGATGAGCAACTACCTCAACTCAGACCCATAGACAGATAACCCCAGAGAAGAAGATTGAACCGGACAGGAACCTAGGACCTAATCAGATTCATTGCTTTTGATTCCAGGCATCTCTCCTCAGAGGCCTGGTTTCCAATACCAGCATATGTGTTCTTCTGGAGGTACCAGTCTGAACAAATCTCATTTCCACATGGGAAACATGCATTTTGGAGCTGTGTCACAACCTCCAGTTAAGGGAAACCTTCAGGTCCCAGCAGCCAACACCCCATTCCAAGGTCTCCATGGACACAAACCCACATTATGACCCATCCGCAGGCGAGTCCATTTCAACACATCCCCTTTGGTTGCTCCCCAAAAGAAGCAGATCGAACCTACCTTGTCACTAGGAGACAATAGGAATGTGAGGCGGGCACTCCAGGAATCCATCCTTAGAACCCTGCACTGCCGTGGTTCCGCATGGGACATCCTGGAGCAATCTGACCGGTCTCGACTGTCCCGTAGAAGGAATCCTTGCCTATTGGAGCAACATACAATGCCAATCGTGGGAAAGTCTCCATAGCCCCATGATGCCCCCCACCATCATGAAGGGGCCATCCTGAACAGAAACTTCAACCTGAGCCTACGTCTGATCCTCGCCCTGACTTCAGATGCATGAGATTTAGATTTAGCTCTACAGAGTGTGCCTGCCATGATCTTGACCCAAAACCTAAGCCTAGCTTGTGTTCTCACACTTCCTTCCTTACAATTCTGGCCCACAAGCCCTCCAGTGTGAGAATTCCGTCGCCTCAATGCAGCACTCTTTCTTCCCTCCAGAAGAAAAACGTTGCCCCTGGGGCTACCCAGAAACGCCAAATGAGGATCAACCTGCATGCCACTCAACTTTACTCCAATTATACAGTCTAAGCTTGGCACTAATGCCCTGTCTGACACAGCCTGAGCCTGGACCTCCTGGATGACACCCAGAAAGGTGGTGTCACACCTAAGGACTGTGCCAGTGCTCTCCAAGGGAACTCTGCCCGTTTCATTTGCCACAACCTTACAGATTAGGAGAAACCTCCAATTCCCAAGACCAGTCCAATAGTGTTGGCCTCCCCCAACAAACATGGGTGATCTGACACAAGCTGAGCAGTGACCTCCATTCTGAAACTTAGACAGAGACACTCAGAGGAGAATATTGAAAAGGACAGGCTCCTAGACCGTAATCAGATCCATTGCTTTGGATTCCAGGCATTGTTCCCCAGATGCTTGGTTTCCAATACCAGGTTGTGGGGGTTTCAGAACAAATCTCGTCTCTACATGGGAAACTTGCTCTTTGGAGCTGCATCAAAACCTCAGGTTAGGAGAATTCTTCAGGGCAACAGAGCCACTGCCCCATTCCAAGGGATCCATGGACACAAATCCACATCGACTGATCCTCATGAGATTCCATTTCAATTCAGCCCCCTCGGTTGTTCCCCCAGTGACAGCAGATCAAATCCTCCTTTTCACTAGGACACAACTGGAATGCAAGTTGGACTGCCCAGGCATCCATCATTAGAACTGTGCTTTGGAGCATTTCTTATGGGACGTCCTTGATCCATCCAAAAGGTCGTGACTGTCCCGCTGACGGAATCCTTGTGGTTTGGAGCATCACACACTCACAAAGTTGGAAATCTTCCATGGTTTCCTGATGCCCCCCCCACCTTCATGAAGGGGACATCATGTACAGAAACTCCAACCTAAGCCAACATCTGATCCTCGCCCTGACTTCAGATGCACGAGATCTCATTTCAGGTCTGTAGAGTGTGCCTGCCATGTCACCGCTGCGAATTCTAAGCTGAACTTGTGTTCTCAGACTTCTGTCCTAAAACACCTGGCCCACAAGCCCTGAAGTTGGCAATTCTGGAGCCAGAATGCAGCACTCTGCCTGCCCTCCAGAAGAAAATCTTTGCCCTATGGGGCCAACCAGAAACTCCAAATGAAAACCAACCTTCACATCACTCGACTGTACCCCAATTATACAGTCTAGCCTGGGGACTAATGCCCTGCCTGACACAGCCTGAGCCCAGACCTCATGATGGACACAGACATCTGGCCGCACACTAAGTGCATCGGACCCACCATGGCCTTAGGTTGTCATCTCTTACCAACCTCGGTTTTCAGGCTTCAGAATCTAGACCTTATCTCTACTCACTGCCATGCCATGTACGTGATGCAGAAATCAGAACTCCTCCTTCCCCATGACCAGAAACCCTGTGGTTGGCATGTTGTCCAACGTGCAGTGTAGGAGAAACCAGCATGGCCCATGAGGCCTCAGACATGCTTGAGGGCTGCGATGGGCACAAACACACATTAGGATCCTAAGCATGATCCCTGGCCTCAAGTAAAGCCTCTCCAGGGCTGGACCAAGAGCCCACATATGGAGATTACCATGCCCCTACTCCCCAAGCCTTAACCAGTGCTTGAGAAGTCTAGTCACCCCTACTCAGATCTCTTCTCTAGAATCCCTCCTTGGTGGGACACATGAGGTTAAAAAAAAAAATAGAGAAAGGACTCCTACCGTCCAAAGAATGACCGCAATCACTTGGAATTGGGCCAAATTCACAGAGAGAAATACTCGTCCATGGCTGATGAGGCCATCCTGACATTCCGCGGCCACCATTGACACAAAATCCGGAGACAAAAGCCTGAAAAAGCGCCACACACTCGCCCTTTGTTCAAAGCCTGAAAAATTCTCACGGTCTGTAGATCGGGCCTGCCATACCTATGTCCCCAAACCTAAGCCAAGTTTGTGTTTTCAGACTTCTGTCTCCATTGTCCTGGCCCACACACCCTCAAGGCTTGGCCCCATGGAGCCACACCTCAGGACTGTGCCTGCCCTCTCCATGGGAATTCTGCTCATTCCTTTGGCACAACCTGACAGATTAGGAGAAACATCCGAAGTCCCCGAGGCCACCCCAATATTGTAGGATGTCCGGGACAAACAGGGACCATCTGCCACAAGCTGAGCCACTACCTCCAATCAGACCTGTAGATAGATATCCATAGAAAAGAAGATTGAACAGGACAGGCACCTAGGCCCTAAACGGATCCATTGCTTTTGTTTTCACGTATCTCTCCTCAGAGGCCTGGATTCCAATACCAGCACATGGGGGTTTCTGGAGCTACCAATCAGAACAAATCGCATGCCACATGGGAATCATGCTATATGGAACTGTGTCAAAACCTCCAGTTAGGAGAAAATTTCACGTCACTGGAGCCACCGCCCCATTCCAATGTCTCAATGGACACAATCCCACATTATGACCCATCCTCAGGAGAGTCCATTTCAACTCAAACCTGGCGGTTGCTCAACCAGTGCCAGCAGATCAAACCTGCTTTGTCACTAGGAGACAATTGGAATGCGAGTTCGTTGCCCAGGTATCCGTTGTTAGAACTCTGCTCTGGAGAAATTCCTAATGGGGTGTCCTTGATCCATTCAACAGGTCTCAACTGTCCTGCAGAAGGAATCCTTGTGGTTTGCAGCATCACACACTCGCACCGTGGGAAAACCTCCATGGCCTTGTGATGCCTCCACCTTCAGGTAGAGGACATCATGGACAGAAACTCCCGTCTGATTCGCCCTGTCTTCAGATGCATGAGATATCAATTCAGCTCTGCAGAGTGTTCCTGCCTTGCCCTTGCCCCAAAACCTAAGCCAGCTCACGTTCTCAGACTTCCGTCCTCACACTCCTGGCCCACAAGCCTTCCACTTTGGGAATTCTGGATACAAAATGCAGCACTCTGCCTGCCCTCCAGAAGAGAGACTTTGCCCTAGGGGTCTACCCAGAAACATCAAATGAGGATCAACATGCAATTCTCTAGACTGTACCCCAATTATACAGTCTAGCCTGGGCACTAATGCCCTGTCTGACACAGCCTGACCCCAGACCTCGTGACCGACACCCAGACACCTGGCCTCACACTGAACTCATCGAACATGCCATGGCCTTAGGTCATCATCTCTTCCCAACCTGGGTCTTCAGGCTTCAGAACCTAGACATTATCTCCACTCACAACTAAGTGATGTACGTGATGCAGCAATCAGAACTTCACCTTCCCCATGACCAGAAACCTTGTGGTTGGCATGTTGTCCAACGTTCAGTATATGAGAACCCAGCATGGCCCATGAGGCCTCAGACATGCTTGAGGGCTGCGATGGGCACAAACACACATTAGGACCCTAAGCATGAACCCTGGCCTCAAGTAAAGCCTCTCCGGGGCTGGACCAAGAGCCTGCATATGGGACTTGCCATGCCCCTACTCCCCCAATCCTAGCCAGAGCTTGAGAAGTCTAGTCAACCTTATTCAGAGCTCTTTTCTGGAATCCCTCTTTGGTGGAACACATAAGGTAAAAAAAAAAAAAAAAAAAAAAAAAAAAAAAAACCAAGATAAAGAAAAAAAAAAAGTAAGGACTCCTACCATCCAAAGAATGACCCCAAACACTTGGAATCTGGCCAAATCCACAGAGAGAAATACTCGTCCATGGTCGATGAGGCCAGCCTGACATTCCATGGCCACCATTGACACAAAATCCGGAGACAAAAACCTGAAAAAGCGCCACACACTTGCCCTTTGTTCAGAGCCCCCAAAATTCTCAAGGTCTGTAGATCGGGCCTGCCATACCTATGTCCCCAAACCTAAGCCTAGTTTGTGTTTTCAGACTTCTGTCTCCATTGTCCTCACCCACACATTCTAAAGGCTGGGCCCCATGGAGCCACACCTCAGGACTGTGCCTGCCCTCTCCAAGGGAATTCTGCTCATTCATGTGGCACAACCTGACAGATTAGGAGAATCATCCAAAATCTCTGAGGCCATCCCAATAGTGTAGGATGTCCTGGACATACAGGGACCCTCTGGCACAAGCTGAGCCACTACCTCCAATCAGAACCTTAGACAGATATCCATAGAAAAGAATATTGAACAAGACAGGCACCTAGGCCCTAATTGGATCCATTGCTTTTGTTTTCAGGCATCTCTCCTCAGAGGCCTGGATTCCAATACCAGCATAAGGGGGTTTCCAGAGCTACCTATCAGAAAAAATCTCGTCTCCACATGGGAATCTTGCTCTATGGAGCTGTGTCATAACCTCCAGTTAGGAGAAAACTTCAGGTCACTGGAGCCACTGCCCCATTTGAATATCTCCATGGACACAATCCCAAATTATGACCCATCCTCAGGAGAGTCCATTTCAACTAAACCCCCTCGGTTGCTACTCCAGAGCCAGCAGATTGAACCTGCCTTATCGCTAGGAGACAATTGAAATGCGAGTTGGGCTCTTCAGGCATCCATCCTTAGAACCCTGCTCTTGCGTCATTCCTTATGGGACATCCTTGAGCCATCCAACAGGTCTCGACTGTCCCACAGGAGTCCTTGTGCATGGACCACCTAACAACTCATATCATGGAAAGCTTCCAAGGTCACATGATGCCCCCAATCTTCATGAAGGCAGATCATGGAAAGAAACTCCAACCTGAGCCAACAGCTGATCTTCGCCTTGACTTCAGATGCACGAGATCTTGATTCAGCTCTTCAGAGTGTACCTGCTGTGCCCTCACCCCAAAACCTAAGCGTAGCTAGTGTTCTCCGACTTCCGTCCTCACTCTCCTGGACCACACGCCCTCTATTTTGGGATTTCCGATGACACAGTGCTGCACTCTGCCTGCCCTCTAGAAGAAAAATATTGCCCTATGGGTCTACCCAGAAACCTCCAATGAGGATAAACCTGCACGTCACTCAACTGTACACCATTTATATAGTCTAGCCTGTGCACTAATGCCCTTTCTGACAGAACCTGAGGCCTGAATT
Organism: Mustela nivalis; assembly: GCF_964662115.1. Classification (NCBI taxonomy): domain Eukaryota; kingdom Metazoa; phylum Chordata; class Mammalia; order Carnivora; family Mustelidae; genus Mustela; species Mustela nivalis. Next base: position 1,041,580 of record NW_028136382.1, read on the forward strand.
CCCAACCGACACCCAGACAGCTTGCAGTACACTGAGAACATCTGAACCGCCATGGCCTTAGGTCGCCATCTCTTTCCAACTTCGGTTTTCAGGCTACAGAATCCTAGACCTTATCTCTACTCACTTCCCATGGGTGAACGTGATGCAGAAATCAGAACTCCTCCTTCCCTCTCGCCAGAATCTTGTGGTTGGCATCTTGTCCAACGTTCAGTGGAGGACCCCTGTAGGGCCTACAGGGGTAGTAGTAGGGCCCCTGAGGGTAGTGTAGGGTCCCTGAGGCCCTGCCTATGCTTAAGAGCTGCGGTGGGCTCAAACACACATTGGGACCCTCAGTTTGAGCCCTGTCCTCAAGTAAAGCCTCTCAGTGGCTGGACCATGAGCCCGCATATGGGGCCTGCCATGCCCCAAGTCACCCAATCTTACCCAGAGGTAGAGACATCTAGTCACCCCTACTCAGGGCTCTGCTCTGGAATCCCTCTTTGGTGGGACATTTGAGGTAAATAAACACAGAAAGGACTCCTCCCACTCACAGAATGACCCCAATCACTTGGGATTGGGCCATCCCAAGTGATTGGGGTCCAGAGAGAAAGACTCGTCCATGGCCCATGAGGCCAGCCCGACATTCCACGGCCACTATTAACACAATATCCAGAGACATAAGCTTCAGCAAGCGTTCACACTCACCCTTAGGTCATAGCCCAAAAAATTCTCCTCATAGTCTGTAGATTGGGCCTGCCGTACCTACGTCCCCAAACCTAAGCCGAGTTTGTGTTTTCAGACTTCTATCCTGACATCCCTGTCCCACACACCCTCCAGACTGAGGCCCCTGGAGCCACACCTCAGGACTGTGCCTGCCCTCTCCAAGGAAATTCTTCCCATTCCATTGGCCACAACCCTACAGATAAGGAGAAACCTCCAAAGTCCCAGAGGCCATTCCAATAGTGTAGGCCACCCAGGACAAAGAGGGGCGATCTCTCACAAGCTGAGCAACGACGTCAAGTCACCCGTAGACAGATAACCCAAGAGAAGAAGATTAAACTGGACTGGCCCCTAGAATGTAATTGGTTCCATTGCTTTTTTTTCTAAGCATCTCTCCTCAGTGGCCTGTTTTCCAATACCAGCATATGGGGGATTCCAGAGATACCAATCAGAACAAATCTTGTCTTCACATGGGAAACTTATCCTTTGGAGCTCTGTAAAAGCCTCCAGTTAGGAGAAACCTTCAGGTAGCCGGAGCAACCGCCCTATTCCAAGGTCTCCATGGACACATACCCGCATTATGACCATTCGGCAGGAGAGTACATTTCAACTCAGCCCCGTCGATTACTCCCCCAGAGGCAGAATATCAAACATGCCTTGTCGCTAGGAGACAACTGGAATGCAAAGCAGACTCTCTAGGCATCCATCCATGGAATCCTGCTCTGGCGCCGTTCCATATGGGATGTCCTGGAGCCTTCCAACAGGTCTTGACTGTCCCACAGAAGGAATCCTTGCAGATTGGAGCATCTCACAATTCCTATCGTGGGAAAAACTACATGGCCTCATGAGATGCTCCCCTCTATAAAGGGGCCATCATAGACAGAAACTCCAACCTGAGCCAACTTCTGATGCATTGCTTGGTTTCTAGGTATCTCTCCTCAGAGGCCTGGTTTCCAATATCAGAATATGGGGGTTTCCTAAGGAAACAATCAGAACAGATCTCATCTCCACATGGGAAACTTGCTCTTTGGAGCTGTGTCAATACCTCAGGTTAGGAGGATCCTTCAGGGCGCTGGCACCATGGCCCAATCCCAAGGTCTCCAAGGACACAAACTTACATTATGAACCATTCTCAGGAGAGTCCATTTCAAATCAGCCCACTCGGCTGCTCACCCAGAGCCAGCAGATCAAACCTTCCTTGTCACTAGGAGACAGTTAGAATGGGAGGCGGGCTTCCCAGGCATCCATGCTTAGAACCCTGCTCTGGAGAACTTCTTTATGGGACGTCTTGAATCCAACCAACCTGTCTTGACTGTCTCGCAGAATGAATCCTTGTGGTTTGAAGCATCACACAATAACACTGTGAGAAAACCTCCATTTCCTTATGATGCCCCAAACCTTCATAAATGTGCCATCATGGACAGAAACTCCATCCTAAGCCAAAGTCTGATCCTCGCCCTGAATTCAGAAGCATGAGATCTCGATTCAGCACTTGAGAGTGTGCCTGCTGGGCCCTAGTCTTGAAACCTAAGCCTATCTTGTGTTCTCAGACTTCCGTCCTCAGAATCCTGGCCACACCCCTCCAGTTTGGAAATTCTGGAGACACAATGCAGCTCTCTGCCTGGCCTCCAGAAGAAAAATGTTGCCCTATAGGGCTAACCAGAAACGCCAAATGAGTAACAACCTGCATGCCACTCGACCACACCCCAATTATACAGTCAAGCCTGTGCACTAAAGCCCTGTCTGACACAGCCTGAGGGCAGACCTCCAGTACAACACCCAGACAGCTGGCCGTACACAGAGCATATCACACCCACAATGGCTTTAGGCCATCATCTCTACCCAACCTCAGTTTTCACCTTCATAACCTAGACCTTATCTCCACTCACTGCTCAGGAGTGAACGTGATGCAAGAATCAGAACTTCTCCTTCGCCTTGGCAAGAAACCTAGTGGTTGGCATGTTGTCCAATGTTCATTGTAGGAGAAAGCAGCATAGACTTTGAGGCCCCACCTATCCCTGAGGGCCACAATTTGCACAAACACATATTGTGACCCTCAGCGTGAGCCCTATCCTCATGTAAAGCCTCTTAGTGACTGGAACAACAGCCCACATATGGGGCTTGCCAAGCCCCTAGTCCCCCAATCTCAACCAGAGTTCGAGATGTCTAGTCACACCTACTCAGGTCTCTACTCTGGAATCCCTCTTTGGTGGGAGAACTGAGGTAAAAAAAAAATACATAAAGGACTCTTCCCATCCACAGAATGATCCCAACCACTTGGGATCAGGCCAAATCACCAGAGAAAGAATTGTCCATGGCCCTTGAGGACACTCCGACATTCCACGGCCACCGTTGACACAAAATCCAGAGACAAAAGCCTGAGCAAGCGCCACATACTCGCCCTTTGTTCATAGCCCAGAAAATTCTCACGGTCTGTAGATCGAGCCTTCATACATACATCCCCAAAACTAAACTGAGTTTGTGTTTTCAGACTTCTGTCCCCACAGGCCTGGCCCACACACCATCCAAGCTGGGGCCCCTGGAGCCACACCTCAGGACTGTGGCTTCCCTCTCCAGGGGAATTCTGCATTTCCATTTGCCACAACCCAATAGATTAGGAGAATCCGCCAAACTCCCCCAGCCCATCCGAATAATGTTGGCTGCCCAGGACACACAGGGATGATCTTTCACAAGTTAGGAAACTACCTCCACTCAGACCCAGAGACAGATATCCCCATAGAATAAGATTGAACTGGACAGGCACTTAGGCCCTAATCAGATCCATTGCTTTTGATTCCAGTCATCTCTCCTCAGAGGCCTGGTTTCCAATACCAGCATATGGGAGATTCCTTAGGCACTCATCAAAACAATTCTCTTCTCTACATAGGAAACATACTCTTTAGAGCTCCATCAAAACCTCCGGTTATGAACATCCCTCAAGGCGCCGGTTCAATCACCCCATTCCAAGGTCTACATGGACACAAATGCACATTATGACCCATCCTCAACTCACCCATTTCAACACACCCGCCTCGGTTGCTCCCCTAGATCCAGCATATCGAACTTGCCTTGGCGCTATGAGACACCTGGAATGGGAGGCAGGCTGCCCAGGCATCCATCCTTAGAACCCTGCTCTGGATAACTTCCTTATGGGATGTCCTGGAGCCATCCAAAAGGTCTCAACTGTCCCACAGAAGGAATCATTGCGGTTTGGAGCATCTCACAATTCCCATCGTGGAAAAACCTCCATGTCCTCGTGACACCCTCCCCTTCATGAAGGGGCCGTCATGGACAGAAACTTCGACCTAAGCCAACGTCTGATCCTAGCTCTGTCTTCAGGTATACAGGATCTCGAATCATCTCTGCAGAGGGTGCCTGCGTCCCCTCAACCCGAAATCTAAGTCTGGCTTGTGTTCTCAGAATTTTTTCCTCACACTCCTGGCCCACAAGCCTTCCAGTTTGGGAATTCTGGAGCCACTATATGGCACTGTGTCTTCCCTCCAGAAGAAAAACGTTGCCCTCTGGGGCTACCCAGTAACCACAAATGAGTACCATCCTGCACGAAACTCGACTGCACCCCAATGATACAGTCTAGCCTGGGCACTAATTCCCTGTCTGCCACAGCCTGAGCCTGCACCTCCCAACCCACACTCAACAGCTGGCCGAACACTGAGCACATCAGACACACCATGGCCTTAGGTCTTCATCTCTTCCCAACCTCAGATTTCAGGCTTCAGAACCTAGACCTTAAATCCAATCACAGTCCAAGAGTGAAAGTGTTGCAGAAATTAGAACTCCATCTTCCCCATGGCCAGAAAACTTGTGGTTGCCATATTGTCCAACGTTCAGTGTAGGAGAAACCAGCATGGTACATTAGGCCACGCGCTGACTTGAGGGGCTCCTTGGGCACAAAAACACATTGTGAAACTCAGTGTGAGACCTATCCTCAAGGAAGGCCTCTCAGTGTCTGGACCAAGAGCCCACATATGGGGATTGCCATGTTCTTAGGTCCCAATGTTAACCAGAGGTCTGGTTGTCCAGTTGCCCCCACCCACGACTCTGCTCTGGAATCCCTATTTTGGTGGTCCACCTGAGGTAAAAAAAAAAAAAATAAATAAACAAAAAATAAACAAAAAAACCAGAAAGGCCTCCTCCCTTCCTACAGAATGACCCCAAACTCTTGGGATCAGGTCAAATCCCCAGAAAGGGAGCCTCATCGACGGCCCATGAGGACACCCTGACATTCCATGGCAATCGGTGACAGATTTCCAGAAAAAAAAAAAAAGCATGAGCAAGCACCTCACATTCGCCCTTTGTTCATATACCGAAGAGTTCTCCTCACGGTCTATAGATCGGGCCGGCCATACCTACATCCCCCAACCTAAGTGGAGTTTGTGTTTTCAGACTTTTGTCCAAATAGCCCTGGACCACACACGCTCCACACTTGGGTCCCTGGAGCCACACCTCAGGACTGTGCTTCCCTTTCAAGGGAATTCTTCCCATTCCATTGGCCACAACCTTGCAAATTAGGAAAAACCTCCAAAGTCACCGAGGCCATCCCAATAGTTTAGGCCGACCAGGACAAACAGGGGTGATCTCAAACCACCTGAGCAACTACCTCCACTCAGACAACAGATGTCCCCAGAAAAGAATATTGAACCGGACAGGCCCCTAGGCCCTAATCAGATCCATTGCTTTGGTTTCCAGGCATCTCTCCTCAGAGGCCTCGTTTCCAATACAAGCATATGGTGGTTTCCTGATGCACCATTAATAACAAATCTCGTCTCCCCATGGAAATCTTGCTCATTGGAGCTTTGTCATAACCTCTGGTTAGGAGAATCCTTCAGGGCCCTGGTGCCACTGCCCCATACCAAGGTCTCCATGGACTCAAACCAACATTAAGACCATCCTCAGGAAAGTCCATTTCAACTCAGCCCCCTCTGTTGCTACCCCAAGCCAGCAGATCAAACGTTTCTTGTTGGTAGGAGACAATTGGAATGTGAGGCTGGCTGCCCAGGCATCCATACTTAGAACCCTGTTCTGGAAAAATACCTTATAAGACGTCCTGGAGCCATCCAACAAATCTTAATTGTCCCACAGAAGGAATCCTTGCGGTTTGGAGCATCTCACAACTCCAATAGTGGGAAAACCCCCATGGCCTCATAATGCCCCCCCTTCCTGAAGGGGCCCACATGGACAGAAACTCAAACCTGAGTCAAAGTCTGAACCTCGACCTGACTTCAGACGCATGAGATCTCAATTCAGCTCTGCAGAGTGTGCCTGCCATGTCCTTGCCCCGAAACCTAAGCCTAGCTTGTGTTCTCAGACTTCCGTCCTCACTCTCCTGGCCCACAAGCCCTCCAGATTGGGAATTCCGAAGCCACAATGCCGCACTCTGCCTGCCCTCCAGAAGAAAAACTTTGCCCTATGCTGCTAATAAGAAACCCCAAATGATTTTCTAATGCATGCCACTCGATTGTAAAGCAATTATACAGCCCACCCTGCATTCTAATGCCCTGTCTGTCACAGCCTGAGACAAGACATCCCAAATGACACCCAGACAGCTGGCCCCAACATGGACACATAGGACCCGCTATGGCTGTAGGTCGTCATCTCTTCCCAACCTTGGTTTTCAGGCTTCAGAACCTAGACCTTATCTCCAATCACTGCCCAGGGGTGAACGTGATGCAGAAATTAGAATTCCTCCTTCCCCATGGCGAGAAACCTTGCGTTTGGCATGTTGTCCAGAGTTCAATGTGGGAAAACCTGCATTGTCCGGAAGGCCACGCCAGTGCTTGAGGGCCGCCTAGGGCACAGACATGCATTGTGACCTGCAGCGTGAGTCCCGTATTAAAGTAACGCCTCTCAGTAGCTGGACCAAGATCCTGCATATGGGGCTTGTCATATCCATAGGCCCCCAGGCTTAACCAGAGGGCGAGTATTCCAATTGTCAGTACCCACTGCTATGCTCAAGAATCCCTCTACTGGGGGGACACATGAGGCAGAAAACAGGACACTTCCCTTCCCACAGAATGACCCCAAACACTTGGGGGCTGGACAAACTACCAGAGAGGGAGACTTCTACGACCCATGAGGCAACTCCTACATTAAACGGCCATTGTGGACAAAACATCCAGAGACAAAAGCCTGAGCGACTGCCTCCCTCTCACCCTTCTTTCATATCCAGAGGAACTCCCCTCATGGACTGTAGATCAGGCCTGCCGTATCCTCGGCCACAAACCTGAGCTGAGTTAGGGTTTTTGGATGTCTGTCTGCACAGCCTTGGCCCACACAGCCTCCAGGCTGGGGTCTCTGGAGCCACACCACAGAACTGTGCCTGCTCTCTCCTAAGAAACTGCCCATTCCATTGGCCACAACTCTACAAAATAGTAGAAACCTCAAGGTCCCCAAGGACATCCCACTACGGCAAGCCGCACTGGACAAATAGGGGCATTATGACACAAGCTGAGCAACTACTACCTCCATGCAGACACACAGACAGATATCCGCAGAGACAGAAGATTGAACCAGACAGGCCCCTAGGCCCTATTATGAACTCTTGCTTTGGTGTCCAGGTATCACTCCTCAGAGGCCTGGGTTCGAAGACCAGCATACGGGGCTTTCCTGAGGCACCAGACAGAAGACCTCTCATCTCCACATGGGAAGCTTCCTTGTTGGAGTTGTGTCAAGCCCTTCGGGTTGGAGAATCCTGCAGAGTCCCTTAGCTACTGCCTCATTCCAAGGTCTCCATGGCCACCAAACCACATTATGACTCATCCTCAGGAGAGTCCATTTAAACTCAGCCTTCTGGGTAGCTCACCCAAGAGCGCGCAGATTGAGCGTGCCTTGTCTCGACCAGGCAATGGGAAGGTGAGTTGGTGTTTCTCGGCATCGATGCTTAGGCCCCTGCTCTCGAGTCTTTCTGTATGGGGCATCCTGGAACCATCCAATAGTACTCGACTGTCCTGAAGAAGGAATCTTTGAAGTTTGGAGCACCTCACAACTCCCAGCGTAGGGAAACCTCCCTGGCCTCATGACGCCCCCAACCCCTTCAGGAAGGGGCCGTCATGGACACAAACTCCAGCTTGAGGCAACATCTGATACTCGCCCTGACCTCACCTGCAGGAGATCTCGATTCAGCCTCTGCAGAGTGGGCCTGCCATGCTCTTGTCCCCAAAACTCGTGCTAGCTTGTGTTTTCAGACTTCCTTCCTCACAATCCTGGCCACACCCCTCCAGTTTGGCAATTCTGGAGACACAATGCAGCACTCTGCCTGCCCTCCAGAAGAAAAATGTTGCCCTATAGGGCTAACCTGAAACCTCAAATGAGTAACAACCTGCATGCCACTCGACCATACCCCAATTATACAGTCTAGCCTGTGCACTAAAGCCCTGTCTGACACAGCCTGAGGGCAGACCTCCAGTTCAACACCCAGACAGCTGGCCGTACACAGAGCATATCACACCCACAATGGCTTTAGGCCATCATCTCTACCCAACCTCAGTTTTCACCTTCAGAACCTAGGCCTTATCTCCACTCACTGCTCAGGAGTGAACGTGATGCAAGAATCAGAACTTCTCCTTCGCCTTGGCAAAAAACCTAGTGGTTGGCATGTTGTCCAATGTTCATTGTAGGAGAAAGCAGCATGGACTATGAGGCCCCACCTATCCCTGAGGGCCACAATGTGCACAAACACACATTGTGACCCTCAGCGTGAGCCCTATCCTCATGTAAAGCCTCTTAGTCACTGGAACAACAGCCCACATATGGGGCTTGCCAAGCCCCTAGTCCCCCAATCTCAACCAGAGTTCGAGATGTCTAGTCACCCCTACTCAGGGCTCTACTCTGGAATCCCTCTTTGGTGGAACACCTGAGGTAAAAAAAAAAAAATACAAAAAGGACTCTTCCCATCCACAGAATGATCCCAACCCCATGGGATCAGGCCAAATCACCAGAGAAAGAATTGTCCATGGCCCTTGATGACACCCCGACATTCCACGGCCACCGTTGACACAAAATCCAGAGACAAAAGCTTGAGCAAGCGCCACATACTCGCCCTTTGTTCATAGCCCGGGAAATTCTTACTGTCTGTAGATCGAGCCTTCATACATACCAAACCTAAGCTGAGTTTGTGTTTTCAGACTTTTGTCCCCACAGTCCTGGCCCACACACCATCCAAGCTGGGGCCCCTGGAGACACACCTCAGGACTGTGGCTTCCCTCTCCACTGGAATTCTGCCATTTCCATTGGCCACAACCCTATAGATTAGGAGAATCCTCCAAACTCCCCGAGGCCATCCCAATAGTGTAGGCTGCCCAGGACAAACAGGGATGATCTTTCACAAGTTAGGAAACTACCTCCACTCAGACCCAGAGACAGATATCTCCATAGAATAAGATTGAATTGGACAGGCACTTAGGCTCTAATCAGATCCATTGCTTTTGTTTCCAGGCATCTCTCCTCAGAGGCCTGGTTTCCAATACCAGAATACGGGGGATTACTGAGGCACTCATCAGAAAAATCTCATCTCCACATAGGAAATGTACTCTTTGGAGCTCTATAAAAACCTCTGTTTAGGAGAATCTTTCAGGGCCCCAGATCAAGCGCCCCATTCCAAGGTCTCCATGGACTTAAACCCACATTATGATCTATTGTCGGGAGAGTCCATGTCAACTCAACCCCTTTGGTTTCTCCCCCAGAGCCTGCAGATCAAACCTGCCTTGTTGCTAGGAGACAACTAGAATGGGAGGCGGGCTGCCCAGGCATCCATCCTTTGAACCCTACTCTGGAGTCGTTCCACATGGGACATCCTAGAGGCATCCAACAGGTCTCAAGTGTCCCACAGAAGGAATCTTTGCAGTCTGGAGCATCTCACAACTCCCATTGTGGGAAAATCTACATGGCCTCTTGAGACGCTCCACTTTATAAAGGGGCCATCATGGACAGAAACTCCAACCTGAGCAAACGTCTGATATTCGCCCTGACTTCAGGTGCATGAGATCTTGATTCAGCTCTGCAGAGTGTGCCTTCTGTGCACTCACCCCCAAAACTAAGCCTAGCTTGTGTTCTCAGACTACCGTCCTCACACCCCTGCCCCAAAAGCCCTACAGATTGGCAATACTGGGGCCATAATGCAGCACACTGCCTGCCCTCCAGAAGAAAAACGTTGCCTTATGGAGCTACCTAGAAACCCGAATAAGGATCAACTGAACACCACTCTACTGCACCCCAAATATGCAGTCTACCCTGTCTAATGCCTTGTCTGACACAGCATGAGCCCACACCTCCAGACCTACGCTCAAGAGCTGGCCGCACACTGAGCTCATTGGACCCATCAGGTCCTTAGGTCTTCATCTCTTCCCAACCTCAGTTTTCGGGTTTCAGAACCTAGACCTAAACTCCAATCACTGTCCAGGGGTGAACGTGATGGAGAAATCACAACTCTTCCTTCGCCATGGCTGGAAACCTTGTGGTTGGCATATTCTCCAACGTTCAGTGTAGGAGAATCCAGCGTGGCCCATGAGGCACTTCCCATGCTTGAGGGCCTTGTTGGGCACAAATAGGCATTGTGAACCTCAGCATGAGCCCTGTCCTCAAGGAAGGCCTCTCAGTGTCTGAATCAAGAGCCCGCCTATTGGACTTGCCATGCCCCTAGGCCCCCAAACTTAAACAGATGTGGGGATATCCAGTTGTCCCTCCGAAGGACTCTGCTCTGGAATCCCTCTTTTATTGGGACACTTGAGGTCCATAAAATAAAATATAAAATAAAACAAAATAAAAAACAGAAAAGACTCCCCCCATCCCACAGAATGTACCCAAACTCTTGTGATTGGGTCAAATCCTCAGAGAAGGAAAGCCATCTAAAACCCATGAGGCCACGCCAGCATTCCACCCACATTGTTGACACAAATCCAGAGACAAAACCTGAGCAAGCACTTCAAACTCACCCTTTTTCATATCCCTAAGTGTTATCATGATCTGTAGATTGGGCGTGCCATACCTATGTCCCCAATCCTAAGCGGAGTTTGTGTTTTCAGACTTTTGTCCCCACAGGCCTGGCGCACACAGCCTCAAGGCTGGGCCCCTAGAGCCAAACTCAGAACTGTGCTTGCCCTCTCCAGGGGATTTCTGCCCATTCCATTGGCCACAACCCTATAGATTAGGAGAAACTCCAAAGTCCTGAGGCCATCCCAATATTATAGGCTGCCCAGGACAAACAGGGGCGATCTGACACAAGCTGAGCAACTACATCCCCTCAGATCCCTAGACACGTACCCTCAGGAAAGAGATTGAACCGGACAGGCACCTAGGGCCTAATCATCTCGATTGCTTTTGTTTCCAGTCATCTCTCCTCAGAGGCCTGGTTTCCAATACCAGCATATGGGAGATTCCTTAGGCACTCATCAAAACAATTCTCTTCTCTACATAGGAAACGTACTCTTTAGAGCCCATCAAAACCTCCGGTTATGAACATCCCTCAAGGCCCCGGATCAAGCACCCCATTCCAAGGTCTCCATGGACACAAATGCACATTATGACCCATACTCAACTCACCCATTTCAACACACCCGCCTCGGTTGCTCCCCTAGATCCAGCAGGCAAACTTGCCTTGGCGCTATGAGACACCTGGAATGGGAGGCAGGCTGCCCAGGCATCGATCCTTAAAACCCTGCTCTGGGTAACTTCCTTATGGGATGTCCTGGAGCCATCCCACAGGTCTCGACTGTCCCACAGAAGGAATCATTGCGGTTTGGAGCATCTCACAATTCCCATCGTGGGAAAACCTCCATGTCCTCGCGACACAGTCCCCTTCCTGAAGGGGCCGACATGGACAGAAACTCCGACGTAAGCCAACGACTGATTCTAGCTCTGTCTTCAGGCATACGGGATCTTGAATCATCTATGCAGAGGGTGCCTTCCGTCCCCTCACCCTGAAATCTAAGTCTGGCTTGTGTTCTCAGAATTTGTTTCTCACACTCCTGGCCCACAAGCCTTCCAGTTTGGGAATTCTGGAGCCACTATATGGCACTGTGTCTTCCCTCCAGAAGAAAAACGTTGCCCTCTGGGGCTACCCAGTAACCACAAATGAGTACAATCCTGCACGAAACTCGACTGCACCCCAATGATACAGTCTAGCCTGGGCACTAATTCCCTGTCTGCCACAGCCTGAGCCTGCACCTCCCAATCCACACTCAACAGCTGGCCGAACACTGAGCACATCAGACACACCATGGCCTTAGGTCTTCATCTCTTCCCAACCTCAGTTTTCAGGCTTCAGAACCTAGACCTTAAATCCAATCACAGTCCAGGAGTGAAAGTGTTGCAGAAATTAGAACTCCTTCTTCCCCATGGCCAGAAAACTTGTGGTTGCCATATTGTCCAACGTTCCGTGTAGGAGAAACCAGCATGGTACATTAGGCCACGCCCTGACTTGAGGGGCTCCTTGGGCACAAAAACACATTGTGAAACTCAGTGTGAGACCTATCCTCAAGGAAGGCCTCTCAGTGTCTGGACCAAGAGCCCACATATGGGGCTTGCCATGTTCTTAGGTCCCAATGTTAACCAGAGGTCTGGTTGTCCAGTCGCCCCTCCCCAGGACTCTGCTCTGGAATCCCTCTTTTGGTGGTCCACCTTAGGTAAAATAATAATAATAATAATAATAAAGTAAACAAAAAAAAAAGAAAGGCCTCCTCCCTTCCCACAGAATGACCCCAAACTCTTGGGATCAGGTCAAATCCCCAGAAAAGGAGCCTCATCGATGGCCCATGAGGACACCCCGACATTCCATGGCAATCGGTGACAGATTTCCAGAAAAAAAAAAAAAAAAAAGCATGAGCCAGCACCTCACATTCGCCCTTTGATCATATCCCGATGAGTTCTCCTCACGGTCTATAGTTCGGGCCGGCCATACCTACATCCCCCAACCTAAGTGGAGTTTGTGTTTTCAGACTTTTGTCCAAATAGCCCTGGACCACACACGCTCCACACTTGTGTCCCTGGAGCCACACCTCAGGACTGTGCTTCCCTTTCAATGGAATTCTTCCCATTCCATTGGCCACAACCTTGCAAATGAGGAAAAACCTCCAAAGTCACCGAGGCCATCCCATTAGTGTAGGCCGCCCAGGACAAACAGGGGTGATCTCAAATCAGCTGAGCAACTACCTCCACTCAGACAACAGATGTCCCCAGAGAAGAATATTGAACCGGACAGGCCCCTAGGCCCTAGTCATATCCATTGCTTTGGTTTTTAGGCATCTCTCCTCAGAGGCCTCGTTACCAATACCAGCATATGGTGGTTTCCTTAGGCACCAATAAGAACAAATCTCGTCTCCCCATGGAAAACTTGCTCATTGGAGCTTTGTCATAACCTCTGGTTAGGAGAATCCTTCAGGGCCCTCGTGCCACTGCCCCATACCAAGGTCTCCATGGACTCAAACCAACATTAAGACCATCCTCAGGAAAGTCCATTTCAACTCAGCCCCCTCTGTTGCTACCCCAAGCCAGCAGATCAAACGTTTCTTGTTGCTAGGAGACAATTGGAATGTGAGGCTGGCTGCCCAGGCATCCATACTTAGAACCCTGTTCTGGAAAAATACCTCATAAGACGTCCTGGAGCCATCCAACAAATCTTAATTGTCCCACAGAAGGAATCCTTGCGGTTTGGAGCATCTCACAACTCCAATAGTGGGAAAACCCCCATGGGCTCATAATGTCCCCCCTTCATGAAGGGGCCAACATGGACAGAAACTCAACCCTGAGCCAAAGTCTGATCCTCGACCTGACTTCAGACGCATGAGATCTCAATTCAGCTCTGCAGAGTGTGCCTGCCATGTCCTTGCCCCGAAACCTAAGCCTAGCTTGTGTTCTCAGACTTCCGTCCTCACTCTCCTGGCCCACAAGCCCTCCAGTTTGGGAATTCCGAAGCCACAATGCCGCACTCTGCCTGCCCTCCAGAAGAAAAACTTTGCCCTATGCTGCTAATAAGAAACCCCAAATGATTTTCTAATGCATGCCACTCGATTGTAAAGCAATTATACAGCCTACCCTGTATATTAATGCCCTGTCTGACACAACTGAGACAAGACATCCCAAACGATACCCAGACAGCTGGCCCCAACATGGTCACATAGGACCCGCTATGGCTGTAGGTCGTCATCTCTTCCCAACCTCGGTTTTCAGGCTTCAGAACCTAGACCTTATCTCCAATCACTGCCCAGGGGTGAACGTGATGCAGAAATTAGAATTCCTCCTTCCCCATGGCCAGAAACCTTCTGGTTGGCATGTTGTCCAACGTTCAATGTGGGAAATTCTGCATTGTCCGAAAGGCAACGCCAGTGCTTGAGGGCCGCCTAGGGCACAGACATGCATTGTGACCTGCAGCGTGAGTCCCGTATTAAAGTAACGCCTCTCAGTGGCTGGACCAAGATCTTGCATATGGGGCTTGTCATATCCATAGGCCCCCAGGCTTAACCAGAGGGCGAGTATTCCAGTTGTCAGTACCCACTGTTATGCTCTAGATTCCCTCTACAGGGGGGACACATGAAGCAGAAAACAGGACACTTCCCTTCCCCCAGATTGACCCCAAACTCTTGGGGGCTGAACAAACTACCAGAGAGGGAGACTTCTACGACCCATGAGGCAACTCCTACATTAACCGGCCATTGTGGACAAAACATCCAGAGACAAAAGCCTGAGCGACTGCCTCCCTCTCACCCTTCTTTAATATCCAGAGGAGCTCCCCTCATGGACTGTAGATCAGGCCTGCCGTAACCTCGGCCCCAAACCTGAGCTGAGTTAGGGATTTTGGATGTCTGTCTGCACAGCCATGGCCCACACGGCCTCCAGGATGGGGTCCCTGGAGCCACACCACAGAACTGTGCCTGCTCTCTCCTAAGAAACTGCCCATTCCATTGGCCACAACTCTACAAAATAGTAGAAACCTCAAGGTCCCCAAGGACATCCCACTACCGCAAGCCGCACTGGACAAATAGGGGCATTATGACACAAGCTGAGCAACTACTACCTCCATGCAGACACACAGACAGATATCCGCAGAGAAAGAAGATTGAACCAGACAGGCCCTTAGGCCCTATTATGAACTCTTGCTTTGGTGTCCAGGTATCACTCCTCAGAGGCCTGGGTTCGAAGACCAGCATACGGGGCTTTCCTGAGGCACCAGACAGAAGATCTCTCATCTCCACCTGGGAAGCTTCCTTGTTGGAGTTGTGTCAAGCCCTTCGGGTTGGAGAATCCTGCAGAGTCCCTTAGCTACTGCCACATTCCAAGGGTCCATGGCCACTAAACTACATTATGATTCATCCTCAGGAGAGTCCATTTAAACTCAGCCTTCTGGGTATCTCACCCAAGAGCCCGCAGATTGAGCGTGCCTTGTCTCGACCAGGCAATGGGAAGGTGAGTTGGCGTTTCTCGGCATCCATGCTTAGGCCCCTGCTCTCGAGTCTTTCTGTATGGGGCATCAAGGGACCATCCAATAGTACTCGACTGTCCTGAAGAAGGAAACTTTGACGTTTGGAGCAGCTCACAACTCCCAGTGTAGGGAAACCTCCCTGGCCTCATGACGCCCCCAACCCCTTCATGTAAGGGCCGTCATAGACACAAACTCCAGCTTGAGGCAACATCTGATACTCGCCCTGACCTCACCTGCAGGAGATCTCGATTCAGCCTCTGCAGAGTGGACCTGCCATGCTCTTGGTCCCAAAACTCGTGCTAGCTTGTGTTTTCAGACTTCCTTCCTCACAATCCTGGCCACACCCCTCCAGTTTGGCAATTCTGGAGACACAATGCAGCACTCTGCCTGCCCTCCAGAAGAAAAATGTTGCCCTATAGGGCTAACCAGAAACGCCAAATGAGTAACAACCTGCATGCCACTCGACCATACCCCAATTATTCAGTCTAGCCTGTGCACTAAAGCCCTGTCTGACACAGCCTGAGGGCAGACCTCCAGTCCAACACCCAGACAGCTGGCCGTACACAGAGCATATCACACCCACAATGGCTTTAGGCCATCATCTCTACCCAACCTCAGTTTTCACCTTCAGAACCTAGACATTATCTCCACTCACTGCTCAGGAGTGAACGTGATGCAAGAATCAGAACTTCTCCTTCGCCTTGGCAAGAAACCTAGTGGTTGGCATGTTGTCCAATGTTCATTGTAGGAGAAAGCAGCATGGACTATGAGGCCCCACCTATCCCTGTGGGCCACAATTTGCACAAACACACATTGTGACCCTCAGCGTGAACCCTATCCTCATGTAAAGCCTCTTAGTGACTGGAACAACAGCCCACATATGGGGCTTGCCAAGCCCCTAGTCCCCCAATCTCAACCAGAGTTCGAGATGTCTAGTCACCCCTACTCAGGGCTCTACTCTGGAATCCCTCTTTGGTGGAACACCTGAGGTAAAAAAAAAAAAAAATACAGAAAGGACTCTTCCCATCCACAGAATGATCCCAACCCCTTGGGATCAGGCCAAATCACCAGAGAAAGAATTGTCCATGGCCCTTGATGACACCCCGACATTCCACGGCCACCGTTGACACAAAATCCGGAGACAAAACCCTGAGCAAGCGCCACATACTCGCCCTTTGTTCATAGCCCGGAAAATTCTCACGGTCTGTAGATCGAGCCTTCATACATACATCCCCAAACCTAAGCTGAGTTTGTGTTTTCAGACTTCTGTCCCCACAGTCCTGGCCCACACACCATCCAAGCTGGGGCCCCTGGAGACACACCTCAGGACTGTGGCTTCCCTCTCTAGGGGAATTCTGCCATTTCCATTGGCCACAACCCTATAGATTAGGAGAATCCTCCAAACTCCCCGAGGCCATCCCAATAGTGTTGGCTGCCCAGGACAAACAGGGATAATCTTTCACAAGTTAGGAAACTACCTCCACTCAGACCCAGAGACAGATATCCCCATAGAATAAGATTGAACTGGACAGGCACTTAGGCTCTAATCGGATCCATTGCTTTTGTTTCCAGGCATCTCTCCTCAGAGGCCTGGTTTCCAATACCAGAATACGGGGGATTACTGAGGCACTCATCAGAAAAATCTCATCTCCACATAGGAAATGTACTCTTTGGAGCGCTATAAAAACCTCTGTTTAGGAGAATCTTTCAGGGCCCCGGATCAAGCGCCCCATTCCAAGGTCTCCATGGACTTAAACCCACATTATGATCTATTGTCGGGAGAGTCCATGTCAACTCAACCCCCTTGGTTTCTCCCCCAGGGCCTGCAGATCAAACCTGCCTTGTTGCTAGGAGACAACTAGAATGGGAGGCGGGCTGCCCAGGCATCCATCCTTTGAACGCTACTCTGGAGTCGTTCCACATGGGACATCCTAGAGCCATCCAGCAGGTCTCAAGTGTCCCACAGAAGGAATCTTTGCAGTCTGGAGCATCTCACAACTCCCATTGTGGGAAAATCTACATGGCCTCTTGAGACGCTCCACTTTATAAAGGGGCCATCATGGACAGAAACTCCAACCTGAGCAAACGTCTGATATTCGCCCTGACTTCAGGTGCATGAGATCTTGATTCAGCTCTGCAGAGTGTGCCTTCTGTGCACTCACCCCCAAAACTAAGCCTAGCTTGTGTTCTCAGACTACCGTCCTCACACCCCTGCCCCAAAAGCCCTACAGATTGGCAATACTGGGGCCATAATGCAGCACACTGCCTGCCCTCCAGAAGAAAAACGTTGCCTTATGGAGCTACCTAGAAACCCGAATAAGGATCAACTGAACACCACTCTACTGCACCCCAAATATGCAGTCTACCCTGTCTAATGCCTTGTCTGACACAGCATGAGCCCACACCTCCAGACCTACGCTCAACAGCTGGCTGCACACTGAGCTCATTGGACCCATCAGGTCCTTAGGTCTTCATCTCTTCCAACCTCAGTTTTCGGGTTTCAGAACCTAGACCTAAACTCCAAACACTGTCCAGGGGTGAACGTGATGGAGAAATCACAACTCTTCCTTCGCCATGGCTGGAAACCTTGTGGTTGGCATATTCTCCAACGTTCAGTGTAGAATAATCTAGCGTGCCCATGAGGCACTTCCCATGCTTGAGGGCCTTGTTGGGCACAAATAGGCATTGTGAACCTCAGCATGAGCCCTGTCCTCAAGGAAGGCCTCTCAGTGTCTGAATCAAGAGCCCGCCTTTTGGACTTTCCATGCCCCTAGGCCCCCAAACTTAAACAGAGGTGGGGATATCCAGTTGTCCCTCCCAAGGACTCTGCTCTGGAATCCCTCTTTTATTGGGACACTTGAGGTACATAAAATAAAATATAAAATAAAATAAAATAAAAAACAGAAAAGACTCCTCCCATCCCACAGAATGTACCCAAACTCTTGGGATCGGGTCAAATCCTCAGTGAAGGAAAGCCATCCACAACCCATGAGGCCACGCCAGCATTCCACCAACATTGTTGACACAAATCCAGAGACAAAACTTGAGCAAGCACCTCAAACTCACCCTTTTTCATATCCCTAAGTGTTATCACAGTCTGTAGATTGGGCGTGCCATACCTATGTCCCCAATCCTAAGCGGAGTTTGTGTTTTCAGACTTTTGTCCCCACAGGCCTGGCCCACACAGCCTCAAGGCTGGGCCCCTAGAGCCAAACTCAGAACTGTGCCTGCCCTCTCCAGGAGATTTCTGCCCATTCCATTGGCCACAAACCTATAGATTAGGAGAAACTCCAAAGTCCGGAAGCCATCCCAATATTATAGGCTGCCCAGGACAAACAGGGGCGATCTGACACAAGCTGAGCAACTACATCCCCTCAGATCCTTAGACACGTATCCTCAGGAAAGAGATTGAACCGGACAGGCACCTAGGGCCTAATCATCTCGATTGCTTTTGTTTCCAGTCATCTCTCCTCAGAGGCCTGGTTTCCAATACCAGCATATGGGAGATTCCTTAGGCACTCATCAAAACAATTCTCTTCTCTACATAGGAAACGTACTCTTTAGAGCCCATCAAATACTCCGGTTATGAACATCCCTCAAGGCCCCGGATCAAGCACCCCATTCCAAGGTCTCCATGGACACAAATGCACATTATGACCCATCCTCAACTCACCCATTTCAACACACCCGCCTCGGTTGCTCCCCTAGATCCAGCAGATCGAACTTGCCTTGGCGCTATGAGACACCTGGAATGGGAGGCAGGCTGCCCAGGCATCGATCCTTAGAACCCTGCTCTGGATAACTTCCTTATGGGATGTCCTGGAGCCATCCAACAGGTCTCGACTGTCCCACAGAAGGAATCATTGCGGTTTGGAGCATCTCACAATTCCCATCGTGGGAAAACCTCCATGTCCTCGTGACACCGTCCCCTTCATGAAGGGGCCGTCATGGACAGAAACTCCGACGTAAGCCAACGTCTGATCCTAGCTCTGTCTTCAGGCATACGGGATCTCGAATCATCTCTGCAGAGGGTGCCTGCCGTCCCCTCACCCCGAAATCTAAGTCTGGCTTGTGTTCTCAGAATTTTTTTCTCACACTCCTGGCCCACAAGCCTTCCAGTTTGGGAATTCTGGAGCCACTATGTGGCACTGTGTCTTCCCTCCAGAAGAAAAATGTTGCCCTCTGGGGCTACCCAGTAACCACAAATGAGTACCATCCTGCACGAAACTCGACTGCACCCCAATGATACAGTCTAGCCTGGGCACTAATTCCCTGTCTGCCACAGCCTGAGCCTGCACCTCCCAACCCACACTCAACAGCTGGCCGAACACTGAGCACATCAGCCACACCATGGCCTTAGGTCTTCATCTCTTCCCAACCTCAGTTTACAGGCTTCAGAACCTAGACCTTAAATCCAATCACATTCCAGGAGTGAAAGTGTTGCAGAAATTAGAACTCCTTCTTCCCCATGGCCAGAAAACTTGTGGTTGCCATATTGTGCAACGTTCAGTGTAGGAGAAACCAGCATGGTACATTAGGCCACGCCCTGACTTGAGGGGCTCCTTGGGCACAAAAACACATTGTGAAACTCAGTGTGGAACCTATCCTCAAGGAAGGCCTCTCAGTGTCTGGACCAAGAGCCCACATATGGGGCTTGCCATGTTCTTAGGTCCCAATGTTAACCAGAGGTCTGGTTGTCCAGTCGCCCCTCGCCAGGACTCTGCTCTTGGATCCCTCTTTTGGTGGTCCACCTTAGGTAAAAAAAAAATAATAATACTAAAAAAATAAACAAAAAAACAAGAAAGGCCTCCTCCCTTTCCACAGAATGACCCCAAACTCTTGGGATCGGGTCAAATCCCGAGAAAGGGAGCCTCATCAATGACCCATGAGGACACCCCGACATTCCATGGCAATCGGTGACACAATTCCAGAAAAAAAAAAAAGCATGAGCCAGCACCTCACATTCGCCCTTTGTTCATATCCCGAAGAGTTCTCCTCACGGTCTATAGATCGGGTCGGCCATACTTACATCCCCCAACCTAAGTGGAGTTTGTGTTTTCAGACTTTTGTCCAAATAGCCCTGGACCAAACATGCTCCACAATTGGGTCCTTGGAGCCACACCTCAGGACTGTGCTTCCCTTTCAAGGGAATTCTTCCCATTCCATTGGCCACAACCTTGCAAATGAGGAAAAACCTCCAAAGTCACCGAGGCCATCTTAATAGTGTAGGCCGCCCAGGACAAACAGGGGTGATCTCAAACCAGCTGAGCAACAACCTCCACTCAGACAACAGATGTCCCCAGAGAAGAATATTGAACCGGACAGGTTCCTAGGCCCTAATCAGATCCATTGCTTTGGTTTCCAGGCATCTCTCCTCAGAGGCCTCCTTTCCAATACCAGCATATGGTGGTTTCCTGAGGCACCAATAAGAACAAATCTCGTCTCCCCATGGAAAACTTGCTCATTGGAGCTTTGTCATAACCTCTGGTTAGGAGAATCCTTCAGGGCCCTGGTGCCACTACCCCATACCAAGGTCTCCATGGACTCAAACCAACATTAAGATCATCCTCAGGAAAGTCCATTTCAACTCAGCCCCCTCTGTTGCTACCCCAAGCCAGCAGATCAAACGTTTCTTGTTGCTAGGAGACAATTGGAATGTGAGGCTGGCTGCCCAGGCATTCATACTTAGAACTCTGTTCTGGAAAAATACCTTATAAGACGTCCTGGAGCCATCCAACAAATCTTAATTGTCCCACAGAAGGAATCCTTGCGGTTTGGAGCATCTCACAACTCCAATAGTGGGAAAACACCCATGGCCTCATAATGTCCCCCCTTCCTGAAGGGGCCAACATGGACAGAAACTCAAACCTGAGCCAAAGTATGATCCTCGACCTGACTTCAGAGGCATGAGATGTCAATTCAGCTCTGCAGAGTGTGCCTGCCATGTCCTTGCCCCGAAACCTAAGCCTAGCTTGTGTTCTCAGACTTCCGTCCTCACTCTCCTGGCCCACAAGCCCTCCAGTTTGGGAATTCCGATGCCACAATGCAGCACTCTGCCTGCCCTCCAGAAGAAAAACTTTGCCCTATGCTGCTAATAAGAAACCCCAAATGATTTTCTAATGCATGCCACTCGATTGTAAAGCAATTATACAGCCCACCCTGTATTCTAATGCCCTGTCTGGCACAGCCTGAGACAAGACATCCCAAACGACACCCAGACAGCTGGCCCCAACCTGGACACATAGGACCCGCTATGGCTGTAGGTCGTCATCTCTTCCCAACCTCGGTTTTCAGGCTTCAGAACCTAGACCTTATCTCCAATCACTGCCCAGGGGTGAACGTGATGCATAAATTAGAATTCCTCCTTCCCCATGGCCAGAAACCTTGTGGTTGGCATGTTGTCCAACGTTCAATGTGGGAAAACCTGCATTGTCCGAAAGGCCACGCCAGTGCTTGAGGGCCGCCTAGGGCACAGACATGCATTGTGACCTGCAGCGTGAGTCCCGTATTAAAGTAACGCCTCTCAGTGGCTGGACCAAGATCCTGCATATGGGGCTTGTCATATCCATAGGCCCCCAGGCTTAACCAGAGGGCGAGTATACCAGTTGTCAGTACCCACTGCTATGCTCTAGAATCCCTCTACTGGGGGGACACATGAAGCAGAAAACAGGACACTTCCCTTCCCACAGAAGGACCCCAAACTCTTGGGGGCTGGACAAACTACCAGAGAGGGAGACTTCTACGACCCATGAGGCAACTCCTACATTAAACGGCCATTGTGGACAAAACATCCAGAGACAAAAGCCTGAGCGACTGCCTCCCTCTCACCCTTCTTTCATATCCAGAGGAGCTCCCCTCATGGACTGTAGATCAGGCCTGCCGTAACCTCGGCCCCAAACCTGAGCTGAGTTAGGGTTTTTGGATGTCTGTCTGCACAGCCATGGCCCACACAGCCTTCAGGCTGTGGTCTCTGGAGCCACACCACAGAACTGTGCCTGCTCTCTCCTAAGAAACTGCCCATTCCATTGGCCACAACTCTACAAAATAGTAGAAACCTCAAGGTCCCCAAGGACATCCCACTACCACAAGCCGCACTGGACAAATACAGGCATTATGACACAAGATGAGCAACTACTACCTCCACGCAGACACACAGACAGATATCCGCAGAGAAAGAAGATCAAACCAGACAGGCCCCTAGGCCCTATTATGAACTCTTGCTTTGGTGTCCAGGTATCACTCCTCAGAGGCCTGGGTTCGAAGACCAGCATACGGGGCTTTCCTGAGGCACCAGACCGAAGACCTCTCATCTCCACATGGGAAGCTTCCTTGTTGGAGTTGTGTCAAGCCCTTCGGGTTGGAGAATCCTGCAGAGTCCCTTAGCTACTGCCACATTCCAAGGTCTCCTTGGCCAGCAACCCACATTATGACTCATCCTCAGGAGAGTCCATTTAAACTCAGCCTTCTGGGTAGCTCACCCAAAAGCCTGCAGATTGAGCGTGCCTTGTCTCGACCAGGCAATGGGAAGGTGAGTTGGCGTTTCTCGGCATCCATGCTTAGGGCCCTGCTCTCGAGTCTTTCTGTATGGGGCATCCTGGAACCATCCAATAGTACTCGACTGTCCTGAAGAAGGAAACTTTGAAGTTTGGAGCAGCTCAGAACTCCCAGCGTAGGGAAACCTCCCTGGCCTCATGACGCCCCCACCCCCTTCAGGAAGGGGCCGTCATGGACACAAACTCCAGCTTGAGGCAACATCTGATACTCGCCCTGACCTCACCTGCAGGAGATCTCGATTCAGCCTCTGCAGAGTGGGCCTGCCATGCTCTTGGCACCAAAACTCGTGCTAGCTTGTGTTTTCAGACTTCCTTCCTCACAATCCTGGCCACACCCCTCCAGTTTGGCAATTCTGGAGACACAATGCAGCACTCTGCCTGCCCTCCAGAAGAAAAATGTTGCCCTATAGGCCTAACCAGAAACGCCAAATGAGTAACAACCTGCATGCCACTCGACCATACCCCAATTATACAGTCTAGCCTGAGCACTAAAGCCCTGTCTGAAACAGCCTGAGGGCAGACCTCCAGGTCAACACCCAGACAGCTGGCCATAAACAGAGCATATCACACCCACAATGGCTTTAGGCCATCAACTCTACACAACCTCAGTTTTCACCTTCAGAACCTAGACCTTATCTGCACTCACTGCTCAGGAGTGAACGTGATACAAGAATCAGAACTTCTCCTTCGCCTTGGCAAGAAACCTAGTGGTTGGCATGTTTTTCCAACGTTCAGTGTAGTTGAAACCATTGTGGCCCATGATGCCCCGCCCATGTTTATGGGCCACATTGGTCACAAACACACATTGTGTCCCTCAGCCTGATCCCAGGCCTCAGGTAAGGCCTCTCAGTGGCTGGATGAAGAGTCAGCATATTCGGCTTGCCATGCCCCTAGGCCCCAAATTTTACCCATAGTTCGGGTTCTCCCTTCACTTTTCCCCAGGGCTCATCTTTGGAATTCCTCTTTTGGCGAGACACCTGAGGTAACAAACCTGAAAGGAGTCCTCCCATTCCACAGATTGATGAAAAGCAATTGGAATTGGACCAAATCCCCAGAGAGAAAGATTTGTCCATGGCCCATGAGGCTTCCCCGACATTCCACGGCCATCTCTGATACAAAATCCAGAGACAAAAGCCTGAGCAAGTGCCTCAGACTCGCTCTTTCTTTATATCCGGAAGAGTTCTTCTCATGGTTTATAGATCGGGCCTGCCATACCTACCTCCCCAAAGCTAAGCTGAGTTTGTGTTTTCAGACATCTGTCCCCAAAGTCCTGGGCCACACACCTTCCAGGCTGGGTCCCCAGGTGTCACACATTAGGACTGTGTCTACCCAATCCATGGGAATTCTCCCCATTCCATGGTCCAAAACCGTAAATTTAGGAGAACCCTCCAAATCCCTGAGGCCATCCCAATAGTGCAGGTCGCCCGGGACAAACAAGGGCGGTCTGATACCAGCTGAGCATCTACCTCTACTCATACCATAGATGGATGTCCCCTGAGAAGCAGATTGAACCAGACAGGACCCTAGGCCATAATCGGATACATTGCTTTGGTTTACAGGCATGTCTCCTCAAAAGCCTGGATTCCAATACCAGCATAGGGGTTTTTCTGAGGCACCCATTAGAACAAATCTCGTCTCCACAAGGAACCTTGTGCATTGAGCTATGTCAAAAGCTTAGGAGAATACTTCAGGGCCCCGGTGCCACCGCCCCATTTTAAGGCCCTCATGGACACAAACACACATTAGGACCCATCCTCAGGAAAGTCCATTTCAAGTCAGTCACTCCTGTTGCTCACGCAGAGCCATCAGATCTAAACTCTCTTGTTGCTAGGAGAAAATTGGAATGCGAGGCCTGCTTCCCAGTCATCCATTCTCGAATGGTGCCCTGGAGTCATTCCATATGGGATGTCCTGAAGCTGCCCAAAAGGTCTCAATTGTCCCGCAGAAGGTATCCTTGAAGGGGGCATCCCACAACACCCAACGTGGGAAAACCTACATGGCCTCGAGATTTCGCTCTCTTCATGAAGGGGCCGTCATGCACATAAACTACAACGTGAGACAACGTCTGATCCTCGCCCTGACTTCAGATGCATGAGATATTGGTTCAGATCTACAGTGGTCCCTGCCGTGTCCTCGCCCTGATACACAAGTCTAGCTTGTGTTCTCAGACTTCCGTCCTCACACTCCTGGACACGAAGCCCTCAAGTTTGGCAATTCCGGACCGACAATGAAGCACTCTGCCTGCCCTCTAGAAAACAAATTTTGCCTAATGAGCTACCCAGACAACTTATATGAGGATAAATCTACATGGCACTCGACTTTACCCAAATTATATAGTCTACGGGGGCACTAATGCACTGTCTGACACAACCTGAGCCCGGACCTCCTGACCAACACCCAGACAGCTGACGGCACACTGAGCACATCAGACCCGCCATGGCCTTAGGTTATCATCTCTTCCCTACCTCTGTTTTCAGGCTTCAGAATCTAGACCTTATCTCCAATCACTGCCCAGGGGTGACTGTGATGCAGAAATCAGAACTCTTCCTTACCCATGGCAAGAAATCTTGTCATTGGCAGGTTGTCCAACGTTCAGTGTAGGAGAAACCAGGATTCACCATGAGACCCCGCCCATTCTTGTTTGCGAAGTGGGCATAAACACGCATTGTGACCCTCAGTGTGAGTCCTGTCCTCTAGTAAGTCCTCTCAGTCGCTCGACCATTAGATGTCATAATGGGCTTGACATGTCCCTAGGCCCAAATTTGTAACCAGATTTCCGGTTGTCCAGTCGGCCCTCCCCAGGGCTCTACTCTGGAATACCTCATTTGGTGGGACACCTGAGGTTAAAAAACAAAACAAGGCAAATCACAACAACAACAAAACGGACTTCTTCCATCCCACAGAATGACCCAAAAATCTTGCGATGGGGACAAACCACCAGAGAGTAAGACTCGTCCATTTCCCATGAAGTCAACCGGAAATTTCATGACCATGAGTGACACGATATCCAGAGACAAAAACTTGAGCAAGAGCCTGACACTCGCCCTTTTTTCATATCCCGAAGAGTTCTCCTCATGGTCTGTAGATCAATACTGCCATACCTATTACCCGAAACATAAGCCGCGATTGTGGTTTCAGACAACTGTCCAAACATCTCTGCCTACACACCCTACAGGCTAAGGCCCCTGGAGCCAAACCTGAGGACTGTACTTGCCCTCTCCAAGGGATTTGTATGTGCCCATTCCAATGGCCACAACCTACTAATAGGATAAACCTCCAAACTCCCTGAGGCCATCCCAATAGTGGTGGCTCTCCAGGACAAACAGGAGCAATCTGAGCCCATCTGACACCTACATGCACTCAGATGCATAGACTGATGTCCCCAGAGGTAAAAAGGTACGAACAGGCCCCTAGGCACTATTTGGATTCATTGTTGTGCTATCCAGTCATCTCTCCTCAGAGGACTGGATTTCAATACCAGCATATTGCTGTTTCCTGACTCATCCCTCAGAACAAATCTCATTTACATATGGGAAACTTGCACGTTGGAGCTGTGTCAAAGCCTCAGTTTGAAAAAACCCTTCAGGGCCCCAGTGCCACCGCTTCATTCTAAGATGTCCATAGACACAAAAACATATTAGGATCCATCCACAGGAGAGTCCATTTCAACTCAGCCTCCTGGGTTGCTCCCCCAGATCCAGCAGATCTACCTGTCTTGTTGCTAGGACACAATTGGAATGCGAGGTGGGCTACCCAGCCATCCATCCTTAGAACCCTGCTCGGAATCGTTGCCCTGGAGCCAACCAACAGGTCTCAATTGTCCTGCAGAAGAATCTTTGCAGTTTGGAGCTTCTCACAACTAACATCGTGGGAAAACCCCCACGGCCTCATGACCCCCCCGCCCCTTCATGAAGGGCCATCAGGGACAGAAACACCAACCTGAGCGATCTTCTGATCCTCGCCCTGACATCATAAGCACGAGATCTCGATTCAGGTCTGTAGATTGTTCCTGCCTTGTCCTCACCCAGAAACCTAAGCCTAGCTTGTTCTCAGATTTCCTTCCTCAGACTACTGGCCCACAAGCCTCCAGTTTGAAAACCAGAACTATATTGCAGCACTCTTCCTGCCCTCAGGAAGAAAAACATTGCCCTCTGGGGCTACCCAGAAACTCCAAAAGAGGATCAACCTGCACGCCATACGACTGTACCCCAAATATATAGGCTGACCTGGGCACTATTGCCCTTTTTGACACAGCCTGAGCCTGGATTACCTGGCCCCACACAGAAAGCTGGCCGCTCACTGAGCACATCGGACCCGCCATGGTCTTAGGTCGTCATCTCTTCCCAACCTCGGTTGTCAAGTTTCAGAACCTAGACCTTATCTCCAATCACTGCCCAGGCTTGAAAGTGATGCAGAAATCACAACTCCTTCCCCGTGGCAAGAAACCATGTGGTTGGCATGTTGTCCAACGTTCAGTGTAGTTGAAACCAGGGTGGCCCATGAGGCCCCGCTCATGTTTGCGGGCCACATTGGTCAAAACCACACATTGTGACCCTCACCCTGATCCCAGTCCTCAATAAGGCCTTTCAGTGGCTGGATGAAGAGATAGCATATTGGGCTTGCCATGCCCCTAGGCCCCAAATTTTACCCATAGTTCGGGTTCTCCCTTCACTTTTCCCCAGGGCTCTTCTTTGGAATTCCTCTTTTGGTGGGACACCTGAGGTAACAAACCTGAAAGGAGTCCTCCCATTCCACAGTTTGACGAAAAACAATTGGGATCGGGCCAAATCCACAGAGAGGAAGATTCGTCCATGGCCCATGAGGCCTCCCCGACATTCCACGGCCATCTCTGATACAAAATCCAGAGACAAAAGCCTGAGCAAGCGCCTCAGACTCGCTCTTTCTTCATATCCGGAAGAGTTCTTCTCATGGTTTATAGATCGGGCCTGCCATACCTACGTCCCCAAACCTAAGCTGAGTTTGTGTTTTCAGACTTCTGTCCTCAAAGTCCTGGGCCACACACCCTCCAGGCTGGGGCCCCTGGAGTCACACATTAGGACTGTGCCTACCCAATCCATGGGAATTCTGCTGATGCCATTGTCCAAAACAGTAAAATTTGGAGAACCCTCCAAATCCCTGAGGCCATCCCAATAGTGCAGGTCGCCCGGGACAAACAAGGGCGGTCTGATACCAGCTGAGCATCTACCTCCACTCATACCATAGATGGATGTCCCCTGAGAAGAAGATTGAACCAGACAGGACCTTAGGCCATAATCAGATACATTGCTTTGGATTACAGGCATGTCTCCTCAAAAGCCTGGATACCAATACCAGCATAGAGGTTTTCCTGAGGCACCCATCAAAACAAATCTCGTCTCCACAAGGAACCTTGTGCATCGAGCTATGTCAAAAGCTTAGGAGAATACTTCAGGGTCCCGGTGCCACCGCCCCATTTTAAGGCCCTCATGGACACAAACACACATTAGGACCCATCCTCAGGAAAGTCCATTTCAAGTCAGCCACCCCGGTTTCTCCCGCTAAGCCATCAGATCTAAACTGTCTTGTTGCTAGGAGACAATTGGAATGCGAGGCGGGCTTCCCAGGCATCCATCCTCGAACGGTGCCCTGGAGTCATTCCATATGGGATGTCCTGGAGCTGCCCAACAAGTCTCAATTGTCCCGCAGAAGGAATCCTTGAAGGGGGCATCCCACAACTCCCAACGTGGGAAAACCTCCATGGCCTCGAGATTCCGCTCCCTTCATGAAGGGGCCGTCATGCACAGAAACTCCAACCTGAGCCAACTTCTGATCCTTGCCCTGACTTCAGATGCATGAGATATAGGTTCAGATCTACAGGGGTACCTGCCGTGCCCTGGCCCTGAAACCAAAGTCTAGCTTGTGATCTCAGACTTCCGTCCTCACACTCCAGGCCCCGAAGCCCGGAAGTTTCGCAATTCCAGACCCACAATGCAGCACTCTGCCTGCCCTCTAGAAAAAAAATTTGGCCTAATGAGCTGCCCAGGCACCTTATATGAGGATAAATCTACATGGCATTCGACTATACCCAAAGTATATAGTCTAACCTGGGCACTAATGCACTGTCTGACACAACCTGAGCTCGGACCTCCTGACCAACACCCAGAAAGCTGACCGCACACTGAGCACATCAGAACCGCCATGGCCTTAGGTTATCATCTCTTCCCAACTGCGGTTTTTCAGGCTTCAGAACCTAGACCTTATCTCCAACCACTGCCCAGGGGTGCCTGTGATGCAGAAATCAGACCTTGTCCTTACCCATGGCAAGAAACCTTGTGGTTGGCATGTTGTCCAACGTTCAGTGTAGGAGAAACCAGCATTCACCCGGAGGCCCCGCCAATTCTTGAGTGCGAAGAGGGCATAAACACGCATTGTGACCCTCAGCGTGAGTCCTGTGCTCTAGTAAGTCCTCTCAGTGGCTCGACCATTAGATGTCATAATGGGCTTGACATGTCCCTAGGCCACAATTTTTAACCAGATTTCTGGTTGTCCGGTCGGCCCTCCCCAGGGCTCTACTCTGGAATACCTCATTTGGTGAGACACCTGAGGTTAAAAAACAAAACAAAGCAAATCAACAACAACAACAACAAAACGGACTTCTTCCATCCCCAGAATGACCCAAAACTCTTGGGACGGGGCAAAACCCCAGAGAGTAAGACTCGTCCATTTCCCATGAAGTCACCTGGAAATTTCACGACCATGAATGACACGATATCCAGAGACAAAAACTTGAGCACGAGCCTCACACTCGCCCTTTTTTCATATCCTGAAGAGTTCTCCTCATGGTCTGTAGATCAGTCCTGCCATACCTATGACCCGAAACATAAGCCGCGTTTGTGTTTTCAGACAACTGTCCAAACAGCTCTGTCCTACACACCCTACAGGCTCAGGCCCCTGGAGCCAAACCTGAGGACTGTACTTGCCCTCTCCAAGGGAATTGTATGTGCCCATTCCAATGGCCACAACCCTACTAATAGGATAAACCTCCAAACTGCCTGAGGCCATCCCAATAGTGGTGGCTTCCCAGGACAAACAGGGGTAATCTGAGCTCATCTGAGCACCTACCTGCACTCAGACGCATAGACTGATGTCCCCAGAGGTAAAAAGGAACGAACAGGCCCCTAGGCACTATTCGGATCCATTGCTGTGGTATCCAGTCATCTCTCCTCAGAGGCCTGGATTTCAATACCAGCGTATGGCTGTTTCTTGACTCACCCATCAGAAAACATCTCATCTACATATGGGAAACTTGCACGTTGGAGCTGTGTCAAAGCCTCTGTTTGGAAAAACCCTTCAGGACCCCAGTGCCACCGCTACATTCCAAGGTCTCCATAGACACAAAAAGACATTAGGACCCATCCACAGGAGAGTTTATTTCAACTCAGCCTCCTGGGTTGCTCCCCCAGATCCAGCAGATCTAACCTGTCTTGTTGCTAGGACACAATTGGAATGCGAGGTGGGCTACCCAGCCATCCATCCTTAGAACCCTGCTCGGAATCATTGCCCTGGAGCCAACCACCAGGTCTCAATTGTCCTGCAGAAGAATCTTTGCAGTTTGGAGCTTCTCACAACTAACATCGTGGGAAAACCCCCACGGCCTCATGACCCCCCCACCCCTTCATGAAGGGCCATCAGGGACAGAAACTCCAACCTGAGCGATCTTCTGATCCTCGCCCTGACATCATAAGCACGAGATCTCGATTCAGGTCTGTAGATTGTTCCTGCCTTGTCCTCACCCAGAAACCTAAGCCTAGCTTGTTCTCAGATTTCCTTCCTCAGACTACTGGCCCACAAGCCTCCAGTTTGAAAACCAGAACTATAATGCAGCACTCTTCCTGCCCTCAGGAAGAAAAACATTGCCCTCTGGGGCTACCCAGAAACTCCAAAAGAGGATCAACCTGCACGCCATACGACTGTACCCCAAATATATAGGCTGACCTGGGCACTATTGCCCTTTTTGACACAGCCTGAGCCTGGATTACCTGGCCCCACACAGAAAGCTGGCCGCTCACTGAGCACATCGGACCCGCCATGGTCTTAGGTCGTCATCTCTTCCCAACCTCGGTTGTCAAGTTTCAGAACCTAGACCTTATCTCCAATCACTGCCCAGGCTTGAAAGTGATGCAGAAATCACAACTCCTTCCCCGTGGCAAGAAACCATGTGGTTGGCATGTTGTCCAACGTTCAGTGTAGTTGAAACCAGGGTGGCCCATGAGGCCCCGCTCATGTTTGCGGGCCACATTGGTCAAAACCACACATTGTGACCCTCACCCTGATCCCAGTCCTCAATAAGGCCTCTCAGTGGCTGGATGAAGAGATAGCATATTGGGCTTGCCATGCCCCTAGGCCCCAAATTTTACCCATAGTTCGGGTTCTCCCTTCACTTTTCCCCAGGGCTCTTCTTTGGAATTCCTCTTTTGGCGGGACACCTGAGGTAACAAACCTGAAAGGAGTCCTCCCATTCCACAGTTTGACGAAAAACAATTGGGATCGGTCCAAATCCACAGAGAGGAAGATTCGTCCATGGCCCATGAGGCCTCCCCGACATTCCACGGCCATCTCTGATACAAAATCCAGAGACAAAAGCCTGAGCAAGCGCCTCAGACTCGCTCTTTCTTCATATCCGGAAGAGTTCTTCTCATGGTTTATAGATCGGGCCTGCCATACCTACGTCCCCAAACCTAAGCTGAGTTTGTGTTTTCAGACTTCTGTCCTCAAAGTCCTGGGCCACACACCCTCCAGGCTGCGGCCCCTGGAGTCACACAGTAGGACTGTGCCTACCCAATCCATGGGAATTCTGCCGATGCCATTGTCCAAAACAGTAAAATTTGGAGAACCCTCCAAATCCCTGAGGCCATCCCAATAGTGCAGGTCGCCCGGGACAAACAAGGGCGGTCTGATACCAGCTGAGCATCTACCTCCACTCATACCATAGATGGATGTCCCCTGAGAAGAAGTTTGAACCAGACAGGACCTTAGGCCATAATCGGATACATTGCTTTGGATTACAGGCATGTCTCCTCAAAAGCCTGGATACCAATACCAGCATAGAGGTTTTCCTGAGGCACCCATCAAAACAAATCTCGTCTCCACAAGGAACCTTGTGCATCGAGCTATGTCAAAAGCTTAGGAGAATACTTCAGGGTCCCGGTGCCACCGCCCCATTTTAAGGCCCTCATGGACACAAACACACATTAGGACCCATCCTCAGGAAAGTCCATTTCAAGTCAGCCACCCCGGTTTCTCCCGCTAAGCCATCAGATCTAAACTGTCTTGTTGCTAGGAGACAATTGGAATGCGAGGCGGGCTTCCCAGGCATCCATCCTCGAACGGTGCCCTGGAGTCATTCCATATGGGATGTCCTGGAGCTGCCCAACAAGTCTCAATTGTCCCGCAGAAGGAATCCTTGAAGGGGGCATCCCACAACTCCCAACGTGGGAAAACCTCCATGGCCTCGAGATTCCGCTCCCTTCATGAAGGGGCCGTCATGCACAGAAACTCCAACCTGAGCCAACTTCTGATCCTCGCCCTGACTTCAGATGCATGAGATATAGGTTCAGATCTACAGGGGTACCTGCCGTGCCCTGGCCCTGAAACCAAAGTCTAGCTTGTGTTCTCAGACTTCCGTCCTCACACTCCAGGCCCCGAAGCCCGGAAGTTTCGCAATTCCAGACCCACAATGCAGCACTCTGCCTGCCCTCTAGAAAAAAAATTTGGCCTAATGAGCTGCCCAGGCACCTTATATGAGGATAAATCTACATGGCATTCGACTATACCCAAAGTATATAGTCTAACCTGGGCACTAATGCACTGTCTGACACAACCTGAGCTCGGACCTCCTGACCAACACCCAGAAAGCTGACCGCACACTGAGCACATCAGAACCGCCATGGCCTTAGGTTATCATCTCTTCCCAACTGCGGTTTTTCAGGCTTCAGAACCTAGACCTTATCTCCAACCACTGCCCAGGGGTGCCTGTGATGCAGAAATCAGACCTTGTCCTTACCCATGGCAAGAAACCTTGTGGTTGGCATGTTGTCCAACGTTCAGTGTAGGAGAAACCAGCATTCACCTGGAGGCCCCGCCAATTCTTGAGTGCGAAGAGGGCATAAACACGCATTGTGACCCTCAGCGTGAGTCCTGTGCTCTAGTAAGTCCTCTCAGTGGCTCGACCATTAGATGTCATAATGGGCTTGACATGTCCCTAGGCCACAATTTTTAACCAGATTTCTGGTTGTCCGGTCGGCCCTCCCCAGGGCTCTACTCTGGAATACCTCATTTGGTGAGACACCTGAGGTTAAAAAACAAAACAAAGCAAATCAACAACAACAACAACAAAACGGACTTCTTCCATCCCCAGAATGACCCAAAACTCTTGGGACGGGGCAAAACCCCAGAGAGTAAGACTCGTCCATTTCCCATGAAGTCACCTGGAAATTTCACGACCATGAATGACACGATATCCAGAGACAAAAACTTGAGCACGAGCCTCACACTCGCCCTTTTTTCATATCCTGAAGAGTTCTCCTCATGGTCTGTAGATCAGTCCTGCCATACCTATGACCCGAAACATAAGCCGCGTTTGTGTTTTCAGACAACTGTCCAAACAGCTCTGTCCTACACACCCTACAGGCTCAGGCCCCTGGAGCCAAACCTGAGGACTGTACTTGCCCTCTCCAAGGGAATTGTATGTGCCCATTCCAATGGCCACAACCCTACTAATAGGATAAACCTCCAAACTGCCTGAGGCCATCCCAATAGTGGTGGCTTCCCAGGACAAACAGGGGTAATCTGAGCTCATCTGAGCACCTACCTGCACTCAGACGCATAGACTGATGTCCCCAGAGGTAAAAAGGAACGAACAGGCCCCTAGGCACTATTCGGATCCATTGCTGTGGTATCCAGTCATCTCTCCTCAGAGGCCTGGATTTCAATACCAGCGTATGGCTGTTTCTTGACTCACCCATCAGAAAACATCTCATCTACATATGGGAAACTTGCACGTTGGAGCTGTGTCAAAGCCTCTGTTTGGAAAAACCCTTCAGGACCCCAGTGCCACCGCTACATTCCAAGGTCTCCATAGACACAAAAAGACATTAGGACCCATCCACAGGAGAGTTTATTTCAACTCAGCCTCCTGGGTTGCTCCCCCAGATCCAGCAGATCTAACCTGTCTTGTTGCTAGGACACAATTGGAATGCGAGGTGGGCTACCCAGCCATCTATCCTTAGAACCCTGCTCGGAATCATTGCCCTGGAGCCAACCACCAGGTCTCAATTGTCCTGCAGAAGAATCTTTGCAGTTTGGAGCTTCTCACAACTAACATCGTGGGAAAACCCCCACGGCCTCATGACCCCCCCACCCCTTCATGAAGGGCCATCAGGGACAGAAACTCCAACCTGAGCGATCTTCTGATCCTCGCCCTGACATCATAAGCACGAGATCTCGATTCAGGTCTGTAGATTGTTCCTGCCTTGTCCTCACCCAGAAACCTAAGCCTAGCTTGTTCTCAGATTTCCTTCCTCAGACTACTGGCCCACAAGCCTCCAGTTTGAAAACCAGAACTATAATGCAGCACTCTTCCTGCCCTCAGGAAGAAAAACATTGCCCTCTGGGGCTACCCAGAAACTCCAAAAGAGGATCAACCTGCACGCCATACGACTGTACCCCAAATATATAGGCTGACCTGGGCACTATTGCCCTTTTTGACACAGCCTGAGCCTGGATTACCTGGCCCCACACAGAAAGCTGGCCGCTCACTGAGCACATCAGACCCGCCATGGTCTTAGGTCGTCATCTCTTCCCAACCTCGGTTGTCAAGTTTCAGAACCTAGACCTTATCTCCAATCACTGCCCAGGCTTGAAAGTGATGCAGAAATCACAACTCCTTCCCCGTGGCAAGAAACCATGTGGTTGGCATGTTGTCCAACGTTCAGTGTAGTTGAAACCAGGGTGGCCCATGAGGCCCCGCTCATGTTTGCGGGCCACATTGGTCAAAACCACACATTGTGACCCTCACCCTGATCCCAGTCCTCAATAAGGCCTCTCAGTGGCTGGATGAAGAGATAGCATATTGGGCTTGCCATGCCCCTAGGCCCCAAATTTTACCCATAGTTCGGGTTCTCCCTTCACTTTTCCCCAGGGCTCTTCTTTGGAATTCCTCTTTTGGCGGGACACCTGAGGTAACAAACCTGAAAGGAGTCCTCCCATTCCACAGTTTGACGAAAAACAATTGGGATCGGGCCAAATCCACAGAGAGGAAGATTCGTCCATGGCCCATGAGGCCTCCCCGACATTCCACGGCCATCTCTGATACAAAATCCAGAGACAAAAGCCTGAGCAAGCGCCTCAGACTCGCTCTTTCTTCATATCCGGAAGAGTTCTTCTCATGGTTTATAGATCGGGCCTGCCATACCTACGTCCCCAAACCTAAGCTGAGTTTGTGTTTTCAGACTTCTGTCCTCAAAGTCCTGGGCCACACACCCTCCAGGCTGGGGCCCCTGGAGTCACACAGTAGGACTGTGCCTACCCAATCCATGGGAATTCTGCCGATGCCATTGTCCAAAACAGTAAAATTTGGAGAACCCTCCAAATCCCTGAGGCCATCCCAATAGTGCAGGTCGCCCGGGACAAACAAGGGCGGTCTGATACCAGCTGAGCATCTACCTCCACTCATACCATAGATGGATGTCCCCTGAGAAGAAGATTGAACCAGACAGGACCTTAGGCCATAATCGGATACATTGCTTTGGATTACAGGCATGTCTCCTCAAAAGCCTGGATACCAATACCAGCATAGAGGTTTTCCTGAGGCACCCATCAAAACAAATCTCGTCTCCACAAGGAACCTTGTGCATCGAGCTATGTCAAAAGCTTAGGAGAATACTTCAGGGTCCCGGTGCCACCGCCCCATTTTAAGGCCCTCATGGACACAAACACACATTAGGACCCATCCTCAGGAAAGTCCATTTCAAGTCAGCCACCCCGGTTTCTCCCGCTAAGCCATCAGATCTAAACTGTCTTGTTGCTAGGAGACAATTGGAATGCGAGGCGGGCTTCCCAGGCATCCATCCTCGAACGGTGCCCTGGAGTCATTCCATATGGGATGTCCTGGAGCTGCCCAACAAGTCTCAATTGTCCCGCAGAAGGAATCCTTGAAGGGGGCATCCCACAACTCCCAACGTGGGAAAACCTCCATGGCCTCGAGATTCCGCTCCCTTCATGAAGGGGCCGTCATGCACAGAAACTCCAACCTGAGCCAACTTCTGATCCTCGCCCTGAATTCAGATGCATGAGATATAGGTTCAGATCTACAGGGGTACCTGCCGTGCCCTGGCCCTGAAACCAAAGTCTAGCTTGTGTTCTCAGACTTCCGTCCTCACACTCCAGGCCCCGAAGCCCGGAAGTTTCGCAATTCCAGACCCACAATGCAGCACTCTGCCTGCCCTCTAGAAAAAAAATTTGGCCTAATGAGCTGCCCAGGCACCTTATATGAGGATAAATCTACATGGCATTCGACTATACCCAAAGTATATAGTCTAACCTGGGCACTAATGCACTGTCTGACACAACCTGAGCTCGGACCTCCTGACCAACACCCAGAAAGCTGACCGCACACTGAGCACATCAGAACCGCCATGGCCTTAGGTTATCATCTCTTCCCAACTGCGGTTTTTCAGGCTTCAGAACCTAGACCTTATCTCCAACCACTGCCCAGGGGTGCCTGTGATGCAGAAATCAGACCTTGTCCTTACCCATGGCAAGAAACCTTGTGGTTGGCATGTTGTCCAACGTTCAGTGTAGGAGAAACCAGCATTCACCTGGAGGCCCCGCCAATTCTTGAGTGCGAAGAGGGCATAAACACGCATTGTGACCCTCAGCGTGAGTCCTGTGCTCTAGTAAGTCCTCTCAGTGGCTCGACCATTAGATGTCATAATGGGCTTGACATGTCCCTAGGCCACAATTTTTAACCAGATTTCTGGTTGTCCGGTCGGCCCTCCCCAGGGCTCTACTCTGGAATACCTCATTTGGTGAGACACCTGAGGTTAAAAAACAAAACAAAGCAAATCAACAACAACAACAACAAAACGGACTTCTTCCATCCCCAGAATGACCCAAAACTCTTGGGACGGGGCAAAACCCCAGAGAGTAAGACTCGTCCATTTCCCATGAAGTCACCTGGAAATTTCACGACCATGAATGACACGATATCCAGAGACAAAAACTTGAGCACGAGCCTCACACTCGCCCTTTTTTCATATCCTGAAGAGTTCTCCTCATGGTCTGTAGATCAGTCCTGCCATACCTATGACCCGAAACATAAGCCGCGTTTGTGTTTTCAGACAACTGTCCAAACAGCTCTGTCCTACACACCCTACAGGCTCAGGCCCCTGGAGCCAAACCTGAGGACTGTACTTGCCCTCTCCAAGGGAATTGTATGTGCCCATTCCAATGGCCACAACCCTACTAATAGGATAAACCTCCAAACTGCCTGAGGCCATCCCAATAGTGGTGGCTTCCCAGGACAAACAGGGGTAATCTGAGCTCATCTGAGCACCTACCTGCACTCAGACGCATAGACTGATGTCCCCAGAGGTAAAAAGGAACGAACAGGCCCCTAGGCACTATTCGGATCCATTGCTGTGGTATCCAGTCATCTCTCCTCAGAGGCCTGGATTTCAATACCAGCGTATGGCTGTTTCTTGACTCACCCATCAGAAAACATCTCATCTACATATGGGAAACTTGCACGTTGGAGCTGTGTCAAAGCCTCTGTTTGGAAAAACCCTTCAGGACCCCAGTGCCACCGCTACATTCCAAGGTCTCCATAGACACAAAAAGACATTAGGACCCATCCACAGGAGAGTTTATTTCAACTCAGCCTCCTGGGTTGCTCCCCCAGATCCAGCAGATCTAACCTGTCTTGTTGCTAGGACACAATTGGAATGCGAGGTGGGCTACCCAGCCATCTATCCTTAGAACCCTGCTCGGAATCATTGCCCTGGAGCCAACCACCAGGTCTCAATTGTCCTGCAGAAGAATCTTTGCAGTTTGGAGCTTCTCACAACTAACATCGTGGGAAAACCCCCACGGCCTCATGACCCCCCCACCCCTTCATGAAGGGCCATCAGGGACAGAAACTCCAACCTGAGCGATCTTCTGATCCTCGCCCTGACATCATAAGCACGAGATCTCGATTCAGGTCTGTAGATTGTTCCTGCCTTGTCCTCACCCAGAAACCTAAGCCTAGCTTGTTCTCAGATTTCCTTCCTCAGACTACTGGCCCACAAGCCTCCAGTTTGAAAACCAGAACTATAATGCAGCACTCTTCCTGCCCTCAGGAAGAAAAACATTGCCCTCTGGGGCTACCCAGAAACTCCAAAAGAGGATCAACCTGCACGCCATACGACTGTACCCCAAATATATAGGCTGACCTGGGCACTATTGCCCTTTTTGACACAGCCTGAGCCTGGATTACCTGGCCCCACACAGAAAGCTGGCCGCTCACTGAGCACATCGGACCCGCCATGGTCTTAGGTCGTCATCTCTTCCCAACCTCGGTTGTCAAGTTTCAGAACCTAGACCTTATCTCCAATCACTGCCCAGGCTTGAAAGTGATGCAGAAATCACAACTCCTTCCCCGTGGCAAGAAACCATGTGGTTGGCATGTTGTCCAACGTTCAGTGTAGTTGAAACCAGGGTGGCCCATGAGGCCCCGCTCATGTTTGCGGGCCACATTGGTCAAAACCACACATTGTGACCCTCACCCTGATCCCAGTCCTCAATAAGGCCTCTCAGTGGCTGGATGAAGAGATAGCATATTGGGCTTGCCATGCCCCTAGGCCCCAAATTTTACCCATAGTTCGGGTTCTCCCTTCACTTTTCCCCAGGGCTCTTCTTTGGAATTCCTCTTTTGGCGGGACACCTGAGGTAACAAACCTGAAAGGAGTCCTCCCATTCCACAGTTTGACGAAAAACAATTGGGATCGGGCCAAATCCACAGAGAGGAAGATTCGTCCATGGCCCATGAGGCCTCCCCGACATTCCACGGCCATCTCTGATACAAAATCCAGAGACAAAAGCCTGAGCAAGCGCCTCAGACTCGCTCTTTCTTCATATCCGGAAGAGTTCATCTCATGGTTTATAGATCGGGCCTGCCATACCTACGTCCCCAAACCTAAGCTGAGTTTGTGTTTTCAGACTTCTGTCCTCAAAGTCCTGGGCCACACACCCTCCAGGCTGCGGCCCCTGGAGTCACACAGTAGGACTGTGCCTACCCAATCCATGGGAATTCTGCCGATGCCATTGTCCAAAACAGTAAAATTTGGAGAACCCTCCAAATCCCTGAGGCCATCCCAATAGTGCAGGTCGCCCGGGACAAACAAGGGCGGTCTGATACCAGCTGAGCATCTACCTCCACTCATACCATAGATGGATGTCCCCTGAGAAGAAGATTGAACCAGACAGGACCTTAGGCCATAATCGGATACATTGCTTTGGATTACAGGCATGTCTCCTCAAAAGCCTGGATACCAATACCAGCATAGAGGTTTTCCTGAGGCACCCATCAAAACAAATCTCGTCTCCACAAGGAACCTTGTGCATCGAGCTATGTCAAAAGCTTAGGAGAATACTTTAGGGTCCCGGTGCCACCGCCCCATTTTAAGGCCCTCATGGACACAAACACACATTAGGACCCATCCTCAGGAAAGTCCATTTCAAGTCAGCCACCCCGGTTTCTCCCGCTAAGCCATCAGATCTAAACTGTCTTGTTGCTAGGAGACAATTGGAATGCGAGGCGGGCTTCCCAGGCATCCATCCTCGAACGGTGCCCTGGAGTCATTCCATATGGGATGTCCTGGAGCTGCCCAACAAGTCTCAATTGTCCCGCAGAAGGAATCCTTGAAGGGGGCATCCCACAACTCCCAACGTGGGAAAACCTCCATGGCCTCGAGATTCCGCTCCCTTCATGAAGGGGCCGTCATGCACAGAAACTCCAACCTGAGCCAACTTCTGATCCTCGCCCTGACTTCAGATGCATGAGATATAGGTTCAGATCTACAGGGGTACCTGCCGTGCCCTGGCCCTGAAACCAAAGTCTAGCTTGTGATCTCAGACTTCCGTCCTCACACTCCAGGCCCCGAAGCCCGGAAGTTTCGCAATTCCAGACCCACAATGCAGCACTCTGCCTGCCCTCTAGAAAAAAAATTTGGCCTAATGAGCTGCCCAGGCACCTTATATGAGGATAAATCTACATGGCATTCGACTATACCCAAAGTATATAGTCTAACCTGGGCACTAATGCACTGTCTGACACAACCTGAGCTCGGACCTCCTGACCAACACCCAGAAAGCTGACCGCACACTGAGCACATCAGAACCGCCATGGCCTTAGGTTATCATCTCTTCCCAACTGCGGTTTTTCAGGCTTCAGAACCTAGACCTTATCTCCAACCACTGCCCAGGGGTGCCTGTGATGCAGAAATCAGACCTTGTCCTTACCCATGGCAAGAAACCTTGTGGTTGGCATGTTGTCCAACGTTCAGTGTAGGAGAAACCAGCATTCACCCGGAGGCCCCGCCAATTCTTGAGTGCGAAGAGGGCATAAACACGCATTGTGACCCTCAGCGTGAGTCCTGTGCTCTAGTAAGTCCTCTCAGTGGCTCGACCATTAGATGTCATAATGGGCTTGACATGTCCCTAGGCCACAATTTTTAACCAGATTTCTGGTTGTCCGGTCGGCCCTCCCCAGGGCTCTACTCTGGAATACCTCATTTGGTGAGACACCTGAGGTTAAAAAACAAAACAAAGCAAATCAACAACAACAACAACAAAACGGACTTCTTCCATCCCCAGAATGACCCAAAACTCTTGGGACGGGGCAAAACCCCAGAGAGTAAGACTCGTCCATTTCCCATGAAGTCACCTGGAAATTTCACGACCATGAATGACACGATATCCAGAGACAAAAACTTGAGCACGAGCCTCACACTCGCCCTTTTTTCATATCCTGAAGAGTTCTCCTCATGGTCTGTAGATCAGTCCTGCCATACCTATGACCCGAAACATAAGCCGCGTTTGTGTTTTCAGACAACTGTCCAAACAGCTCTGTCCTACACACCCTACAGGCTCAGGCCCCTGGAGCCAAACCTGAGGACTGTACTTGCCCTCTCCAAGGGAATTGTATGTGCCCATTCCAATGGCCACAACCCTACTAATAGGATAAACCTCCAAACTGCCTGAGGCCATCCCAATAGTGGTGGCTTCCCAGGACAAACAGGGGTAATCTGAGCTCATCTGAGCACCTACCTGCACTCAGACGCATAGACTGATGTCCCCAGAGGTAAAAAGGAACGAACAGGCCCCTAGGCACTATTCGGATCCATTGCTGTGGTATCCAGTCATCTCTCCTCAGAGGCCTGGATTTCAATACCAGCGTATGGCTGTTTCTTGACTCACCCATCAGAAAACATCTCATCTACATATGGGAAACTTGCACGTTGGAGCTGTGTCAAAGCCTCTGTTTGGAAAAACCCTTCAGGACCCCAGTGCCACCGCTACATTCCAAGGTCTCCATAGACACAAAAAGACATTAGGACCCATCCACAGGAGAGTTTATTTCAACTCAGCCTCCTGGGTTGCTCCCCCAGATCCAGCAGATCTAACCTGTCTTGTTGCTAGGACACAATTGGAATGCGAGGTGGGCTACCCAGCCATCTATCCTTAGAACCCTGCTCGGAATCATTGCCCTGGAGCCAACCACCAGGTCTCAATTGTCCTGCAGAAGAATCTTTGCAGTTTGGAGCTTCTCACAACTAACATCGTGGGAAAACCCCCACGGCCTCATGACCCCCCCACCCCTTCATGAAGGGCCATCAGGGACAGAAACTCCAACCTGAGCGATCTTCTGATCCTCGCCCTGACATCATAAGCACGAGATCTCGATTCAGGTCTGTAGATTGTTCCTGCCTTGTCCTCACCCAGAAACCTAAGCCTAGCTTGTTCTCAGATTTCCTTCCTCAGACTACTGGCCCACAAGCCTCCAGTTTGAAAACCAGAACTATAATGCAGCACTCTTCCTGCCCTCAGGAAGAAAAACATTGCCCTCTGGGGCTACCCAGAAACTCCAAAAGAGGATCAACCTGCACGCCATACGACTGTACCCCAAATATATAGGCTGACCTGGGCACTATTGCCCTTTTTGACACAGCCTGAGCCTGGATTACCTGGCCCCACACAGAAAGCTGGCCGCTCACTGAGCACATCGGACCCGCCATGGTCTTAGGTCGTCATCTCTTCCCAACCTCGGTTGTCAAGTTTCAGAACCTAGACCTTATCTCCAATCACTGCCCAGGCTTGAAAGTGATGCAGAAATCACAACTCCTTCCCCGTGGCAAGAAAACATGTGGTTGGCATGTTGTCCAACGTTCAGTGTAGTTGAAACCAGGGTGGCCCATGAGGCCCCGCTCATGTTTGCGGGCCACATTGGTCAAAACCACACATTGTGACCCTCACCCTGATCCCAGTCCTCAATAAGGCCTCTCAGTGGCTGGATGAAGAGATAGCATATTGGGCTTGCCATGCCCCTAGGCCCCAAATTTTACCCATAGTTCGGGTTCTCCCTTCACTTTTCCCCAGGGCTCTTCTTTGGAATTCCTCTTTTGGCGGGACACCTGAGGTAACAAACCTGAAAGGAGTCCTCCCATTCCACAGTTTGACGAAAAACAATTGGGATCGGGCCAAATCCACAGAGAGGAAGATTCGTCCATGGCCCATGAGGCCTCCCCGACATTCCACGGCCATCTCTGATACAAAATCCAGAGACAAAAGCCTGAGCAAGCGCCTCAGACTCGCTCTTTCTTCATATCCGGAAGAGTTCATCTCATGGTTTATAGATCGGGCCTGCCATACCTACGTCCCCAAACCTAAGCTGAGTTTGTGTTTTCAGACTTCTGTCCTCAAAGTCCTGGGCCACACACCCTCCAGGCTGCGGCCCCTGGAGTCACACAGTAGGACTGTGCCTACCCAATCCATGGGAATTCTGCCGATGCCATTGTCCAAAACAGTAAAATTTGGAGAACCCTCCAAATCCCTGAGGCCATCCCAATAGTGCAGGTCGCCCGGGACAAACAAGGGCGGTCTGATACCAGCTGAGCATCTACCTCCACTCATACCATAGATGGATGTCCCCTGAGAAGAAGATTGAACCAGACAGGACCTTAGGCCATAATCGGATACATTGCTTTGGATTACAGGCATGTCTCCTCAAAAGCCTGGATACCAATACCAGCATAGAGGTTTTCCTGAGGCACCCATCAAAACAAATCTCGTCTCCACAAGGAACCTTGTGCATCGAGCTATGTCAAAAGCTTAGGAGAATACTTTAGGGTCCCGGTGCCACCGCCCCATTTTAAGGCCCTCATGGACACAAACACACATTAGGACCCATCCTCAGGAAAGTCCATTTCAAGTCAGCCACCCCGGTTTCTCCCGCTAAGCCATCAGATCTAAACTGTCTTGTTGCTAGGAGACAATTGGAATGCGAGGCGGGCTTCCCAGGCATCCATCCTCGAACGGTGCCCTGGAGTCATTCCATATGGGATGTCCTGGAGCTGCCCAACAAGTCTCAATTGTCCCGCAGAAGGAATCCTTGAAGGGGGCATCCCACAACTCCCAACGTGGGAAAACCTCCATGGCCTCGAGATTCCGCTCCCTTCATGAAGGGGCCGTCATGCACAGAAACTCCAACCTGAGCCAACTTCTGATCCTCGCCCTGACTTCAGATGCATGAGATATAGGTTCAGATCTACAGGGGTACCTGCCGTGCCCTGGCCCTGAAACCAAAGTCTAGCTTGTGATCTCAGACTTCCGTCCTCACACTCCAG
Organism: Mustela nivalis; assembly: GCF_964662115.1. Classification (NCBI taxonomy): domain Eukaryota; kingdom Metazoa; phylum Chordata; class Mammalia; order Carnivora; family Mustelidae; genus Mustela; species Mustela nivalis. The sequence goes on from NW_028136382.1 coordinate 1,085,181, forward strand.
GCCCCGAAGCCCGGAAGTTTCGCAATTCCAGACCCACAATGCAGCACTCTGCCTGCCCTCTAGAAAAAAAATTTGGCCTAATGAGCTGCCCAGGCACCTTATATGAGGATAAATCTACATGGCATTCGACTATACCCAAAGTATATAGTCTAACCTGGGCACTAATGCACTGTCTGACACAACCTGAGCTCGGACCTCCTGACCAACACCCAGAAAGCTGACCGCACACTGAGCACATCAGAACCGCCATGGCCTTAGGTTATCATCTCTTCCCAACTGCGGTTTTTCAGGCTTCAGAACCTAGACCTTATCTCCAACCACTGCCCAGGGGTGCCTGTGATGCAGAAATCAGACCTTGTCCTTACCCATGGCAAGAAACCTTGTGGTTGGCATGTTGTCCAACGTTCAGTGTAGGAGAAACCAGCATTCACCCGGAGGCCCCGCCAATTCTTGAGTGCGAAGAGGGCATAAACACGCATTGTGACCCTCAGCGTGAGTCCTGTGCTCTAGTAAGTCCTCTCAGTGGCTCGACCATTAGATGTCATAATGGGCTTGACATGTCCCTAGGCCACAATTTTTAACCAGATTTCTGGTTGTCCGGTCGGCCCTCCCCAGGGCTCTACTCTGGAATACCTCATTTGGTGAGACACCTGAGGTTAAAAAACAAAACAAAGCAAATCAACAACAACAACAACAAAACGGACTTCTTCCATCCCCAGAATGACCCAAAACTCTTGGGACGGGGCAAAACCCCAGAGAGTAAGACTCGTCCATTTCCCATGAAGTCACCTGGAAATTTCACGACCATGAATGACACGATATCCAGAGACAAAAACTTGAGCACGAGCCTCACACTCGCCCTTTTTTCATATCCTGAAGAGTTCTCCTCATGGTCTGTAGATCAGTCCTGCCATACCTATGACCCGAAACATAAGCCGCGTTTGTGTTTTCAGACAACTGTCCAAACAGCTCTGTCCTACACACCCTACAGGCTCAGGCCCCTGGAGCCAAACCTGAGGACTGTACTTGCCCTCTCCAAGGGAATTGTATGTGCCCATTCCAATGGCCACAACCCTACTAATAGGATAAACCTCCAAACTGCCTGAGGCCATCCCAATAGTGGTGGCTTCCCAGGACAAACAGGGGTAATCTGAGCTCATCTGAGCACCTACCTGCACTCAGACGCATAGACTGATGTCCCCAGAGGTAAAAAGGAACGAACAGGCCCCTAGGCACTATTCGGATCCATTGCTGTGGTATCCAGTCATCTCTCCTCAGAGGCCTGGATTTCAATACCAGCGTATGGCTGTTTCTTGACTCACCCATCAGAAAACATCTCATCTACATATGGGAAACTTGCACGTTGGAGCTGTGTCAAAGCCTCTGTTTGGAAAAACCCTTCAGGACCCCAGTGCCACCGCTACATTCCAAGGTCTCCATAGACACAAAAAGACATTAGGACCCATCCACAGGAGAGTTTATTTCAACTCAGCCTCCTGGGTTGCTCCCCCAGATCCAGCAGATCTAACCTGTCTTGTTGCTAGGACACAATTGGAATGCGAGGTGGGCTACCCAGCCATCTATCCTTAGAACCCTGCTCGGAATCATTGCCCTGGAGCCAACCACCAGGTCTCAATTGTCCTGCAGAAGAATCTTTGCAGTTTGGAGCTTCTCACAACTAACATCGTGGGAAAACCCCCACGGCCTCATGACCCCCCCACCCCTTCATGAAGGGCCATCAGGGACAGAAACTCCAACCTGAGCGATCTTCTGATCCTCGCCCTGACATCATAAGCACGAGATCTCGATTCAGGTCTGTA